>NC_139910.1:8027963-8387963 GCF_905171665.1 Trachurus trachurus
TGTGCATGTAGAAGAACTTACTGACACATTAGGGTCGATCGATAACCTCTGACCCCCCCCTCCTCGCCCCTCGTCCCCCTCCTGCTCCTCCTGGCTCCCACCTCTTCCACTTTTTCTTCTTTAGCCCTCGTGACTCGTGACCTTTTTGACCAAACTGTAAAATGTCAGAAGATGCTTATAATGTCACAACAGCTCATTGGATGAGGACGGGCTGTTGTTGCTATGGAGATCGTATCACAGCCATAAGTTTGGGCGTCATTGTTTCAAGCTTCATCTGCTTTGTGTTGGTGCAGTTTATTCCACAGACGATGCTGCGAAAGTTTTTACTTTATATTTATTTTTTTGTGCATTTTTTGCCTTTTTTTGGACGGTATAAAGAGACAGGAAATGGGGAAGCAGGGAGAGGGGGAATGACATGCAGTAAAGGGCCGCCTGATACAGGATTCAAACCGGGGTCGACTGCAGTGAGGACTGTAGCCTCAGCATATGAGGCACCTGCTCTACCAACTACACCATGAGCCCCTAGTTTCCCGTTTTTTTAACTAAATATTTAAAGTAACATCATTTACATTGAATATATTTGATCTTATACAGTTACAAACATCCCAGGTTTGCTCAAGAATCAACACCTTATATCTGATCTGTGCACGTAATATCAACTTATTCCACCTTTAAACAATGTGATAAACATACATCATTCAAAGTTCAGTGTATACCTGCAAATTTCCATGGCAACCTTACCTTAAACGGCTTTTAGGTGCGACACTAAAAATGTGTCTTTATTACAGTATGTGAACTGACCTGTATATTATGTAATGTTACTTGTTTTGATCAGTGCATTGAAATAGATTCTCATACCAGATCCCTGTTGTCCTAACCCAGTTGCCATGATCTCCCAAGGTTTGTGAACCACTGTGTCAGTGTGTAAATGTGGTTTTAACACATTTTTTTTACACACACACACACGCACGAAAAATCTGTCAAACTGGCTCTTTAGTTTGGTTAATAAAGCCACGGTTTCCCGGTGACACAGATATGGAGCTGTAATCTTGACTGACTTGATTAAAGACCATTTTTAAGTCCTGTTCGCTCTGCTCTGCTCCGTCGGTATAAAAAAGCACCAACCTGCTCGCAGCTTATCTCAAATTGAAATTCTTATTATGTTCTTTCAAGTAAAGGGGAATCCTATTTGACCACTGGAACAAGATGACTTGTAATAGACTGAAGAGATGACTTCCTCCTGTGGGGATTCATTTCACCATCCTCTTCCCCACTACACCATTTTTTTTTTTCTCTTCTGTACACGGTACTCTGTGGAGATGATATAACTCATATGAGTGATAAGAGCAGTCTGTTGTGTTCCCTGAGAAAAAATGATATAAAATGTGCCGGAGTGACAGTCGGACTTTGTTCACCAATGAACACTCTGCTGTCCTCTGTCACGTTGCTTTTTCCTTTTGTGTCTCTGGCTTCGTCTCTTTGATTATTATTTGCTTTCTTCGTCTGTTTATTTCCCCTTTTTTCACTTCTTCACAAACACAAACAGGATGTATGTGAGTCACAGCACACCTCTGAAAAACAATTTAACTCTCTTTTGTGTGTTCGAGACTCAGGCAAACTGCGGCTTAATATGTGGATTCCCCCCGCTCACAAACTTCTGTGGTGTCTGGATCTTCATCACAGTTTCCATCCTAAGTTTCAGTCGAGGAAAATGTTGCCAAAACCAACAAAGCTTCGTTTTTTTTTCCCCGCCTGAAGGATGGCTAGGTCCAGCCTCAGAGATAGTGTGCTCATTGGGGCTCAGACATCCACAGGGAGCTCGGAGAAGTTGCTTCGGGCATCTGATAAGGACACCTCCCTAAGGTGTCTTCCTCTCTGGGGGGAGTTCTCCAGGCAAATCCAACTGGGAGGAGCTCACTCAAGAGATTACAGATGCCACCGGGCCTGGGACCATGCACCTCCCCCCAGGAGGAGCTGGAAAGAGTCGCTGCTGAAGAGAAAGACTTTTCTGTCAAAGTCTGGATGGACAGATGGATGGTGTTACGTGTGTCCTTCCTACATGTTACCGGCCTCTTTGTGTTCGAGTCTTTGTTTCATTCACTTCAGGGCTGTAACAGATGGATACAGTCTAAGAAAATTGTGTTATTATTGGGCTCTGTGTCTAAACTAAAACAATATTCAACTCTATATTAACTCTAGGGCTGGTCCTTAAAGGAATAGTGGGAGGAGTCAAACCAGTCAATATGAGATTTGAACCTACAACCTTCACATCATGATCACCTCTCTCTCTAAACACTGACAAGAAGGAACCATCAACCTGACTGTGAGGATTTGTGTGAGTGTGTGTGGTGCATCAGAGGAGTTCCTCATTAGTAGCCTACATGCTGGTCAGTCAGTAATGAAATGTCTTTGGTTTTGGACTGTGAGGCTCAGGTTCAAGACCCAGTCATTTTCTGAGCCAACAAGGTCTCTAGAAGAAGAGCCTATTTTCTGCTGTCGATAGCAAAACATTTAATTTATATGATGGACATCATTAGTGTAATCGGGGAATAGCCTATAATGTAAGATGATAGTATGGTGGAGGTGAGGGTTCAACACATCAAGTTGGATAGCTCAGTGGTTAATGGTGCTCACTTTGGATTGTGAGACTTGTGGTTTCAATCCCACTTTGGCAGCATGTTACCGAAGATCTTGTGTTTTTATAATGAATAAATGTGAAAAGTTATCACAATGAATTGCATTTTTTGTTATCTTTAGTAAGCCAAGTACTATCAGGAAGTGTAATGTAAGATAATACATGTTAAATGTGAGGGAAAGCTCAGTGGGTAATAGCACTGACTTTGGCTTAGAGGCTTGTGGTTCAAATCCCACCGAGGGCTGGTAAGTTGTAAGAAGGTGGTGGTTTTATTTATTGTTGCCACCCAGCCCCTATAAGTGTTTGTCCAGTGTCCTCAGATTGTCAGTAGAGCTGTTGCAACTTACAATTGATGATATTTGCCCCTTTGACAAACTTTAGTATGAACCTTACATACTGATTGTGGTTGGTTGGTTTCAGCAGCAGATCAATGCTCTCGTTTCTGGAAATGAAGTAGCGATCACATATAGATTCAGTGCCTGGTTGTTCTCATGTATTTGGTCTGAATTCACACATCTAGAGTAGGCATCCTGGTAGTATTTTCCTATATAACATACAGTATATTGCTATTTTCTACTATATAAGCCCATCCCTTGGAGAAAGTATTTGTTGCAGCAGAATTAGAGACTATAACATCTCAGGTGAAATTCACCCGTTGCCGCCTTCTTCCTATCGAGCTGCATGTAAAGGCAGTAGGACCTTGTTTCCGTCAACTTCCAGACGACTGGTTTATTCACTCAGATAAATAAATTCCTTCACAGCCTCCTCATAAAATATTTTCAGCATTAATGTCTTGTGATGGAAGCTGTAAATTCATGTTAAAATGAAGCAGCCATCTTGAGGTTTTGGCATTTCAATTATCCACAACACCCCGCGCAGCGCACTCTGTCATTCTGTCAACTTTAATGTTTTAATATTCTGTTTTAAAAGCCCGTTCACAAAACACACGGGGCAACACATACATATAGAGCGAATGCACATACACAAGTTTTGATTTATAGTCGGGAGCTATGCCTCAGTGACTAACCAGTGTGAAATATTTATGTGAAGCCAAATGAATGACTTTCTCGTACATTTTCAAGTGAGTCTGTGAAGAGGGATAATTTAGGAGGTAATCCATTTGAGGAGCAAGCAGGCATTGAGGAGAGCATACATCACGACGTTGATGTTGACTGTAATATGTGATTATCTTGAATAACATGACACAGCATCCACTCCACTTACATTTCACTTTAATTACATAAACACTCAAGTTGGAAGCGTAGTATTGAATTTGTGTTGTCTTTTATCTCTAATGCTGCTGTTTTGCAGCCCCCATGTTTACTCACTTTAATTTTTTAAATGCAGGTTTTTCTGTTTCTTGTGCAGCTGTCGGATGTTTTGTGTTTAAATAATGAAACACTTGCTCTATTTATATCTGGTATATCTCGCTGTGATGTATTTGCTGCTGCCCATCAGAAGTCCTTGAAATTTTCAAACATGTTTTTTTTTTTTTTGTTACTGAAAGAATATGGCAAACATTATGATTGCTTTTTTTTGCTTTTATCATAGGAAAGTTGTCTTTTGTCTACCTTTATCATAATTTCCACACATCTTTAGGGAAAGTGGACACAAAAATGCAGACTCTGAAAACAGGTAAGGCATGGAACAAAAATATTCAATAAACTTATGGGGAGGGAGAACACGCAGGAAACACAACCAGGAAAACACAGCTCCAACAACGGGAACAAACACAGACGATCCAACAGAGGACAATGGAAAACACAGAGGTTAAATACAAACAAGAAACAAGGCGAGACACAGGAGGAGACCACAGGAAGACTGAACTTCAAGATAAAATAGGAACTAAGGACAAAATATGACACATCTCCCATCATCAAAATGGTTATTGGACAAGTGGACAGACTGTAAAACATCACATAGACCTGTAGATAAGGACATTTCTACATAATAAAATCAGTTTTCTGTTGGCCTCTGAATGTGCCTGGTTCCACATGTACAAAATGTAACATAAAAGTGTTCAACATCTGCCCAGATGTGGAAGTATATGGGCCAGACAAGAAGCCAGGTGTATGTTGAACTTTAATGTTGCTGTCTGGGATTAGTTAAGCCAGATAGAGCAGTAGGTAAGTAAAAATCAAAAGTGAGCCTATTAGAAATATATAAAAGCTTGAGTCATTATCTTAATTTGAATTATCTTGACCTGAGGGTTTCTTTAAAACTTGCATGACCGTCTGACTGCTCGTGTTTCAGACTAACTTTTAGCCATGTTCCAAGATCTTTCTGGTGTAGAAATCCTCTGTAAGTGGTAACTGGACCAAGTGCATTGGAAAACTAAATGTAAACCAAACAGCAACAACATTTCTAACTTGGCTCCTGCAGTGGTTTGGATCAGTTTCAGTGACAGACAATGCAGCTCCGACGCTTGTCTTACAACGACGTGACCAGAGGCTCCGGTGTTTTTCACTGATATCACACATGAAGAGCAGCTCTCTGCATTATTTATGTGAACTTGTGCATCGCAGCCATAGTAACCTTTTGATTAAATTCATTCTACAGATGCAATTAAAATGAGAAAAGAAGAAAAAGTATTGATCGATGAGCAGAACAAAGCAATGAGTTGCCGCAGAGCCAGAGGGAGGTGTGCGGTGCAGAAACAAGCGTAAACACAATACATCTCCACCTTCGGCCCGTCCAACTCTCATTTCACTAAAACTTGCCATAATTGGCTTCTTCTTCGCTCATTTCCTCTCTTGCATCCCCCCATCCTCCACCAAACTTTGCAACATGTTCTAAGAAGATTTAAAAAGGATAGTTCAACATTTTGGCGAATCGGCCCATTGCCATAATCTCTAGAGTCTATACCTTTAATTGTCCGTGCAAGCTATTTTTAGAACGGCGGAGCAGAGCCGTGAGCTGCTCAGAGCTACACTATGGAGGCTAATTCTTGGTTTCCCTCATCAAACTCATCAAATACACAATCCAACAACTCCAAAACGCTCTGGTGGACAAGTTGTGACCTGCACATTCACCACGCTATGAGATAATAACAGAACATTACCAGACAGAGTTGTTTTAGAGGTAAATACAGAGACTGCGTGCCAATGAATTTACATCAAAAACAACTCTGTCTCGAAATGTTCAGTTATTATCTCAGCGTGGTGAATGTGCAGGTCAAGTGGTTTTGAGTTGTTGGATTGTGTATTTGATGAGTCATCCATCTGTTATGATGCTGAATTTGGGATTAACAGGGTGAAACTCAGATGGATTATTTGCTGTACGAAAAGATGTCAGGTCTATCAATTTCCCTCTATCGAGTCAGAGGGAACAGTATCTGACAACCACATTTCCCTCTGTCACATCTGTCTCCAAACATAATTAATCTCCAAAAAATATCATTAAGGCCTTGCTTGTACAATAATGTGATTTTAGTGCACTTGGTGGAAGATTGTTTCTTCTGAATGGGCCATAGTGATACTAATATTAATTTAAAAAAAACATTAATTTCACGAACCTGTAGATAAAACCTGTTGTCAAACTCTCAAAGTAATTTCTTGTCAAACTTAATAGAGAGGGAAAACATTAAATAAACAGAAATCACATATTTCTGTCATCTTTATGTTACTTTTCCACCATTTGACTCATGACTTCACTTAAGTTGCACCTCAACTCCTAATATTTACTGTAGTGGATGGGTATAATTCTCTTGGTGCTAATTTTAGACGGAGAGGTAACTATGGACACTAGATACAGGGTTGTCATTCTGACACAGTCATTTACCTGTAATGAACACACAGAAGAGAAAATAACAAGTGTGTGCAGCTGAAATGCAATTTCAACAATGAAGAGCATCACCACCTGCCGCCCTGGGAGCAGAGCCTGTCTGACTTCATTTGGAGTTGTTAAGAAGCCCTGATTGGAGCTTTTCTGCATCCAGTGAAACATTTGAGCTCTTCTAGTGTTTTTTTCTTCCCTGCAGACCTAAAGGCAGCAGGGGCCCTTCCTCCTCTTCCTCCTCCTCCTCTTCCTCCTGCTCCTGCTCCTCCACCTTATTGCTCTCTCCTCCTCTTCTCACTCCATTGCTTCCAATACAGAGAAGATAAATCAAGTGCCACGGGTCCATTGATGTGAGGGGAAATAGATGGGCCATTTGTTGGCAAAACTCATTTTCCCACTTCCAGGTAATAAAGTACACTGTGTTGTTGTTTTTTCTTCCTCTTTTTTGGCTGTAGCTGGAGGTTTGGCACCCCATCCACCTTCCTTCCAGTGTCACTCGTTTGTCTTGACAAATGGCTGTGTTTTTTTTTCTTTTCTTTTTTTTTTTTTAGCAGACATAGCAGTCGTAGTGATTGGACTAGTACACACACACACACACTGAGGTATGTGCACATTTACGCTCGGTTTGGCCTTGTATATGCGAGAGTGCACCTGCTTTAGCTGGCAAACAGGTGCACTCTGCTAATAAACCCACAGCACCGAATTTGCTTTTACTTTGCTGACTCTATTACTCGCCTCCCCGTCTCTCTCTCTCTCCTACTTCCTGTCTAACCAGGTGCAATAGTTCACCAAACTCTCAGCCAAAAATATTGCAATTTCAAGTCCAATGTTTTCAAAACTGGCTGAAAATTAAAGATGACACAGATAACGACACAGGGGAGGAAGAGCTGTGATTGAGTAAACAAGTTGTAATTCCCACCCATGTGATTAACCATTTGCATCCAACTCCTGTATTAACCTCTTTTCTTAACCCAAATATATCCATCCTCCTCCTCTCACCTGGATGGACGCTTGTGTGGACAGTTTGCAGGTTACGCCACATTGATCACTGCTGAAATGAAGAGTCCCAAGGGGGAGGAAGAGCTTCCGGTGATTGGATTGCTCTCTTTCTGCTCCAGTTTGATTGCTGAGATGCTTCGTGGCAGAGATCCAGTGTGGATGTAGCTGGAAACATTAAATCACACAGTAAAGATTGTTGAGCCATGGAGCAATAAAGTGAAATATTTTGAGTGTAAATTTGCTAAATGGTCATGAATTACGCAGTATGAAAAGCTAAAATGTATAAAGTGGTAAAGCAGATTTAGTAGAAAACTGAAAGCTGGTTCACAGCGAGTTAAGTGACGCTGATGTAAAGTGGTCTACTTTTTAGTAAATTATATCCCGATAAAATCTTCCTCCAACTTAGCTTTTTTTCTAATTGCCTTACATATATATTTTTTAATGTCTTTACTGAAGTGAATTTAAGTTTTGGGCCTTATAATTTGTCTTGTCCATCCTGTATGTACAATACATCCACCCATTCTTGAGAAGACAACTTGTAAAAGAAGTTCTTCTAATTTGGAAATGGAACAGATCAGATTTTAGAGGTCAGAGGTTAAAGGTCAGGGTCAGTGTGACTTCCAAAGAAAAGAAAAGTCAAACTTTTCACACTATGCTTAGTATTTTATGATTCTGGGTGAACAAGGATTTAATCAGAAACTAATCTTCGTGGTGAAGGGATTCACCTGTAAATCTAATATATTCATGAAGTAACATTCCTCTACGAAAAGATTTATGAAGGTTTAATCTGTCTCTACAAAATATTGTTAGGTGTTTTTCTTTCAGCTTCACTTTAAGGGCAAAAAAATGTCAAATATAAACTTTACTATTAAATTCTAGGAATTCAGAAACTCTGCAGACTTTTGATAGAGGTGTAAAATGTGTTCCTTTTATACTCATGAATAAAAAGCACCCATGCAGATTGATCTTTTATGAGAAAAAAGAAGTATATATAGATGAAAATATAGCACTATATAAATGACAACTTATTTTCATTTGCCATTTTTATCCGGGAAAAGTTAGCAATCTTGCTAAAGTTTGTATGAGAAGACTTGTAATTATCTAGAACCAGACGGTGTGTAGCATATCACAATTAGACCCAGTCACTTCTCTCTTGAGCCTTGTAGAAATTCATTTTTTGCTCAACAGCTCTACAGACTTTGCCTCCTGTTGGAGCTGAAACTCGATTCTGTTCACTCTGTTCGCCACCTCCACACTCTGCATCTTGACCCAACAAAAGCAGCAAATAAATATGTGTCTGAAAGCAGATATTTGTCAGGCGCCGTGTTTCACACTTTGCGACTCTGCAGACGGTTATACCTGCGCGGTCCGGGGCGGGCGAGGAGTGAATTTAAAAGCGTGGGGACACAGACTCAGGGAAAATTTAATAAATGTGATGTGGTGTTTGGTTGCTCTCAAGTGACTGTTTCACTCACAAAATGCTTTCATCCACAGGCACAGGAAGATGTATGGATGTAAGCACAAATGTGAGGGTAACACACACACACACACACACACACACACACACACACACACACACACACACACACACACACACACACACACACACACACACACACACACACACACACACACACACACATTCATTGTTCAAATGCACACATCCTTATGCACACGGTGGAGTGTGTGAGCTGCAGAGCTTGGCACGGTGTTGTAAATGCTGTTCTGCCACATCTCAGTGGAGCAGCAGGAAATCAATGTGTGTTATTAGGCACATGAAGCCATTCGAATACAGTTCTTTTATGTGGTGGGATTTTTTTTTTTTCATAGGAGAATAATAGAATGGTGTTGTTTTAATTTAAGGAGTAATTACACCCAAAACAAATTAAGCAGTCTCCACTGTGACTTTATGCAATAACATATCTGTTTTTACTTGTAGTAGTATGAATATTTTTGGCCAAGACCCCTCCCTGGTGTGCAATCCACCCTTAGGGTATCCCCAACTATACACTTGTAATCCACACAGCTGCTTTAAATCAGAATATCATTAGCATTTTTCATCTTAATACATGCAAATTAAATAGCCCTGGGAGTCAGAGGGTGACTCAAATTACTAACAAAAAAAATCATAAAACACCCGTTCCTTAAACCTCCTAGGGAAAGGATTTTCAATAATAATAAAAAAGTGTGTTAAGTTAGATTTGTTAGCATGAAGCTTACGGAAAGGCCTAAAAAAAAAGCAAGATGGCCACTGTCAGGCTGTTGGTCTCACTCGTTTGATTCCACTTGTCTTTTTGCAACATGTTGTGAAAAACTTCAGAAACATTTTCCCATAGAGAATGAATGGGAAAAAACAGAAAATGTATTGTCCTTTTTTAAACGTCCACTGCTCTGGCATACATTGACCTAGAGACGCCATTTAAACTTTAAAATGTAGACAAATGTCTCATCTATTGATGTTGTATTCCACATTATGATAGGTTTTATAGTTTTCCAATCAATCACTGTTCATTGATCATGATCATTTGTGGAGAAAATGTTGAGATTATAATGGGTGTGTATTGCATGGAATGTTCGGGCTAGAGTGGGTGACATCATCGGCTAGAGTGGAAGAAGTTGTCAGAAACTGACTGAAACTTTTCTCTTTCCACGCTGCTCCCGGCCACAAATTACACTCTACACACGTGAGTTTTTCCACAGTTGTAGACAAACCGTACCTCTCTCTCACGATGCGCTCAGAAAAACAGAGCAACTTACAGAATTTGAACTATGAGCCTCTGAGTGCAGCCAGATCCCTTCCTTCTGCCCATTGACTCCAATATAACAATTTTCTGAGAAAAGCAGAGAAGCCCCCTGTTTTTAACTCACACAAGTTTCCAAAATATTCACTCTAGAAACACAAAATCATATAAATGTGTTCGGGAAGTCCTCTGGACGCTCACGGTCGGCTTCTTGTTTTGATAGGAGCTACCGTTTAGTCACAATAAACCCAAATGTGAGACCAGCGCCAAGGCAGAAAAATAGTGTATTTAGGTTGTTTATACACTAGTATGCAGCCATCTTGGAATAATGTAACAATAGGGTTTCTGTTTTTCATTCAGTCAACGTGTAAATGTGATGTTAGCCATGCCAGTATAATGTTAGCTTTGTGCCTTGCTGTGTTAGCTTGCCAGCAGATCCACTCCAATAACTTGTCCTGTTTGCTGACATTTGCAAACTAGCAAGCCAGGAATGTAAATAAATCACTCTCTAATCCCTGTCACCGCCAGCAGTTTTCACAGAGGAAGAAACAGACTTATGTTTCTGGTTGCCAGCAGCCCATTTTCAAGGTGTAACAGAAACATAATGTGACAAATTACAGCTCCCAGGGAGTCATAATTAGAGCCGATAATGTTACTTTTTTAATTACTGGTGTTCGTAGCCCGGCACCGGCTGTAGAGTCAAGCCAGCAGCAGATTTCAGGCATCATGGCCTCCTCAACTTTCACATCTCCTTCTGAACTCATGGTGAACTTCTCTCTTTTTCCTCCCTACCCCGCTTAGTGGTCTGACGCTCACTCATTTTTCTTTCAGAAACTATTGATCTTTCTCTCCCCGGTGCAGCTATGAATAAATCACAAACAAAGTGACAAAGCGGCTGCCGTGGCTGCAAGACGCTGAAGGACTGAGGAGGAGGAGGAGGCTCTCAGCTGTCTCTCAACCAGTCCGTTCGAAACTCAGGATGCATGGTCGCCATCACAGCTGCACCGTTCGGCCTTGTTGGATGTAGCGATGGAAAAATAAATTTTTCATGGTTGTGCCCGTATGTGGATTTTTCTCAGAAAGAAAACAAGCTGGACGTGAAATAAATCAAGTGGTATGACCAAGCCTCCACGCGGCCCTGAGCTAAATTTAATTTAATATAATAATAAAAATCTACATTTCAATGATAGAGCCTGTAGTTTTAACTTAGAAATACAACTGAACATAATATGCAGGATGTTTTATTTCCTAATGCATGTGTTACCCTCTTTTGGGGTGGTTCTTCTAAAATTGTCCTCATGTTTTAATTAGCATCACCATGTTTAGCGTCAGACTTTCCATTTTGGCTCTGTCGTCAGGGTCACTGGTGTTTTTCATTATCCCCTTCACTCTATCAGCGAGGTGGATTTAGGTTTGTGCTGAGTAAACGTTTCCCCCAACCACACCACGCCAAATCAAATGTCACACCATCTCCTGGGGTATTAATCACACACACACATACGCACATGCACTGATACACAAAAGGACAGAAAAGGTCACTTAATTGGCAGTTTGTTAGTCTGAAAATATGTATGTAAAATGCATTATTTAGCATGTTTCATTTTCCTAAGCGTGTCCTTAACAGCAGCATGTCTCTTCCTCTTTGCACTCCCGCTGTGTGTGTAACATAAAAAAAATCTGAGTGCACAATAATAATCATGTACATGTTTCCAAAAGGCACAACCATCATTTCTTTTAAATCTTCATCTTTCTGTTGCTTTAATTTATCTGTCATTGACCAACCATCACACACTCACTCCATGAGGCCAAACATTATTCAGATCCCAAGAACTTAATTTAGCAAAGATCCAAACAACCACAGAGATATCAGTTACAATAGGCATAAAAATGAGACAGAGTAAGCACACTGATTGTTTTTGTTTGAATATGTGGCAGAAACAAGTCATCACATAGCTTCATTGAAGCGGATAATATAAGTTCAATGATGGGGAACGACATGGAACAAGAATAAATTATAGAAATTATTTTAGAAACACATCAGCTGGACATTAAGGAGTTCCTCCTAACGGTAAAACAGCAGGCTTCAGTGCTCTCTGGTCAAATCAATGTGTTTCTGATCATGGTGTCCCTGTGCTGATGGAACAACAGCAACAAACTGAGAATATTAAAGGGATAGTTCAACATTTTGGCAAATTGGCCCATTGCCATAATCCCTATAGCCTTAGGAGTAGGTTTGTTACCTTTAATTGTTGGTGCAAGCTATTTCTAGAACGGCGGAGCAGAGCCGCGAGCTGCTTAGAGCTACGCTATGGAGGCTAATGGGATTTCTTGGTTTCCCTCATCAAACACACAATCCAACAACTCCAAAACGCTGTTGTGGACAAGTTGTGACCTGCACATTCACCACGCTATAACAGCCAAAATGAAGGAAAGATGGTCACAATCTCCCTTTTTCTGAGTTACAGCGTTGCAGAGCATTATGACATCACAGTGAAGTTGACCTTTGTCCATTTTGGATATTAAATCCCATCACTTCATCATTTTGTCTTGTGTCATAAATAATTAGCATAAAAATTCTTGAGTTTTGTGAAATCGCAGTGACCTTGACCTTTGACCTTTGGCCACCAAATTGCAAATCAGTTCATCTTTGAATCCAAGTGAATGTTTGTGGCAAATCTTCAGAAATGCCTTTTGTGTGTTAGTGAGATATCATGTTCACAAGAGTGAGATGAACATTTGTATTTTAGGAGGGGATCCTTTCAAAGCCCGAGTACACGGGAGGAGGAGGAGGAGGAAGAGTAGTTACACCAAGATAAACCAGCTGCAGTGTTCACATGGACACCTGCCAAATGTTTTCAGACAGACTGGAAGAAATGTGGACGTAACATGAGAATGTGACTAATTGGTTTTGGAGCTTCATCATCACCGGACAGATAATTGATGAGAGAGAGAGTCTGGGCTGTAACTTCTGTACAACACGTCTTAGATTGATTGGTCCCTCTTACTAATTAGTGTCAACAGACGGTGATTTGTTTAAAAAAAAAATGTCTTTTTCTGATGTGCTGCACCTGTTGGATCCCAGTCAACCCGATGTCATGGATGTGATGCGGTTTGATGACATTTTTATGTGCCGCACTTCTTCTAACCTGCAGTTTACGACATGCAGATCAGGGCTGCACACACACACACATGCATGCATGAGTGTTTTTATTATCATGACCTTTAGTTTTAGTTTTTAGGAGTCCTGGATCTTACACAGGGGTCTGACTCAGCCACAGGAAATACTGAATACTGCATGTGGGATAGGCTGCAGCTGTAAAAGCAGAAAGATGACAAACAAATGACTGATGATTACTCTGAAGTAGAACAAGTGGAGTCTGAGAGGAGTCCGTCTGCCACCGAGACGGATGATTAAAAAAAGAAAGAAAAAGAAAGAAAACTGCAGACGGGGGTGTTGTTGCCAAAGCAGCACTTTTAATTCAGCTGACCATACAGCAGCCTGACGTGAAAAAGTGCTCAGAAATACACACGACCTTTAATGTAATACAAATGCAGAAACAATGATGCTATGGTTCACACAAAAAGGAGGCCGACATCATAAATAAAGGAAACATGGGACTGTATATAAAAAAAAAGACCACTTGTATCAAGGACGTTCAGGATTGACCTTTAACACATCATCATAAACAGTCAGAACATACTACTCTAATCTATTAATCAGTGAAGTTTACATCCAAGTCAGATCAACCTCATACAGTATCATATGTGAGATGTATTTTTATCAAAATGAACATATTGACCACTAAAACTCAGTCAAGTCAGTTAATACCTGAATCCAGACTTAGGCACCAGATTTGAAGTGATTTTCTCAAGGTGGACGGAGGCATAAAAACAAAACTGCACCGAATCCAAAAAAACATCAGTAAATTCACTTAAGCTCTGATAAATATTCACTTTAAAATATTAAACATAATTTGTGGTTCGTCAGTCCAAAAAAATAATAATACAGGGACCAATAATGGAACAGTAGATTTAAAGGGGAACTATAGAAGTCGGTTGCTATTTTTGGTCACTTACAGTTTCGGAGTGCATATTTTCACTGTTATAAAACCCCTCTGGCCATGTGCATTTGTTTTCAAAGAAGCTGGCGAGAAGGACATCCATGGAGCGATGTCTACCACAGTTGGTAACATTAACAAGAGATTATAGGGCGTGTTTTTGTCGTAGTGGCATAAAGCAGAACCATGTTTCTCGCGAGACGAGATCTGGGACAGCAGCTCAGAGGCTGGTTGGTTGGTTTTCAGCCAAGAGACGCTATAGGTAGAAGGCATTTCCTAGACAAATACAAGTCCAGTTGCCTGCGATTCAATTTGAGAGAGAGATAGAAGGCAGAGAGCCTCCATTCTCCCTGTAACAAGTCATTTAACTAGGGCCCGACCGATATGGATTTTTTGGGGCCGATGCCGATTACGATTATTAGGGGGGAAAAAACCCGATAACCGATTAATCGGCCGATTATTTTTTTTTTTTAAATTAAGTTTTAAAATTTTATTACTATAATAATATATCTATATATATTATATAATATATAAATTAGGGCTGCCTGGTCGACCAAAAAATCATTAGCCGACTAAAATTTCATTGGTCGATTGGTTGCATGAAAAAAACAAAACATTTGAAGCCCTGTCTTGTCAAAATTAAGTCAAAATCAATATGGGCTTTTATTTTGAAGGGCCAAATACAGGAAGTCATGACACGTGATACTTTTTTGTTGTTTTTTTTACACGGCACGGCGTCTCTCTCTCTCTCTCTCTCTCTCTCTCTCTCTCTCTCTCTCTCTCTCTCTTCAATCAAAAGCGATCAGCGGTTGCTGCCGTGCCCGGCACCGTGTCAAAGCGCTCACCGGCGGTCAGTCTCACAGCAGTGTCACGGAGCAGAGACATGATAGTCCCCGCTGCAGTCAGAGTCCCGCAATGCTCCACACCGCGGACCCCCCGCCCCACCCGTCACACAGCCTCAGCTCAGTCACTCCCTCCCTCATCTACTGTGTTTATTGGTGATAAATGAGCATACTGCCGTGCCGGTATATAACGGTAAAACCCGACCCCGACCGGCTTGTTGAATCTCGGACCCAACACGGCCGGAGACGAGCATTAATTAATTAATTCACAACCGACCGCGGTAAAAAAGAAAAAAGAAAAGAAAAGGGAAACAGAAAGCCAGTGGCAACACTGGTTTTGAGACAGATCAGTCACTCTGCTGTGTGCTGTGACTGAGGTGGTAGTGGATGGAGTTTGTCATGAGGTCAGCGCCGGTGCGGGGGAATCTTTTCAAAGTAAAACCAAGTTTTATTCCCTGCATTTTATTCCTGAAAATATCGGCGACAATCGCCGAGTTTTGGCCGATTACCGATTAGTTTCAAACGGGCTATAATCGGCCGATTTAATCGGCTCGCCGATAAATCGGTCGGGCCCTACATTTAACCATCACAATTACTCTTAAAAAAAAAAGAAAAGGTTTGCATAGTTCCTCTTTAACGCAGCAGCAGAAAGTCACTGTGTGAGTTTAACTTCTCTTCTCTGACACATTGAAATGTTTAAAGGTGGAAAGTCACTATTTTCTCTCTCTGTCTTTCTGTATCTTCCTGTGATTCCCCCTCATTTCCGGAGAGTTAAATTACTTCTGCAGCACGGAGATGATCACTGAGTCATGTGGGGGTCACGCTCGACTACATCTACACAAATCTCTCTTTTGCTTTGATTTAATTATACTAATTATCACTTCTGCGTTTTAGCAGAAGCGTCTGATTTAGGTTTGACCCTGCTTGTCTCGCAGGTGTCGTCCAATCAGAAAATCGACAATTCTCTGCTCTGATGTTTTGATGATATCAAAGCCTTATCTGTTGTCTTCAAAGAATACTGTAGAAGAAAGACTGTAAAAGGGACTTAATGGACTCTCTCCATATTCAATACATTGAATGCAACATTTTCTAACACTGCGCAGGAATAAAAAGATAGAGAGAGAAAAGGACAGAGAGTAATGGACAGTGAGGCTCAGAAAAAGACAGACAGAAACTAATCTCATCCATCCGCTCGGATCAGATTTCATACAGGAAATAGGTTTCTTTCTCGTCATTCCTCATCGATTCTTCTTTCTCTTCACCTTCTCTCTGTGTTTTCTGTCACTCCCACATTTCGCTCTCCTTCAAACGGATGAATGGATGGAAGGGAAATAATAATAATAATAAAAAAAAGAAAGAAAAAAAAAAGGGGTGAGCTGCAATTCCTCTGAAGATTCATTTTCTGCTATGGAGCAAAACAGTCTGCAGAGGAGGAAAGAACAAATAAAACATGAATTTGTAGAGTTTGAAGCTGGTTTCTCTGATTGAACACAAAGGCAACACAACAATTAAAGGTTTGACAGTTCTGGTAACATGTTTTTTTAATGAAATAAACCTGAGTTTAATCGAAAATGAAACATGTTTTGACTTAGAGAAAGTGAAACCTGCCAGAAAAACGTGTATTTTCCTGCTCCATGCTTGAATATCTGTGTATCTTCATGCATGGCATCAGCACCAACGAAAACTACCAGCACTCACTATGCAGAGCTACTCTCAGAGTGCAGACTCGACTTTTTTTTTTTTTTTACTACGATGGCTGTATTAGTTTGTGTCTCAGCTTCAGCCTGAAGAAGATAAAGTCGTTTGGCATTCTCACCAGAGCAGATGTCACTGAGTTCATCGATTTCCTCCTGAACTCTGAGGAGGAGGAGGTCCTGCAAGATTTCCTGCTGCTGCTCCTCAGCTTCCACCCCGAGAAGCTCCAGGTGATGATCCTTTAATCTCAGCAACGCACGGCCTGCAAATTCATTCACAAGCACAGTGTGTGTGGAGTGTAAATCAGGAGAACTCGAAGCAAAGCAAACTTAAAAATTCTCTCTTAACTCTCTCCACGGCCGCTCTTCATGCCAGGAAAAACAAACTGACATGAACATACGTGTTGTACCTGATATGGCGTGTTTGATGATGGCTTTATAGAGCGTGCCCATCTGGGCGGGGTACTGCTCCTGCATCCACTCCAACACCTCCTCCACCGTCCACGACGACACTCGTTTAGACAGACCCATCGCCTGGCAACCGCATCAGCAACACTCCTAAACAGACAGATACGGTAGAAACAGAGGAACAGTTTATTATAATCTTCTTTTACCTCTTATTAAGACTTGATGACATGATGAACTCCATTTTTATTATGTAAAAATGTTATCATGTTGTAGGTTTGTCCATTATTCATGTAAGTAACAAAAATACAACTGATCTCACAAAGTTAATGATCTCAGTGTGACCGGTTTTAGACCAACTCCCGTATTAGCAAAAATATATTTGGAGGAAAAGACGAGCAAAACTGAAATTATAATAAAAACAATTTGTCATAAACATCCATCACAGTTTGCAGATTGATATCTTGCTTCAACTTTGACCTGCTGCTTGAGTCCTAAATAAAATCTAAAGAAATAAGATAAGATAAAATGAGATATTCCTTTATTAGTCCCATGATGAGTAAATTTGCAGTTTAGCAGCAGCAGACATCAATAAAAACAATAAATACAAAACACAAAAAAAATGTTTGTGGAAATGATGGTATCGAACAGAAATAATAACCATTATCAAGATGAAACCCACATTCAAATAATCTATAATTTTCCTTTGTACTTCAGCTCAGCATGAATGTTTGTCAGGAGACTGGGACTGAACTCAGAGTAGCTCTTTTAGTTGCACTTCTTATAATAACACTTCACTACCTCTATTATAGTTTTTATTCCGTATATAATTTTCTTGTTAAACAGTTCATAGTTTACTTGAATGATGATGATCACCACCATTATTTACACAGAGCGCAAATAGTTTGTTTAGTTGCATTTATAGTTGAATACAACAGAGGAAAGGAGCGCCGTTTATTGTCCGATGAATGTTTTAAATGATGCATCATTTATCAGAATTGATGCTGACGTATTTTTTAAGACTAAGATCTTTTTCACAATGAAAACAGAAACAAAAGACTAATCAAATGTTCTGCATGCTTAAAAGAGCTTTTCTTTTGAGCATGCAGAACATTTGATTAGTCTTTTGTTTCTGTTTTCATTGTGAAAAAGATCTCATGTGCAGCTATAGTCTTAAAAAACACGTCATCATTTCACAGAGGGACCAAACTGTGCTGATTGTTAATAATAATAATAATGATAAAAGAACAGGTTGATATCAAATATACAAAGCGAGTGTGAGCCCGGCAGTTCAGCAGCTCATGTGGGGGTGTGACGTGTTATAGCCCAGAACACTGTTGCCTGTGGTGGAGCCTCTAAAACGTGAGGAAATGTCATATTCTCCTGATATTTAATGCTTTGGATTAAATTTCCTTCTCATGTGGTGTCACCTACTTACTCGCTGTAAGCCTGTTTTCCGGTGATTAATTTGACAACCTTCCTGAACATGATGACAAATAGCTGAGTGTGGCTGCACTTCTTCTCTTGGCCTCCCTCCCAGCCGTATCCTCCTGGGTCGCCGCCGCCGCTATAGGGCGAAAAACTGTTGATGTGACCTTTTCCAAGCGGGCCAGTCTACTTATTGGGTTATAAATATAAGAATGTAATTTCCTGTGTTAATTAAGGGAGAGGCGTGATTGGCCGCAGCAGTAACTAGTCCCCGGCGGGGCGACTGACATACAAAAGAGTGAAGACCTTAACACCGGAGCAAAGGGACGGAGGGAAGTGGCTTCTTCTTAACTGCATGAGGACAGCATTTCTTTAGCTATACAGCTCCCAAACTGGGCTCCCAGTGGGTCTATATCTACTGGGGGAATAAAGTGACTGGATATACAGCTTGTCTTCTCTGCTCTGAACCATTTCCTTTTACATCCACTCTGCTCACTTACAGCTGAACCAGGCCTTGTAAACAAAAGGAGTAATATGCAGCAACAAGCCAGGCGGAAAATTGGCTTTTTTGTTACCACTCACAGCCACTCCTTACTTTATTCAGCTGCGACTTATTAACTCACATTTAACACTTAATCCAGAACTGATGTGTTTAAATCTGGGGCCTGATGTCTTCTTCACCTGCTCTAACAATATATCACTACTTTGACTGCTTTTATTGATAAAGTTCAGGTTGTTTTGACACCAGCTTGATTTCATATATAAAGAAGTGACACTATAGTTTCAAGGCTATATAGAGCGGTCGCAAAAAAGTGAAATATAACTTGAAAAAGTTGAAGCCACTATGTTCAGTGTTTGATTTTTTTCTTCCGTTTTAATATCTGGTCATCCCACCTGGGGACGGAGTGTGTGGGAGTGGATTTCATTTATCCACACTGGTGTCAATAAAGCACCAGAGTTCAGGTACTGATATAGCAAAATAGGTAACACTTTATTTTAAGGGGTCCTTGTTCCTGTGTATCTACCTAATTAATTACAGTGTAATTACCTATGTAACCGTATGTAATAACATGTACTTACATTGTAAATACATAGTGTATTTTCATGTACTTACAGGTCCTTGTTACACTTGTAATAAGAAATGCTTGTGCAAAGAGAGAGGCCACTTTGGCATTTCTTATTACAAGTGTAACAAGGACCTGTAAGTACACCAAAATACACTATGTATTTACAATGTAAGTACATGTTATTACATACGGTTACATAGGTAATTACACTGTAATTAATTAGGTAGATACACAGGAACAAGGACCCCTTAAAATAAAGTGTTACCGCAAAATATAATGTCTATGTGTCTAAAACACCTCTCAGCTGGTAAAAATGGGCAAAAATGTGATTTAAATCACTGATTAAATACCAGTAAAATACAAATATGAGTTTTGGTTCCCACCACATTTGTCGTTTAGTGTTCCCAGCCTCAATATTGTCATATACACCAACAGTTTTTGCATCCTCATACTGTACATTCATTAGCATCTTCATTCAAACTCACATATAAACCCTTGAAACAGCTATTATGTCTTGTATGACCACAGAACTTCAAAATGCACCAGATCATTCAAGTTCAAATGGGATTATATACAGTAAGTCAAACTAAACTCATAGACCTGTGTCCAGGCTGCAGCTAGTGGAGGTGTAATCCTACCACCTTGTGGAGCTTTGCAGAAGTACAGCAGAAAAAAAATACTTCAGTGTGGGAGAGCTGTTGCTCAAGAGGTGGAAACTTTGAAAGAACTTTTCTCTAATCAGCTTTTCTTCCATTCAACATGATGCAATCTGGTCTGAGTGTGCTCTCTGTCTCATGTTTGTCGGTTTAGGGCATTTTCTGTTCTTAATTTAAGCCAGTTTTAACCTCTTTTGAATCAAGAACAAAACATAAATCCACCAGATTTGTGTGAGAATTGAAAGGGTTTACCCAATACACTTTTACTTTCACCTTGTCTTTTTCAATCTTAACTCCATTAACTCGCAATGTGGCTGTCTATTGCTGTAAAATCACTGTATAAAACCCAAAAGAAGCTGATTTTGGTTGTACATGTTGGCAGTTTGACTGATAAAGGTGAGTTCTTGTAAACAAACAACACTGAAGAATTGACCCTCATGTCTTTCCTGGGCTATAACATATATTCACAGCTCTTATAAATTAACCCGAGTTAAAATAGGTACATTTAGAGTAGAGTTTGGTTTATCGCTTAGTGAACATCTGGAAACGGGCCCACCCAGCGGTGTATGTAGGTAAAGTAAAGTCTCAACATCAAACATTCAGAGCCATTAGCAGGTATTAAACCACAATGTCAACTTACAAACTTTACCAAAGTTCTCACAGTGCCTTCAAGTTTATTTACCTCGAGTCTGGTCCGTTTGTTGTTGATAAACCATTAATGGCGACCCACGTCCGTACTGTACCTGTCCCGGTCGGTGAGGCGGTGCAGTAGGTAGTAGGTAGCTCCGCCCACCACGGAAATGCGCTCGTGATGCCTTCAAGCCCTGAAGAAATATTGGTTTCTGTGTCGAAGTCGAACAAGTATATTAACATAGGGGAACAAATAAGCATGATATGAGCGATTTAATGTCATTAAGCCACTAGATGTGCTTTGCTGTATCATGTTAAACATTTCCCTTGTTTATTCACACAATTAATAAATATTAATCAATCTCTATAGGATTATTGTTATGCATTTATGGTTGCTGTCGCCTCAGAGCTGGATTAACCCACTTTAAAATATGTACAACCAAATTAACTTCCATAACTGAGCAATTAGTTCTTGCATATGCAGCATGTAATTATAATATTGTTGGAAATATTTAAATAATAATAATATAACATCTATATTTTGACAGAGTAGACTTGGGGTGATGTAGCCTGCAGAGTCTGTAACCTTCACTAATCCTGTTTATGTTGATGCATTTATGGTGCATATTGATGAACAAAAGTAATTAACTAGCCTAGTTGCTAATCCAGCCTTGTAGCCCTGTATGATACTATTTGATCTCTAAATTAAAATGCACACATCCAAATTATTTATGTTGCAGCCTATGGTGTCTACAGTTAAAATAATGCATTTTTTTCTTTTTTTTTTGCTCTAATTAACTTTACTTGTTATGTCTTTTCTATGTTCAATTGTAAACCTGTATTCTTGTATTATGTTTTATATATTTTTGTTCTGTAAAAATCTTTGAATTGACCAAGACTCCGCCCTGTCTGCATCACCACACCCCCGGAGGTTTTATAAGCCAGCCCTCAAACCTTTGACCTCTGTTTTCCCTCCAAAACATTTCCAACAAGGATACCACCAATACCTACCCGAGTTTTACCTTCTTCTTTTTTTTTTTAATCTAAACGAGCTGAACTGTGGATGCATTCATTGAGTTAGGTTAAAGTTACCCCATTTAGAGGATGAAATGAATGCTGTTGCTGTTTTTAAATTAATTGTAAAGGAAATGACCCACTACCTTTGTTCACCGCCATTTATGTTGCTATACCCACGAAAAATAAATCATTGGGACGGATTCCTGGATCCCAGTGTTTTAATGTGCACAGTGCACATCAGCTCAGATGTTCACCATCACCAGCAACTAGCCTAAATAGTTTTTTTTAGTGCTGTGCAAGTAAAAGTTACCGTACTTCACTAGTGTGTTAGGTCGTGTTCGTCCAACAGAGGGCGCGTGCGTACAGCAGGAGGAGAGAAAAAAAGAAACCCTCCTCACCTCATCTCCCAGCTTCCACCAGCTGCTCGGCAGGCGCTGCAAACTCCACCTGGAGATTTGTGATGGTCACGTGACGATGTTGTGGGTATATTACTCCCAATGTCGGCGTTAGAGCTGCACTGTAGAGCTGCAGGCTGTCTCTCTGTCTCTCTTTCTGTGTCTCTGTGTCTGTGTCCCTGCAGCGTCCACACTGACCGTGCATGGTGCATGGACCCAACTCAGTTTAGTTCAACTGCAGTTTTCAATGACACCGTGACAGACAAACAGCTGACGGACTGAAGGGGACCCAGACCTGGAGTTTCAGCAGCAAGACGCTACTTTTTTTTGTGTGGGAAATTATGAGAAACGTGGAGCTGTGATTTTTTAATTCCAATTCCAATTTGGCAGCAGAGAAGGTAAGAAATGAACTGTTGCTTCTTACTGTAACTTACCTGCATGTGTTGTTTATGTTGTGTTTAAAGTGTTTAAAATGAATGTGTCACCTGCAGCAATGTGAAAAATGAGTTCCCAGGATCAGAAAATTGCATGAATCCCTTTACATCTCCATTGAATAAGATGCTATTAGATGCATTTTGGTGGTAGAAGCTCATTTTGGTGATTAATGCTCTCATGTGTTGAGTGGTAACAGGTTAATGACATTTTGTCCTGCAGTTGAGAAAAGCTGCAGCTCTGTAAAGTCACCACATGATTTACTGTTGGAGCTTCACTGTGGGCCTCATTCTGCTGACACACTGTTTTGACATGTGTTCAATTTTCTTTCTTTCTTTCTTTTTATTACAACTGGGTTAAATGACAGAGGAGTTAAACATCTGAGTTGGTGCACGTTATTTATTGGTGCAGAGTGTTATAATATGAAAGGTCAGGAAATGCACATTTAATGGAACTCATCCGCAGAAAATTGTTGCTTTTGTGTTTCGGCGGTCATGGGTGAAGTATCTCTGCCTCTAATTAACCAGGAAAAATGGGTTAATGTTGCACATGGATGACTGAGCAATGACATGGGATGTTTGCTATGTATAGGCTGAGAGGATGGTGCTTTCAAGTGCTTTAACCAACCCCCCATTTTTTAGAGGTTGTAAAACCAATTTGCAGGCTTTTACTGGCAAACAATATGAAAGACTCTGACTTTTCTTTTATTCCATTGGTATTTAATTATTATGAAAGAACAAATACACCAAATCAGTGAGCCTGCATGTGTCAGACATTAACTTGTGACTTTTCTTCTTTTTTTCCTCCTTTTTTTTTTATACACATTACACACCAGCATTATTTCCCAGCAGCCTGCTCTGGTCAGTATTATGCTTCAAATCTCATATTTTCAATAGCAGCAGAGACCACACACACTGTTTCCCTCTGACCTGGCAGATAATCAGATGCTCAGTTGGGGGCAAATTTTAGGACGCGACGACGCATGACAAGATAATTGTTTCCTTTCTTGTTGAGTGAATCTCCAGTCTCTCTCTCTCTCTCAGTTCACAACACTGCTCACTCAGCCTCTCTGTTCATTTCCTATGGAGCTCACTGAGCCCAGAGAAGCAAAACTTTCACTGTTTACAAAGTGTAGATCATGAAATAATCAGCCACAGAGGAGATGTCATGCTGAGTGTTAATTGTTTCTCAGATTGCAATATGTATTTTAGGATACTTGCTTCCCAAATGGTGACAAAAAAAACCCCCACAGTAGATGCAAGATGCAATATGGATTCATTTAGCTTTTACATTTGCTTCCTCTCACAATATGCAGATAATGTTCATGCAAACAAGACATTCAATTCAATTCAGTCGCAATTCATTCCTCTGCTCCTGACACAGGCTGTTTAACCTAAGTACCAATATCAAAGACCTGTTTCAATGATGATCAAAACTCTAATGTTAACACTCTGATTGGCCTCTCTAGTCCTGGGTGTTGCTACTATTGCAATTTGGTTCCTTTTTAAAGCCCCCCTCCAACGACCCTTTTTGGTTATTTTAAAGCATTCTCTGTGGTCTTTAAATTGTGATTATGAAGTTTTTAGCCAAATTCACGAAACCTGTAAATTTCCCAGGGCCATCCTTCTGCACAGCACCAGTAGCTCATTAGCAATGCACCTCTGCGTGGTGGGTGGAGACTGCGCTGCTCTGCACCCACCCAGCCACCCTCCTCGCACCGACCTCCGCAATTTTGCACTTACTTTTCTGCTGATATGTCCTCTAACATCAGAAAAATGCCACAGGAACATATGAAAAGCACGAAAAACACGATTTTCATCGGAGGGGGTCTTTAAACCTGCCATTTCGGTAAATAATAGGGTAAAAGAATAGTGTATATGCATTTTTAGGCTATTAATTGGTTCATTTTATATTCATTTAGGACACTTGGGGCCAGCAGAGAAAGACTAGCTAACTACGCTCTAACTTAAAAAAAAAAAGTCAAGCGTTCACCTCCCATTAGCTTTGTTTTGATCCCTGCAAAATCTGCAAAAAAAACAAAAACAAAAGCTAAAGCCAGTGCCTAACTGTCTGTTTGCTAGTTGATGCTGAATGTGAGCTTCTTTGTTGAAAAACTTTCCTGCTGCAGCTTTTTAATAGAAGATCATTAATTCCTTTTTTTACTAATTACCAGCCTGTTTGTTCAGGACAGGATTTCAACTTCACGAGGTCCATAAAACGCAAAATAAAAAACACCCGACAGTGCTCGAGTGTCAGATAGCCAATTAGCGAGATGTATGACCACGCCGTGTCTTTCAGCTTTGATTCTCCTTGGCTTGTTGTCACACTACTGGCTCTTGAGCTGTTTGTAGCTGTTGGACGGCGTTCTGAGAAGGAAAGCCTCCGGTCATTGGGGAGATGAAGAAAGTAGAAATCCACTTCCCATAAAGATTCGGTAACATTTAAATCTGATTAAAGCGAAGGCCAACGGGAATCAAGCGCTGCTACAGTATGAGTAACAGCTGATATTGAGCATTCGAGCCTTTGGTATTTAATCAGATGGAAACGCGGATGAACGAAAAGACAGAAAGAGTCATGTTGGCAGTGTAGTTTAGTTCTTTTCCGGTATTTCAGCTGCCAGTTTACTGGATTGGACCTATGGATATAAAGCTCTAAAGCCTTTGGTCAATGGTGGTCATATCTGCTCCTGGAGGATGCTCTGGTCCTTCACCTGTTGCCTTGAGTGAATTCATCCATTGAACCTTTCTGAATGTTGTTTCCTTACCTACTTCAACGCCATCTTTCTATTATTTTCTACCATTTCCCTACAAATGTAGAGATAGATCAAACTGAGGCAGCTCTTTGCCCTGTGAGGCGGCTGCTTTGCTTTCCCACCATCCTCCAAACAGAGGGCGACTGAGTGGTTGATAAGAGCGTCATATCCCACCACGCTCGAGTGTAATTAGGAGATAACTCAGCTCATGAATGCGCCCACACATGCTGTGTAGACACAGTCACACACCAACCAACACGTCGTTGGCCTATATACATGGAGGGGTTTGGTGGGATCTCCTAGCAGCCCCCTAATGGTCGCTGCTGCCTAGCTTCAGTCTAAATGTCAACCTAACCCCTCTCGCCCTCCCTGTAATGAGAAAGTCCAGACTGAGCACTTTTTAACGACTTTGTCAAACACTCACAGATCTGCCGCCGGGGCTTGTGGGAGTTTAACGCCCGCACCGACTCCTGACTGCAGCAGTTTTAATTTTATCCCTCTGAGATGTCCGGCGTCTTACACAGGCATCTCTATCACGAGTCCTTTCTATTTGTTCTGTGTTTCCTTTCACTTTATCCATATTTGGTTTGCATCTTGCGTAGCGTGGGAAACCTTGTGCAAACTTTGAAGAGCAAATGCGCCCGACTCAGAGTAAATAGCGCGTCGTAGGCTACGGCTACGAGGTGAGGCAGCAAAGATTGTTCATTAAGGCAGAAGCTGATTGCGATTCATTACCAGTTAAATTCTTTTCTGATTAAAAAGTGAAATTCGACCTGTGTCAAATTTTAAAACTTGACCCCAAAAGTAAAGAGCCAGATTCAGCAATGGCTGCACCTGCTGGACGACATTGTTCTCCATGTGTCTAAAGTAGAATTATTTCTCATGATGATAAGTGGCTTGTGAGACACTCTCCTCTCCCAGGAAATGTTTTCATTAGATTTATGTGCCCATTTGGCCCATGGTTGTGAAAGGAGGACTTGTTGGACGCCTGCCACAACTTTATCCGTCAAAGTACGCTTCATTCTTCATCCTATGTGGTTAAATACTTGAGATGCGTATATCACAGCTGCTTAAGATAAAGTTACAGCTCTGGAGCTGCTTTGTGTTGGACATATTTTATGAGGCAGATGGAAGCAAACTGTTACTTTACTGGATTTCGGGGGCCAGAAATTTAGATATTTGGCAGTTTTAACAAAGCCAGGTAACTATGGTGTATAGGCCAACAGCTTTGTCTACAGAAATACATTAAACAGTCAATTAGGGCTGCAACTAACGATTATTTTCATTATCAATTAATCAGTCAATTATTTAAACGATTAATCAATTAGTTGTTTGGTCAATAAAATGTTGAAAAATGTCAATCAAGCCACAAGATAATGTCCTCAAATCTCTTGTTTTGTCCACAAACCAAAGATATACTCAACTTATTGTCATAAAGGAACAAAGAAACCAAAAATATTCACATTTAAGAAGCTGAAATCAGAGAATTTTGATTTTCTTAAAAAACTACTCTGATTATTCAATTATCCAAATGGTTCACGATTTAATTTAATAGGCTAATCAATTATTGTTCGAATTGTTGCAGCTCTACCATCAATAATATTTTTTTTTCTCCAGTTGTTAGATTCACACTGTTTCAGTACTGTGTGTGAACTACTGTAGGTCAGAGAAATTCCTTGGTGTTCACTCATCAAATTGCATCTTAAGGGTAATTTATTCTTAACATTAGATACAGACAAAGAAAAAGCCTTCTGTTCATATAGTCTTTGTTAATTTCATCCATATTTTTTCCACATTTTCTGAAAACATACAGATGAAACTGAGTGCCACCAGAATAAAGCCAATAATAATGGAGGCCCTGATAGTTCAACACACTGCAGTTTGAGAAAACACATGTTAACACACAAACATGCTGCTAATTAAGAAAACAACGTTCTCATCAATTTGATGACAGGTCACATCAAAACCTGCCCTCTAGTGGATGTATTGCTCAACCTCCATGCCAACATAAATGACACATGGAAGAAACAATATCATTTGAAATTGGTGTAATCACCAGTTTCCAACATTCAAAACAGAATCACAGCTGGGAACCTTTAAGTTAATTAAACCCAAATTTAATGAATATGCAGTAAAAATGTCTCAGATAAACAATCCGGCAATTGTGCAGTCGTCCTGATTGGTCTGATGTGACCAACTCAAGTCAAAAACACGACAATGTTTCTCACCTCCGACGTCCCGGTCAGATGATGTGGAGACAGCGTGGCTTGGACTTGGATGAAAAGCCTGGACATCTAAAAGAACCCTGGAGGAGGAGAAGCATTGTTCCTTTTGTGTTGCATGGACCCAGTCGAGTTGGTTTGGGCATTTGGTCAGGATGCCTCCACGAAGTCTCCCTGTGAAGGTTTTCCAGCCACATTCAATTGTGGGTGGAGAACACAACACAGGAATTTTGTATGTTGTTGTGTTTCATCTGTCCTGGCTAAAACCCCCAGTACAGGGGATGCCCCCCCGA
Organism: Trachurus trachurus; assembly: GCF_905171665.1. Taxonomy (NCBI): domain Eukaryota; kingdom Metazoa; phylum Chordata; class Actinopteri; order Carangiformes; family Carangidae; genus Trachurus; species Trachurus trachurus. The sequence goes on from NC_139910.1 coordinate 8,056,007, forward strand.
GATGACGAAGAGGTCACGACGGCTCTGGCTATTCCTGCCTGCTGCTACAGTACCAAAATCTTGAAAAGTAGCAGAAAACTAACGTTAGCGGATTATTTCAACACTTCGTATGTCTATTAGCTCCGTGTTTGCTCAGTTACCGTATCCATTTCAGCTTTCAGATTCAAACTATACTATGGGAAAAGGTGCTCTGTAGATTGTTTGACTGGCCATAATGATGTGAGGTTTGGCCCTGCTGCTGCTGCATTATCACTGAGGCCAAAGAAACTTCAACACGGCCCTCCTCGTGGCCAGTTGGTATATGCATGGTGGATGATGGCTTCTTTCTCTTGCCCCATGACCGACCTCTATGCAGTTATTTTATGCATGTTCATTCATAGCTTGTAAAAATATCTCGCTAAAAGGCAAACAGACACATGGAATGGGGCAAAATCACAAACCCTCGTCCAAATGTGTTGGCGGAGGAAACAATTTGCATAACACTGGTCTAGAGACAGCCACAATCCTCACACCAGAAGGATTTCCTTCTGTTTGTTTAGCTTGGACCTACATCTGTGTGTGTATGTGTGTGTATATATATGTATGTGTGAGAGAGTGTGTGTAGCAGCTTGCAATAGAGGCAAAGCACTCGCAGCTGGTTTACCTGATCACAGCACTAGAGGGCAGCAACTGAAAAACACACTTTACTTTTGAACCTCTGTACCTGTGAGGACCTTCAGACACCGAATCAGCTTTAAGACAAACTCACACCCAACATTGTAATGATCCCATTGATTTTAAAGTTGTTAGGCAGCATTTTGAAGACTCTCTGTCCTTGTTCTGGAGATCTCAAATCAGCTCAAACATGCAGACACTGACTCCTGTTCTGCTGTTTGATTCATTATGACACCATCTCTGCAAATCATGTACTCTCTCTCTATGTGATCAAACTACAGAAGGTTCAGTTCTTAAAGAAAACAATCGATATGTGATGCTGAGTCCACTGTACCGTACTTCCACAATCACAGCGTTTATTTCATTGTGTGATATAAACCGTAAGGAAAAGGAGATAGAAGTGGGTCAAGGTGTCTTCTTTGGGGATGAATAGCTCTCACAGTGGATCATTCTGTGTTTTCCTGTCCAGTCAGGACGGAGATGGAGAACAAGGCCATGTATCTGAGCACGTACGAGGAGAGGGACAACGGCTCCATGTACGAGGAGGCCTACGACGGACGCAACCTGTCCAAACTCAACCTGTGTGATGAAGGTAAGACAGACAGGGCGAGAGTTTCTTTTCCGACATATTCACACAGCAAGTGGTTATTATTCCTCCTGCTGGAATAAGAATCTCATCTTAGTAGCTTCTTATTGCTAAGACATGTCCAATATCCTCAAAATTTATAAAACTGCATCAAATTTTCAGTCATTTTTGTATTTTTCATTGAATTTTGGCCAGTTCTAACTTATTTTTTTGTTATTTCAAACCTCTTTTATGAAAAATGTAACAAAAATAATGAACCATGTAAAGATATTGTCTGAATATTTGAGCACAGAGGTCTGTTGTGACTGAGATTTTCAGAAAGGAACTTTCTCCAGAACTATTTATTGGTGTACACAAACGCCCACACACACTAATAACCAATGCAGACTCTGTCAAGTATGCTCACACACGCACACACACACACAGAGGCAATGCTGTCACCATTTGGCATGCACTCTCCGCTCGTTATGGTCATCTGTGAAAGCGAGGAATGTCCAGGAGCAACATCTGTGCATGTGTGTGGTTGTGTGTGTGTGTGTGTGTGTGTGTGTGTGTGTGTGTGTGTGTGTGTGTGTGTCAGTGTGTGTGAGTGTGTGTACAGGTGCAGCTGAACGAATAGACAGTTGACCCTGTGGTGTTCTCAGGTTTCGACCCGCGGCTTTGCGAGTTCGGTGGGAAAGACTTAGTGAACATTAACTGGAGAATTTGTTGACACTTTAATGGAAAGCGGACAATGGCCTCACACATCACATAACACTGTCCACGTCCAACTTCACTAATCCTCGGACATTTTCACACCTTGTTGAATTAAAGACGATATCCCCACCCCAAAAAAACCATAGAGCGCTTTATTTGATTTGGGTAGAAATCAGCAGGAACCAGCGAAACAAAGCACTCGGGAGGTTTCTGAGAGACCGTGGCAGGATTTAGATCCAACAGTGATTCACACAGACGGAGACAGAGCAGATTATGGGTTAAACACACTGTGAATGATGGGTAAAGACTGACTTTAATCCTGGAGGAAAAACATCAGGATTTATGGGTTGTTGTGAGCTCTGACTTGTGTGTAGCAATTATGACAGCACCGTATTGACAATTTGACAATGATATGTTAAGTGTTTGGACCCGTACAACGCTTAGATTCCTGCCTTCAAAGTGTGTTTTGTTGTTGTGTGTTTGTGCTCGCACACGTCATGTCACCATCACCTGCCAGTTACAGAGACAGTGCCTGACTTTTATGGAGCTCTGCGCACTTGCCAAGCCCCATGTGTGTTTGATTTGGAAAGCTTAAAGTTAAAGGAACAATGCGCTGCCCTTGTAAACGCACTAATTTCACCACAAAATGACCAAATACACACACACACACACAGAGACACACACTGCCAGTAACTGACTCACGCCGTCCCTGCTGGAAATAAACAGAAAGTGTCAAAATGGGTCAAATTTTTTAATGTTTCACCTCCAACTAATAAAATAAACCTACGAGTTTGTTAATCCGCAACCAATCTGCTTATTATGTTCATTGTCTCATTGTCCAAACAGTACAGCATGTTGACAACACGCCTCGGCAGGCAGACATGACTCAGTCAGAGAACATACACCGCTGCTATAATGTAATTCCCCCACTGTGTTTACATTAACTTGAATTAATATTGACTCTTCTGTCTCTAATGTCAGCTGGAACACAGAAAAGTTTTGTCTTCTCAATCTGCGCTGTAGATCACAGGAACAACTTTACAAAGCATTCTTACACTGCATACTCAACTAACATGCAATAGTGTTTTGATTGGTGAAACAATGGGTTGATTAAAGGGATAGTTCAACATTTTTGGCAAATTGGCCCATTGCCATAATCCCTATAGTCATAGCAGTAGGTTTGTTACCTTTATTTGTCGGTGCAAGCTATTTTTAGAATGGCAGAGCAGAGCCGCAAGCTGCTCAGAGCTACGCTACGGAGGCTAATGGGATTTCTTGGTTTCCCTCATCAAATACACAATCCAACAACTCCAAAACACTCTGGTGGACAAGTTGTGACCTGCACATTCAGCACGCTATGAGATACTGTAATAATGAAACATTATGAGACAAGTTGTTTTAGAGGTAAATACAGAGACTGCTTGCTGAAAAACTGTCCCTGAAGGCAACGTGTATCAGCAGTTTTGCATGAATTTACCTCTAAAACGACTCTGTCTCGTAACGTTCTGTTATTATCTCATAGCGTGGTGAATGTGCAGGTCACAACCGACAATTAAAGGTAACAAATCTACTGCTATGACTATAGCGATTATGGCAATGGGCCAATTTGCCAAAATGTTGAACTATCCCTTTAATCGATCAGGAAATTGACAGTGGATGCAAATGTACTGATGTATTTTGCACAGAAAAAAGTTGCTTTGTTGTATTTGTTCCTTTATGGTTCCAGTTGCATCACCCTTTAACACTGTGGCGTCGGTCTTTTCATCTAATCTAACTCTTGGAACAGTGAATAGGCAGACTTCCTAAGCTGCAGACTGCATCTCATAAGAAAGTTTTTTTCTTAATGTCTCCTGCTGAGGAGAAACAAACATCAGAAGAGGGCTGAAGCTCAGCTGGGTGATAATTCCCCCCCTCACACTCCAGACTGTTGGTTTTATTTTTCCTGTTTTTGTCTGTTTTATTGCAAGTGTGTTTGTGTGTTTTTTGAAGTACAGCATGAGATGATTTTTAAGAGGCAGACTGAGCTCAGAGTGCCATTTCTGGTCCTATACTTTCCAACCATGTGACACACACACACACACACACACACACACACACACACACACACACACACACACACACACACACACACACACACACACACACACACACACACACACACACACATCTGAGCCAGCTGTGTTTGTCTTACGCTGCTGGAGTGGGTGTTCTTCATCATGGAGGGGAAGTGAGTGTGCACAAGGCTGTGTGTTTGTGTGTGTCTACAGTACGTGTGTGTGTGTGTGTGTGTGCATCAGCAACAATCCACCAGTGTCCACTGACAGATTGTCATGCCTCAAATGAAACCATGCTGTTGAGGCCTTGCCGCAAAATCAGTGTTTACATTTTAAAGTCAGACTCGAGCCAACTTTACTCTTGTTCACAGGAAGATAGAATCTCATTATAACCTACTGGGTTTAATATTCATCGTAATGTTCACGTAATGTGGCCACAGTGAGCCCCCAGAGATACCTGTCGGTTCACATTTCACATCAGAGGATGTTGTTATGATGCTGTGTAAAGCTCTTTGAGACAAACTGTTTGTAAAATTTGGCTTTAAAAATAGAGTTTCCTCGCCTTTTTCATATGGATTCATCAAAAATCAACTGGTTTCCATTTTTGTCTGATAATGATAATGATCAGCTATATCCATTACTTATAACAGCAATTCATAATCTACATGTAACACAGGATAGCTCTAGGCAGTCTTTTAACTTACCAGAGCTTTTAACTATGAAAAATTACTGTGCAAATTCACTAAATTACTTAAAACGCGGTTGCTTTTCAGTTTACCTTCACCTTTTCCGTTTGATTGGCAGGTAATCTGTGAGTGTTTGAGGCAGCAGCTGATTTCTGTGGCTAATGGAGACACTACAGTCTCTGAACCGTAGCCTCAGTTAGTCAGTCTAATTACAGATACCTACAAGCAAGTATTGTACAAAAATTAAGCTATCGGGGGGGGCTTGGTAAAAACTTAAACTAAAAGAGTCCAGATATGTTGCAACAAGGCAGTGTGTGCAAACAGCAAAAGCAATATCTCCCTCCCTGTTTAAAGTAACATTTTGATAAGTGCAAATATGTAAAAGCAAATAGATGAAATTTACTGTAAGTACGATCCACAAGTAATTGCCAAAAGGCTCATTTAAACATAAACTGACACATATCAAATTGCAATTAAAGATATTTTTAGCCGTTCTCGGTCAAAACCCAGTTCACACTCCTAATGCAAAAAGCATAGTATAATGAGATTACAAATAGATTAAATAATAATAATAAGCAATAAAAGAAAAAGATTAAAAACACATTGACACGGGAGCATGCTTTTTGAAAGTAATCTTTATTCATGCTGTTGGTACTGAGGTGAGGTTATAGGCGACACATGCCCGGTCCACTGCTGCTGACGTTGTATCATCCAGGGATCCAGCTGGACCTGCAGAGCCACACACTAGATCACGCTATGGAGTCCACTCTCTGAGGAGGCAGAATATTATCAATCAGTGATTTTTTACGCTCTAAATAAACTAAACTAAACTCATTTTCCACCTCTTTGTAACTGAATGAGTGTAGATTTGAGCAGGGAACAACTCCACTAACCCTCCACTATTTATTATCTATTATTGACAGCAGCCCTCTACATTTATATACATCTATTTAGGCTAAAATCAATAACACTTTTTTTTTTTTTTTTTACCTGTCGTCCTCCACCTGTCCTAGCTCATCCATTCTTGCCAGTTCTACCTTTGACAGATGGTCAACAACCGCCACGCCAATACAGTCTCCAAGGACATTGATAACAGCGTTGCAGCGATCTCTGAAAGACACAAACTACAGTAAACTGGAGGAACAGAGGTTATCTGCTTCTTTAAATATCACGGGTGGTAATAATCACATGGTTAACTTACAGCAGCCATTCAATCGCCAGCAAAAGGGAAGCGTCCCTTACAGGAATCCCATTGACTGTCAAAATGAACAGCGTGGTGACTGTTCCTGTGGCTGGGACGCCTGCTTCTCCCAGGCTGGATGCTGCTACTGTCACACTGCACAGAAAAACACAGAGCCACAACAGTGAACACCAGAGCTGACTGGGCAAAACCATCAAAGTGTTTAAGGTTGAGGACTGAGGAATACATTTTAAAGGGGCGATATTATGGAAATATCACTTTTTGAAGGCTCTTTAACACATATCTGGGTGTTTTTCTTGCCTTCCAGCCCCCAAAATATGAGAATTGACAAAAAAAATCAGTAATTTTCAGGCTCCCTAGATTGAAATCCATGTGGTTTTACGAGCTGTTCCCTCAGTTGTCTGACAATGATGTAACTGGGATTCGAATTTGCATAACCCCACCCATACCTTGGACCAGTAGAAGGGGCGGGGCAAGCAGTGGTTAATTTGCATTTAAAGGGACAGGCACTGAAACCAGCCGTTCTGAACAGGGCTGTTTTGAGTGGATGAAAAAAGCTGTGATGTTTGATCCTTGGGGTATTTTGACCAAAGCATGTCACAGACATGTCTTTAAGACACCTAGGAACTATTTTAATTTGTGGAAAGGGGGCATAATATGTCTCCTTTAAAGAGTAAGAATAACATCAGCTGTTTCCTGCAACACAATGCAGTAAGCCGGTCAACCAATCGGTTATTGAGACAGTTTTTTTGGGGGGGATAATAAACAAAAAAACAAACTCTAACTACTTAAATTCATCACAATTTCTATCTGGCTACCATATCTGTCTCAAATTGTTGGCACAAATTACCCAGAAGAGCCACATACTGATATAATTGTGGCAATCAGTAGAAAAATAATACATACAAATTCACAAATTAACACAACACATCCAATGTTGATACCGAATCCGTCTGTATCGACTGGGACAGAGAGACTGTTGACAGTAAAGTTGTTTGTGACTTACCCCAGAGTGAACAGCTGGCTCCAGTTCAGTGTGATGCGGTTGAGCTGGGCGATGAAAACCGCCGCCGCCATCTCATACAAGGCCGTCCCATCCATGTTTACGTTGATCCCGATGGGCAGCATGAGGCGAGTGACTCTTTTGTCAAGCTGGAGGTCGTGCTCCAGACATCGGAAGGTCAGCGACACTGCGTTACTTGGAGACACAATGCATTCTTCGTTAGTTCCTAAATATCCATACATAATAGTAATTGGCGTCCCAAAGTCGTCTCAGATTTACATATAAATATTATCTCTACATCTACAGCAAAAATCCTCTCTGTAACCATGTTTCCAACCACATGTTTTTATTTATTGAATTAAAAGTGCCTTATGGAAATGGTAAAACTAAATTCAATATCATGAATATCGATAAAAAGTTAATACAATCTCATCGGATTTTCTCTTGATCGATACAAAGTTCATGCGACAAATGCTGATGGAAACAGGTCTTAATACAGTATAAGACTCATAACTTAATATAATAATATAATAGCGTGCGTATGGCTCTGTGTTTTCCAGGCAACGACTCCAGTTAGTACAAAAATTAATGGAAACACTTTAAATTGCAAGAAAACAATTCGACACACCAATATGATTGCAAAACAGCACATGACGTCATTACACGCGGCTTTTTAATCGATTTAAAAGGTCTCAAATGGAAACGCACTTGAACCGGCATTATTCGCATGAATATTTTTATCGATCTTGAGATAATTCGATGGACAAGTGGATGGAAACGTGGTTTGTGATGTGATTATATTCTAAAAGAAATTCTATGAAATGTTCAAGATAGAAATTAAAGATGCTACCTGCGCGAGATGAGCATGGTCCTCGTTAGGGCAGGATAAATCCCTTTAATGAAGAGGAGTGGGTTGCGTTTAGTGAGCAGGAGATAGGTGACTGGTAGAATCAGTACCCCATGGATAACGAGCCTGGAGGGGGAAAAAAAGAAGTGTGAATTAATTATATACTATATGAAATTAAATTATTCAACAACCCAAAAGCCAAAGAAGACATACCCACTCGTGACCACTGCCACGAACATCCCGAGTTTGATGACGGTGTCCCAGTTGTCTGAAACCTCCATGACGTAGCTGGCGGTCATGAACAACACGCCGATCGGCAAGAAGCTGGAGAGGAAAGAAACAAGCCGGCAAATTACGGGAACGTTTTTTGAGGAAAAGCTGCGTAACTTGATGCCTTTTTGAAGACCGTATTAAAGGGATAGTTCACCCAAAATTGAAATTGCACTCATTATCTACTCACCCTCATGTCGACTAAGGGTTGGGAGAAGTTTCAGAGTCCTCCGTGGCTTCTCTGAGTTACAGGGGGTCTCGGCGTAGCAGTGCATGTCCATATAACGGTTGCAAATGGATACCAACTGTCTTCGTAACAAAAAGACACACCAAAAAACATCCAAATACCTCCATGCTGCTCGTATGTAATGTCCGTTTTGTATTGAAGCCCCAAAATGCGAAAATTGTCCCGAAAATGTTTTAAAAGTCTGTATTTCAAACTTGTTTTGTAGCGGAAGCCTCTCGAAGCTCCTCCTCCCGGTTCGTCAAATTTGGACAAACTGGGAAGAGGACAGACCCTGGTTTGTCCAAATTTGACGAACTGGGAAGAGGAGCTTCCGCTACAAACAAGCTTGAAAAATAGACTTATTTAATTTTTTTCGGGACAATTTTGCATTTTGGGGCTTCAATACAAGACAGACATTACATACGAGCAGCATGGAGGTATTTGGATGTTTTTTGGTGTGTCTTTTTGTCACGAAGACAGTTGGTATCCATTTGCAACCGTTATATGGACATGCACTGCTACGCCGAGACCCCCTGTAACTCAGAGAAGGCACGGAGGACTCTGAAACTTCTCCCAGCCCTTAGTCCACATGAGGGTGAGTAGATAATGAGTGAAATTTCAATTTTGGGTGAACTATCCCTTTAATATTTGACTGAGAATTATTTCGCTGCGTGTCACCGTACCCAATGATCATTTTGACCACATGCTTGGTGGAATCTTTGAGAGCCAGGACCATTTGCACCATGAGGCAGCCGCTTTCTCCCACGTGCCTGAGGGCCAGTCCGAAGGTGATGGACCAGACGATGAGGCCCGCGGTGCTGCATCCGTCGACGTGCTTGGTCATCATGCGCACCTCCTGGTGTTTCTGAGACACGACGGGAACAACAGTCTGACAGCAACTCGTACCAGATGATGAATACCGGCAGCTAACATCACCCCATCACAGACTGCCACAGTAAATGTAAACTCTTATCATGACAAAGGGTCAAATCATTACCTCTGCCGGGTCATCTTCTCCTTCCGATTCAAATCCTACTCTCACCGTCTTGACCTAAGGATGAAAAAAAAATCCCATGTTAAGTGTGACATTTTCTGCGTCTCAATTCGAATACTCCCATACTTAAAGCAGAAGTGAGTGATATATTTGTGTTAATATAAGTCTTAAATAGTTATATCTTCCGACAGCAATCACTTACATAGAGTGTTTGGACTGAAACACTGGTCTGTCAGTCACTCTGCTCTGCTCTGAGCCGAAGAGAAAACATTTATCGTATCCTACAGTTTTTATCCAATGAGGAGAGAGAACGGCATGCAGGGCTGTGTGTGCAGCCAAGGAACGCCGTGAATGTGGTGACGTAGCGACGAGGACTGTTATGGTGCGTTCAAGGAAACTCGTATTTTTCCGACCGTGAAGTGGTACCAGTTCGATCTGGTACGAGTTCACCGGTCGGAAGTTACGAGTGGCCGTTATAGTGACTTTCACCGGTAAAACAGGTCGGAAAAACACGAGTGGGTTGCCTGGAACGCTACAAAGTCGTAAGTTGTGACTTGAAGCTGTAATTTACGATTTCAAAAGCCTGCCTGGAACGCAGCATTAGCGAAAACGACCGGATCACTCACTTCTGCTTTAAGTATTTTGAGTGTATAAGTGCGACTCAATTCACAAGTATCCAGATGGTGCACTCAAAATGGTCCAAAAGTTGAGTGTGGAATGATGCGCTGCAAAAACTCAAAATCTTACCAAGAATATTTGTCTTATTTCTAGTCAAAATGTCATTTCTAGTCAAAACAAATCTTATTATAACTAAAATAAGACTCATCACATAAAAAAAGTAGCTTGTTTTTGGACATTTTTTACTCATTTCAAGCCTATTTTCACTTGAAATTAGTAGAAAAATCTGATAGTGGAACAAGTTTTTCTTTCTTGTTACAAGTTTCTTGTTGGCAGATTTTTCTACTTATTTCAAGTGAAAATTTGTTTGAAACAAGTGAAAATTATCCAAAAACAAGTACATTTTTAGGTTTTGAGTCTTGTTTTTAAGTGGAAAGAGATTAGTTTTGACTAGAAATTAGACATTTTGACAAGAAATAAGACAAATATCCTTGGAAAGATTTTGAGTTTTTGCAGTGTGGACCCTTCCCACCCTCAGTGATCGCTGCCGTGGCTACGTAGTGGAGTGTAATACTGTATGTTTTCCGCCAGTAAGAGGAGCATGCGACAATAGTGGTCCAAAAAAAAAGAAAACATTGGCAACCGTTGCGATCTTAGCTTCGGTAAGTGCACAAGTCCGCCATGGGCCACTCTGCCTATATCTGAGTAATGACACATACCTGTTGGAAGCTAGCCAGGAGAATATTTTGTGGCACAATGTTTCTGTTAAAAAAAACAAAAAAAAACCTCCCGTCATGACACTGATGAGTTAAATGTAAAGTCAACTTGTATGAAGAAATTCAAAATAGTGTGAATTCTAGCCAGATATTGACTACGTATGTTACCTGATTAGATCCAACACACTGTCAACGGAGGAGAAGTTTTCATCGTCGTTGTCGTCGTCATCCATCTGCTCACCAGCGTTTCTGCTCTGCCCAGGCTTTATCATCAAGACCAGTACTAATCCTACAATACAGCCAATGGTTGAAGACGGAGAGAAAGGAAACATGCATTGTGTAGCCGTTCCACATGGGCCTAATGCAGCAAAGCACAACAGCTGGACTAATATTCAACTGGGTGGCTGGGAGTAACTAATACTACAACAATGCATGTTATTTAACACTTTAAAGGTGACACTAACCAAGGCGTGCTTTGGTGTACAAAAAGCCTCTTACCGGTGCTCACAGACAGAACAGTGGTCGTGATGAAGTATGCAAGTGCACGCATGGTGATTTTCCTGCACGTGCCAGTCACACCACAGATTCCTATCAAAAACAACAATGAAAGCTGAGGTCTGCAGAGTGAAGATTAGAGGAGCCATAAAGTCACATGAGTGTCACATCACTGCTACACATACAGTATCAAAACAGACAAGTCACTTCATTGTGTTTTAAAAACCTCTATTATGATCATTTGTACAGTAAACCCATCGACTATAAATGTTAAATTGTAAGACATTGGTGTCAGCACTTAACATACATACTAAATGAGTGTTGTGATTGTGTATAAAATGCATAGACTACACTAACAGCTTGTTTCTCACCTGTAATCACACTGGACACAATGAGAGGAACTGTGACCAGCTGAAGCAGCCGTAGGATGATCTCTCCTGGAAAGCCAAAGTAGGCTTTTTCAAGGGATGTGAGGGGGACGAAGGTCTTCATAATCACGCCCAGTGCAACCCCTTAGACACAGCAGAACAAAAATGGTTAAAAAGAGCTAGAGATATGGATAAAACAGTAACTGTGTTCTTTGTGTTGGCACAATAAAGTTTAACATCACAAACTGACAATAACAAGTCTTATGATGTTGATAAGATCTAAACATTTTCAATAAATGAGCAAAAAAAAAATGCAATATTTGAGTTAGAATAATTCTGCACAGTTTAGTAGGGAGGTTAAGTGACTTTTCACCCTTTGGCATATAGGGTCATACAAATAAATCTATCCTAAAACACAAGTGAGATCACACTTTGTATCCGAAATAAAAACGTTTTTTTAAAAATGGCCACCGACCATACTTGAGAGGCCTATATCTTTGCTTCTGTTGTAGCTCTAATGACACATTTGGTGTCAAACTGTACATTTTCAGAGCCAAGGAATCCAATAAAATAGGTTCCAAGACTAAAAAAAACATTGAACATTGCTTATTAAGGGCGCTCAACGCTAACATGTAACACAAGGCCGTCACTCACCCAGGACGACAGCGACCAGGCTGGAGATGGTCAGGATGTTCCATCGCCGCTGTGTGGCAATGGGGCACTCCTGCTCCATGTTCAAACTTTCTAAAAGAAAACAAAGAAGCTAGCTGAACTGACACTAAATAACATTATTATTAATTTTCACCAAATAAAGCTGGTAAATCAATTACAATGGTTTTCCTTCGTCTTATCTTCTCTTCTTTTCCTTCAGTAACTGAAGATATTCTGTCAGGAACTGTGTAGTTTTGATTCAAAAGTTAATTATGGAAACTGTAGCTATGACGACACATCCCTTAAAATACGTAATCATTCCATATTTTTAAATGAAATTGCGTTGTCATGGATCATGGATCATGCAGCATCATTCGCCCGTGTTCCGTGAAGATCCGGAATTTGTCACAATGTATTCCTGCTGCCATCAAAATGCACAGTGCTTTATGTTATACGTTTACTTTTTATATCATTTATATCATATCATTGTTATGTAAGCTGCTGGACGATCTGAATTTCCCTCCTAGGGATTAATAAAGTATTTTCTATTCTATTCTATAGCCTTTAGGCCTATAAATATTTACTGTACTGGATGTTGCAAATTTATGTTTTGGATTCTTTGTGAAGGAGCTCTTGGGTTCAAAAAGGTTCAGTTGGTGACCCCTGGCCTACGGACATGTGATAACCTCAATAAGGTGCACCGTGCATGCCCCATTCCAAGCAGATTGCAAAACATACGTTTTTCAATCAGCAAATTTAATGTAAATGAAAACACAAGTGTCGCCTTGGTTTCGGAGTGCTCGGAAAATTCCGAGCAGTTTCGTACCAAATGGTTGCTAATTGAAGATATGAAGTTTATTTCATTTTTCTGTGTATTCAAATAAAAAAACTAAAAGCTACCCTACCAAGTTAGCAAGGCTTGCTCGTAGCCTTAGCTTTTCATCTAAGTCCAAGAGTTAGGATATTGTTAGCAGGACTTTAGCAGCTGCAAAGGCTCGGTGTTAGGGCGTTGTTGTTAAAGCAGAAGTAAGTGGTCCGGTCGTTTTCGCTAATGCTGCGTTCCAGGCAGGCTTTTGAAATCGTAAATTACAGCTTCAAGTCACAACTTACGACTTTGTAGCGTTCCAGGCAACCCACTCGTGTTTTTCCGACCTGTTTTACCGGTGAAAGTCACTATAACGGCCACTCGTAACTTCTGACCCGTGAACTCGTACCAGATCGAACTGGTACGACTTCACAGGTCGGAAAAATACGAGTTTCCTTGAACGCACCATAACAGTCCTCGTCCCTACGTCGCCACATTCACGGCGTCCCTTGGCTGCACAGCCCTGCATGCCGTTCTCTCTCCTCATTGGATAAAAACTGTAGGATACGATAAATGTTTTCTCCTCGGCTCAGAGCAGAGCAGAGTGACTGAGAGACCCGTGTTTCAGACCAAACACTCTATGTAAGTGATTGCTGCCGGAAGATATAACTATTTAAGACTTATATTAACACAAATATATCACTTACTTCTGCTTTAATTAATTTCCGTGGATAAATGTGCTAAACATGTGAGCTAATATTTATACCCAAACCCTTCAGCCTGGTCCCTTTTTAAATGGTTTATATCTTGTTTTAAAAATGCTCAAAATACAGCATAGCTTTATCTGTGCCACATAATTCCCTTTTGCTTGTCCAAGTATGTTTTTACATAAACATTTGTCACATTGGTTTCACATCTTTCATTCTACTTTCAAACTAGTACTACAAAAACTAAAAACAAACTAGTAGTACAGCTAACTTGGAAAAATATACTATGTAACTACTAGCCTACTTACTTCATTCAGGTGTGTTTTAGGTGGATCATCCCTGGTAATACACAGTTTTCCTTAGACCTCTATGGCTAAGCAATATATGTTCGCTAGCTAGAATATGAAGACCAACTTTTGTATAATTCATTCTGAAATCTAGGACTCGTACCAACAATGTCAAGCCACGGAGCAGAGGAAGACAAAACTTTAAAGAGTTGGACTCAGTTAAGTCCATATCCATAATATTTATAGACCACACTGTATATTTTCATTGTAGTCTGAACCTTAATGACCCCTGACCTCTAATGTTTGGGTACATCTTTTTTCAGATTATACTCTTGATGTTCTTTTTTTTTTTTAAATTCCTTTTCCAATGACTGATGAAAGTTGTGACTCCAGAGCGACTCCTCAAAATCTCTTCATCCTCTTGACCTGAAGGGAATGTTCCCTCAATATCAACAGCCTAATCCCTGTCTGCTGCCAAGCCCATCACACACACAGACACACACACACAGACACGCACGCACACACAATGAAAAACCACTTCCATCATAACAATATTGTGTCACTTTTATCAAGACTAATTCTCAAACATCTGTGTGACCGTGAGAGCGCTGGTATGTGGTGACATGAGTTATAGTAATAGCTCCACGCTGAGCACATTCATTTGTGTAAATTCTGTTTTATTAATGTAACTGTGCGTGTGTCTGTGTGTGTGTGTGTCATAATGCATGTCTCTAGCCTTAAAGCAATAATGTCTAAACCAGCCTCTAACAATAATTTAAGAGCTCTACCCGTGCCAAATAGGTAGAGTAATTTCTCATCAACTTTGTATTATAAATCGAATGCAAATACGACTTTTTTTTTTCTACAATGGGAAAACCAAGAAACACATAAAAGGTTGCTGCTTACTTAAACTACATGTCATCAAGTATATCCTCCCTAAGCTATGAAGTAAATCACTTGACTGTGTGTATTCCACTTTACGGCGCTTGATGTATGATCTAACCTTTGTATTTATACAGTTCTGTATTTCATCTCTGTAATAAGTTTCAGGCTTCACAATAAAAGCCTTTTGAATTATTTGTGTACTTGCAACCAATAGCCCTTGTTTCTATGGATACTCCTCACATTTCTGCACCTAGACCTGGAAAATTTGACCCGG
Source organism: Trachurus trachurus (assembly GCF_905171665.1). Taxonomy (NCBI): domain Eukaryota; kingdom Metazoa; phylum Chordata; class Actinopteri; order Carangiformes; family Carangidae; genus Trachurus; species Trachurus trachurus. The sequence continues at coordinate 8,071,030 of NC_139910.1, forward strand.
GTCGTTTTCAAAATCCCTAGCTAATAAATGGTGAAGTAAATTAGTTTCAACTCACACATAAAGTAATGTTCCAGCCGCAATTCAACATGTTTTCACAGGAATGGTTTTGGTTAGAAGAAGTCAAAAGACCAAACACGACTTCAAACACCAAAAATCAAGTCGTTATTTATATTCTCTATTTCTGTATTGTTCATGAGTAAACTTGGCATAGTTTTACCTTCACATTAGTTGCACCTGTGTTTGGGTTTCCTCTGTTTTTCATGCTAATGTTCTTTCTCTGTTTCATCATCAGGTTCTGCAAAGCGTCGCAGGAAACAGGATCAGTGTTGCGGTCACCTGAACTCGCTCTCGGCCATCAAGTACGCCATTGTTTCCCTCTACATCCTGGTTCTTCTCACCATCTTCGGACTCTGCCTGGCAGGTAGGATGAATGATGAATGGATTTTCACGTGTTTGGTTCATATGTTTTTCCATTGTAGGCCTATCTGGATAAGTTAGATTATATGCATTGTTATTTTGCCACTTCAGGATGGGTTCAAATCTTCTTTTTATTCCAAAACACTGTCAGTAATGCATATTACAAAACTTTTGGATCCACTTTTGTTACTTTCTGACAACATTATAGTAGTCCAAAGCCCTCAAAACAGAAAAATATAATTAAATGATTCAAGATAGTAAATTTAACAGACCTTTTACACCTTGAAACACAACAAATAACAAAGACAGCGTATCAAATATCAAAACATAGCATGCTGTAATGTAACATCTGCAGTAGGAGCTGCAGTTAAGTGTCCACATGACCTCAGACACATCAGTGGTTTCATCCCCGATAATGACGGAGGAGATGCTGCCAAACTTTTTTTTCCCCCTTGTGCAAGTTCAGTGAAATGACTCTCAGATGAGCCACGTTCCAACACATGTTGTGCCTTTTGCAGTGTGTTTTGATAGTAAATATGATTTTATTAGTGTAGCCTGAGTGTTTGTTGAAACATCAAGCAAGGAAAAATGTGACACATGATGTTGATCAGCTCACTCCGAGATGAGTCGTTCGATAAAACGTAGTGGATGTTTATATCACACAAAACACAAAGGCGGCTGGTTAGTTTGAATATGCTGCTGTTATCAGACAATCTCTCAGCTGTTTAAGCTTAATCCCAGTTCGTTGGAGAGAAACGAAAAGGAAGGAAGGATGAGGGTGATTGATTGAAAGAAAGAAAGGAAGGAGGATGAGAAGAAAGAAAAGCAGCAGCAGTGCACTGTACTGTAGAGGCAGAGGGAGGGAGGGGGGGCATATTGTTGGTCTTTTGTTCTCCAGAGCTCTGTTATGCAGATGACATCAGCCGTTTTCTCAAGGTTGAATTATAATGAAGAACACACACATGCACATATACACACTTGCACCATAAAAAATCCCACTTATTTAGTCTTAGGTAACACTCTGCAACCTTACACTCCTCTTAAACTGTCTGTTCTGGTTTAGCAATGAGTACACGCACTGTCGTTCCCACACATTTGTGCAATTAATAAACTCCTGCTGGTGATTGTATAGACTTTATACACTTGATAAATGTAGACATTTTACTGCAGGAAGGTTTGTATCGGTGCAAGAAGCAGCACAGATGTCTGTATCTGCCTAATGAAACGTCACTCCGTGTCCGTGGAGATTTCTCACCTGGATCGTGAAATCGGTTTTCCTCAAGTGCGCCGCACAATTGACCTGTTCTTCTTCCTGCCGCCATTGTGGAGCTCAGGACCCGTGTGACAGATTTAGACTTAATTCCCCCACACATGTGAATGTTACGTTTGTCACAGCATTTTGGAAGCGTGACAAGCTTGACCTTTTTTTTACACAGCGACATGAAAGACAGAGGAGAGAGAGATAAACCGTGACGCTAGCTCTTTTTTTTTGTGCTGCGTGGTTCCCATAGCGCACCTGCATCCGTGGCTTCAGGAGTGTCGGGTTTTCAATTTGCTGAAGTGTAGGACTCTCCGCTGCACAGAGCTACAGCTACACCTTTTAGTGTGATTAAAGAGCTTCACAACTACGAGGGCTCAGCGGCCAATTTGTTGCGTGTATAGAGAGAATGAGGACCGCTTGATTGTTGGAAATGTACTGGGAGTGAGGGAAAATTCCAGTTTAGTGCTGTAATGAAGCTGGATTGGTGATGATGGGGTTTTGCATCATAGTGTTTATCTTGGAAGAACTGATCCTTGATTTGATGCATGTTACTATAACAGTTAGTCTTGATCGTTACTCCAGTGTTGCTTCAGTCATCAGGCAGCGATTTGTGGTGTCTCCACCAAGACTCACAGTTAAAGGGATAGTTAAACATTTGGGTAAATTGGCCCATTGCCATAATCCCTATAGTCATAGCAGTAGGTTCGTAACCTTTAATTGTCGGTGCAAGCTGTTTTTAGAACGGCGGAGCAGAACCACGAGCTGCTCAGAGCTACGCTACGGAGGCTCATGGGATTTCTTGGTTTGGTAAATGCAGAGACTGCTTGCTGAAAAACTGTCCCTGAAGGCAACAGGCATCAGCAGTTTTGCATGAATTTCCCTCTAAAACAACTCTGTCTCGTAACGCTCTGTTATTATCTCATAGCGTGGTGAATGTGCAGGTCACAACTTGTCCACCAGAGCCTTTTGGAGTTGTTGGATTGTGTATTTGATGAGTTTGATGAAGGAAATCAAGAAATCCCATTAGCCTCCATAGCGTAGCTCTGAGCAGCTCGCAGCTCTGCTCCACCGTTCTAAAAATAGCTTGCACCAACAATTAAAGGTAACGAACCTACTGCTATGACTATAGGGATTATGGCAATTTGCCAAAATGTTGAACTATCCCTTTAAGGCCAAGCACTTTGTATCAGCAATGTCATGATATAAATTTTGCTAATCATAATCCATACCAGACTTGTGCAGGTTTTCATGATGTAGTTAAGACAAGTCACGGACATAATTTATGACTTGTGTTGAATGATCTAACTCATAAAAGCAAAAACACATTTTTCAAAATGTCATAATTTTACAGTAAAGCAACACCACAACACTATTTTTCAGCTGTTATGTCTCATATTTGCCTTAAAAGTGGATTTTCATTGACAGGATGATCTGGGTTTCATATTCTGTCTTAGTAGTGGGTGAGCTAGCAGTGATCATACAGACTCTTAAAGGGATACTTCACCCAAAATGGATAATTCACCAGTTTTCTACTCACCGTCATGCCAAGGAAGGGTTTGGAGAACTTTCTGAGTCATCAAAACGCTTTAGGAGTTCCAGGGGGGGTCCGGCTGGCAATGGGTTTTCATATAATGGCGGCGGATAGAGTTCACTTTTGAATGGTCCAAAACACACACTATGAAACATCCAGATACCTCCATACTGCTCGTCCGTACTGACCCAAGTGTCCTGAAGCCACCACATGAAAAAGTTGTTCAGAAAAAAATTATTTGATCTCTGTTTTTAGCCTTGTTGTAGAAGTAGCTCCCAGTGGCTGTGCGAGATTTGCTGCGAGATGTTCGTTCGTCGTTGTAAACCATTGGATGTATGATGTAAACACGGAAGAACATCTCGCAGCACTATCCGCCACCATTTCATGAAAATCCGTCTCCAGCCGACCCCCCCGGTACTCCAAAAGCGTTTTGATGACTCTGAAAGTTCTCCAAACCCTTCCTTGGCATGACGGTTAGTAGAAAATTGGTGAATTATCGATTTTGGGTGAAATATCCCTTTAAGTAGTAGGAAAACAGCAGGCAGTGATAAGTCTACAGCATTTCAAAAATGATATTTTATATTGACGACGACATGGAACAAACATCTGGTCTGTGTTAATCTCAGTTTCCAGTTGGCTGATTCCCAAGCAGACAAGTGCATCTGACGTTTTAGAGACAGTTTCTTGAAATGATCTGTGTGTGACTGAGTTTGTTTTGTTTTGAATGAAGACTTCATGAACACGCTGAAAGCTCGTTTGAGATGGTGATAATTGTGTTTGTCAAAAAGTTTAAAACCTTTAGGAAATAACAGAGGAAAAGCAGGTTTAAAGCTCTGTGTGTTGAAGGACTGGTGCCGTGCTGCTGCAGGGCCAGTTATCGCTACATTATGTAATGCAGCAGGGAGAATCACCCACATTTCCCCAGCAGCCAGCCAGCCAGCCAGCCAGCTCCAAACCTCCAAAATCTGGGGTTTGGAGGCACTGACGGTGTTTCTTTCAAACACCACATGTCTCTGTGATTGGCACAAAACAAGTGGAGCTGTAATGTGGAAATTTTGATGTGCGAGTTATGGAAATGAGCTCGAGCTGTTGTTATTTCATATCACTGGGTTTGTGACACAGTGCTGTAATAAATTCCAGTGTCTTTAGAGCTTACTCCGCTCCTGCTCCTCCTCCTCCTCCTCCTCCTCCTCCTCCACTTCATCCTCCTCCTGGTTGATTTGGAAAAACCCTGGCCGGACGCCACGGTAGCCTCGTAGCCAGTTCACTGGAGTGTATGTGTGTATGTGTGTGAACGAGAAAAGCCTGCGGAGGTGTCGGACTTTTACGGCCGTTACCTTTTGCGAACTCTGCTGTGGCCTCCTTGTAAATGTCACCTCGCTTATTAGAGGCGAGGGAAGACAAAGAGAGTCCGACGGAGATGGAGAGCGACAGGATGAAAGAATGAAAGTTGCACGGACGGAGGAATTAAAAGGAGATAGAGACAGAAAAAGAAGAAGTGACAGGCCCAGGAACAGGTTTAAGAGCCGGGCTGGCCTCAGACCAGCAGCATCCTGGAGGAATCAACTGCTTTCACTAATCCTAATTTCATTTCAAGACCTCCTCCACTCCCCTCCCGTCCCACCCCTCGAGCCACCCACTCATGCCGTAACCACATGGCTGATGCCATTAAATGGCTGTGGCTGTGTGAGTGTGTATGTGTGTGTGTGTGTGTGTGTGTGTATTCCCAGGCACAGAGATGTAGTTAAGAGCTTGGAACGGGCTCGTTGTCGTCACAGAGGTATTTGGTTATTTGAGGCTTTTTTAGATGAGGTTGTTTTAGAAAAGCAATCAAACCGAGCTTTTCAGCCGGCCTCTCTTAAATTAAATGCCGGCCATCTAAAAGCTAAGTGGCTCCAGTGTAGCTTCACGGGAGGCCCAGCCCACCCCCTGACCCCCACCCTCATGCACATGCACACACATACACACACATTCATAAGATGCAATGCGGTCGCGACGGCTGCCAAATTTCCGACAGATTCAACTCTTTGACTTTGACTTTTGTCTTTTTGTTGTGTTTTTTTTCTCTCTCTCTACCTCGTTCTTACTTTGTCTCCTTGGCCTCCGCCCAACCTCATGGCTCCCAGTGATTCCCCCGTGCTTCCAAACACATCCATATATCAGTCTCCTCTCTGGCTGAACACATCTGCATTCATGACATGATAAGCATCATAAAGTATTTTCTGTCTCTGTCAGATCCTAAATCTTTTTGGTTTGGACAAGTGCAAAGAAGGGAGAGATAAACACAAGTAGAGAAAGATAAAAAACCACAAACTGATGAATCCTGCTGTGTGCCTCAGCTGCTTTATCGCTATGTTACGTCTACCAGCTTATCTCCGTGTAGATACGAGACATCTCCGTCCGCTCTGATCAGGAGCCTCAGGAGCCGCATGGTGATTGGTCCATAACTGAAAGGTCACATGTTCAGCTCCCATGATGCTCGGCTGCAGCCACATCCCAGACTTTTATCATCTCCAAGGCGCCTGCTCGGAGAAACTTTTGTCTTTTGTAGTCACTGTTTTTTTGGCGGCCCACGACTCAAGAGGAGGGACATTAATTAAGAAACATGTCCTGTCTTTTTTTTTTTTTTCTTTTTTTTGCATCAAAGCTTCTCTTGATAACTGCGCTCACACGCCGGCCAGGCCAAATGGTCACCAGATGCAACTTGACGACTGACGCAGACTTGCTTCCCAGAAGCCCCGTGGCTGTTTCTCACATCACCTTCAGTTTTCTACTGAACTGTGACTCTTATTTGTCCTTATCTGAAGGAGTTACTGCAGGTTGTTGCACGGAAACTGTTAAAAGTTGAGGCGTTAGCAGCAGTGAAAGAGATTAAAGGGATAGTTCAACATTTTGGCAAATTGGCCCATTGCCATAATAGATATAGTCATAGCAGTAGGTTTGTTACCTTTATTCACTACCTGCACATTCACCACGCTATGAGATAATAACAGAAAGTTACCAGACAGAGTTTGTGTTTTAGAGGTAAATGCAGAGACTGCTTGCTGAAAAACTAACTGAAGGCAACGCGCATCAGCGGTTTTGCTAGAATTTACTTTGAAAACAACTCTGTCTGGTAACGTTCTGTTATTATCTCATAGCGTGGTGAATGTGCAGGTCACAACTTGTCCACCAGAGCGTTTTGGAGTTGTTGGATTGTGTATTTGATGAGTTTGATGAGGGAAACCAAGAAATCCCATTAGCCTCCGTAGTGTAGCTCTGAGCAGCTCGCCGCTCCACTCGGCGGTTCTAAGAATAACACCAACAAATAAAGGTAACAAACCTATGACTATAGGGATTATGACAATGGGCCAATTTGCCAAAATGTTGAACTATCCCTTTAATACTGTTTCCATGACTGATTGTTAATTTTCTTAGATTTAGTTTAAGCTTTTAGGGAAACCAGCGGCAAGAAAGAGAAATGGACATGAAATACTTTGATTACACCAAAAAGGTAAAGTGATATTCAACCGTATAGAGCGATCATCAAGCTACAGAAAGCAGAATGATCCAATTCCAGGCTGTCGCACAAACCATAAACTGACTGCCCATCAAATTTAACAAGTGAAATCAGCTCTATGTCCTTCATGTCCAGAAACACTCTTCTATGGGATGTATTGGCTTTCTTCTTTTATCACCATGAACTTAGCCAGGTTAAGATGAAGTCAAGGGTACCTTCCATTATTTGGGTCACTAAGGTGCTTTGTGCAATAGTTTAACTAACTCTAAGTGATCCCTTAAAGGGATAGTTCACCCTAGAATGATATTTGCTCATTATCTACTCACCCTCATGTTGACTAAGGGCTGGAAGAATTATCAGAGTCCACCTGTAATGTCCGTCTTGTGCTGAAGCCCCAAATTGCGTAATTGTCCCGAAAAAATTAAATAAGTCTATATTTTAAGCTTGTTTGTAGCGGAAGCTTCTCGAAGCTCCTCTTCCTGGTCCGTCCAAATATCGCGTGATTTGCGCCGGCGTCAGTGCGGTTACTGCGAATCACGCGATATTTGGACGGACCAGGAAGAGGAGCTTCGAGAAGCTTCCGCTACAAACAAGCTTAAAATATAGACTTATTTAATTTTTTTCGGGACAATTACGCAATTTGGGGCTTCAGCACAAGACGGACATTACATACGAGCATCATGGAGGTATTTGGATGTTTTTTTGTGTGTGTTTTTTTACGAAGAGCTCTGGTGTCCCTTTGCAACCGTTGCATTGAAATGCACTGCTACGCCAAGACCCCCTGTAACTCAGAGAAGGGACGGTGGACTCTGATAATTCTTCCAGCCCTTAGTCAACATGAGGGTGAGTAGATAATGAGCGAAATATCATTCTAGGGTGAACTATCCCTTTAAGTGCAACACTAAGATAAGAGAAAAGTCCTTAAATATTTAAAGCTTTTCTGGATCTTTCTTGACCTCACGGGTTCATTTTTTCTTCCCTGGATGTTGCCAACACATCTGCACATTTCTACACAGGGGGTCAGTCTTCTTCTCTGTGTGCCGGAGCAGAGGTTTGTCCATTGATAATAAGACAATGTTCTCTGTACTGTAGATTTCACTCTTAAGTTTCAACCTGGAAACAGAGAAAATCCCCCGTCAGTGTTGATTTCAGTCAATTAACTGATTGTTTAGATAAAAACCTGAGCTGGAACAATGCTACAGCTCTGCAGCGTGTTCCCCTGGACTGATTGAATTATTGCAATTTTTTTAAAGGCCCCATGCTGTGCACTTTTCTCTGGGTTTATTTACCTGCTGATATCCCTAACAAGATGTATCATTGGTTTTGAGTACCTGTGATCTGCTTAATATGGTTTCTACTGCCCCTTTCTGTTGCCTCTTTCTGGAGTTCTAGCAGGCACAGGTCATTTGGCCAATCAGAGGAGAGAATGAGAACCTCTCCTCTGATTGGCTCACTGTGTTTGAGTGGTGTGTGGTCGGGCCAATCACAGGCAAGTAACTGAAACCTAAGCTGCATTCATAAAAATTGAAAAAAAACAACTGGTCACGGTGGGCGGAGTTCCCTTGTGTGTGACATCACAGAAAGGAGGAAGTGCTATCTGCTCGTCTCAAAGAGAATGTTCCTACAAATGGGCGGTGTGTGTTTCTCCGTTTATGACCAGTTTGATGCATTGGACAGTATATACGTGGCCCAGAGACCTCCCCAAGCACGAAAAAATAACCAAAATCACATTTTTCATGCCATGGGGCCTTTAATGTCATTTTGATAAATGCATTTTGGGCGACCTCCAAGAGTCTTCTATTATTTTTCTTTCTAATGTTTCCCGTGGGACGTTGCATAATAACGAAGGCCTTGTTCAGGTTCAGATTGAAATGAAAAATAACAGGAGATAAGTATGTAAGAGAATACCAGTGTTTTTACATGTTTAAGCCTATGAATGACATGTGCAATTATGTTTTATAACTTCAATTGTGGGAATCAAAACAAAATAATGTCGTTATATCCCATAATCAGTTGCAACATCTTTGCATTGTTCACATCGGTGACGATATATCTGATGAAGCACACCTCACTCCTCCTCCTCTTGGATGCAGTTGATTGGTTCCCATCACGTGTGACATTTGAAGCAAAGAGAAACCAGATGCAGAGTTTTTTTTGTTGCGTCTCATCGAAGCCAAGAAGAAAAAAGCGAGAAATTCCTCAGATGTTTCAGATGATTTCCTCTGAGAACATCCAACGTGCTATAAACAGCGTTAGTGCAGGTGAGAGAGATGTTGGACTGAACTGTAACATGTAGAAATGGACGCATACCAAAGGTGTTTATGCTTATTCATTAGCTTTATTTAAACCTTAATCATTCAGGATGCGGCATTGTTTTCAGTGATGTTGCGAGAACAGATAAAATGCATCACAATACAATGATGTAATGGTTTTGGTAAAGTCGGGCTGATGAAGCACAGTTGGACTCGCCTCCAAGAAGCCTCTTAAATGATCTGCAACCAAGTCCGGTTGCCCTCGATTCACCTTCTCTCGTAAAACCAGGACCCGAGTCTCCACAGATATTTAATAGTAAACACGCTGGAACATAACGGGACATTTAAAATCATCATGTTCTTCCGCTTTAGCCTGATGGGAGCAGCCAAGTCCAACCAGAGCAGTGAAGTCGTGGCTCAGAAACCAAAACAACGGGTTTAAAAAGCTTTGATGAGATTGGACACTCACTGTCAACTACTCGTTTCGCCGTATTTGATCCGTTTATTCAATAAAATATTGTTTAGAGCAGTTTCAGATCTTTTAACTAAACCAGATAAACACATATTCAGATTTTCTCTCGCGGTTTTGCTAACCAGCTTCTAAAAACACATTTATTTCATGTGGCTTTTCACTGTTTTATTTTTAATTTTTCTGAATGTGTTTGTTTTGTTGAAGTATGTTCTTATCCCTGATTTTTATAAGTGCACAAAAATAACTTTTATTATTATAATTCTCATTAGCCTTGTCTTTAAAGCCTCAGATATAATCAAACAGTCAAAACCATGAGGTTACACATGAGTTTAGTTAAATGCCTCATTGCTTTTCATTGTCCTTGTATTTCTGTTGACTCAGGCAAAACAAACACACAGACCTAACTAAACATCTGAGTGTTGTGCCTCGCAGCACAGCACTACCTTTTATTCAGATTTATCTACATACGATTTTTATGCGCAATAACTCTTAAGAGCAGTTTTATTCTTTAACAATTGCTATGTATAGAGCACTTTGGAAGAGCTCTTTTCCTGTGCGAGGAGGAGTTGGGATGTTTTTCATTGCATTTTGGCCAGACACTGCTACAAATATCTGGTTCCACATCTGGACTCGGTAGGAATAACAAGTTGTCTAAAGCAGCGAACAAACACATCTGTATAGGTCCATATAAGGGCTCACAGACGGAGCGCAGGGCTGATAACAGCCTGGGTGGGTTAAAAGAAGAATTTACACATTTTTATTTATCGGTTTATGAGCCGGACGGGAAGCAAAAATCAAAACAAAACGCTAAAGGACTGGTTTTATTTTATTCTGGTCCAACCTGCTAAACCTAAAAAGTTTAGCTTTAACCTAGATCTGTGTTGTTCCGCAGGTACAGTATGACAGGGGAGCCGAGCCAGCTTTCTGAAAGGTTATTCCTCTCCCACATGTTGTGACTCTCGCAGCGCGGCCTACATCCCTGTGTTTAACTTCTACTGTAGGTGCAGCTGAGTCATGTTTTCCAGTCGGAGCGAGGATGCAGCTCACAGGTCTTGGCACCGGCGCTGCCCGTTTCCTTAGCCCTGTTAATTCCTGGAAAACATGATGGCGGATTTGTTATTCTTCTTTTCAAGCCATGAAATCTTCCAACTGAAGTCTGTTTGTGTCGTTCGGCGATACTGTCGGTAACAGCCGTGTTATTGCCAAGAAGCAGGAACGGGCAACGGGCCCCCGGGCAACGAAACGGCCTCGGTTTATTATTCTGGTCTTCGGCCTCCTTTTGTAGTCCCACGGTTTGTTCATGCGTTTGTTATCGTAATTGTGTTTGTGTTTTACATCAACTTTTCCTGCTGTGGCTAAATTTTTATTTTGGCTCTTAAAGGAACCAGATTATTTATGGTGCACTTTCTAAAACCAGCAGGTAGTTTGAGTTACATGTTGAGTGGATGTTTGCACCGGCTGCTCCTCCTCCCCAACACACACACACATACACACTCCTGTTGTTTTTATTGTAAACGCGGAGCTCGTGAACACACGCGCAGCTTTTTTGGCGCTGTTGGTGGAGTTTTTGATGGTTTCAGCATTTTCAGCTCGGCGGAGCAGAAAGACAATGCACATCTTCAAAGACAGAGCAGTGAAGAGACACGTTGTTGTCGGAAGATCAGATCTGAGAGCAGAGCATCTACAGTATGAACACTAAATGAAGCACGTCCTCATATCTTAAACACTCAAAGCCTTTCTTGATCGTTCTTGACCTCACAGGTTCATTTCTTCGTCCCTGACCGTTGCCAACACATCTGCACATTCCTACACAGGGGGTCGGTCTTTTTCTCTGTGTGCTGGACGGTGCGTTCACTGTACTCTCTGTATAGTATTTCACTCGTAAGTTTCAACCTGGAAACAGAGAAAATCCCCCGTCAGTGCTGATTTCAGTCAATTACTTGATTGTTTAGATAAAAACCTGAGCAGGAACAATGCTACAGCTCAGATCTGTGAAGGCTAAATGAAGTGCACAACATACATAAACCACTTTCTGCAGAGATATGCTGATCGACTCTGTTGTAGCCACGTTTTCAACACACTACAGTGAGCTGGCAATCAAATAAATTACCATCCATACATTAGTCATACTGCTTCTCCTGTACATGCAGCGATGTCCAGCTGACATTAGGTGAAGACGGGTTAAACTCTGGACAGGTCATGACTCTAACCTCACAAACTCACATTGACGCCATAGAGTCTCCAAATTACCTATCATACATGTCTCTGGACTGTTAGGAAGTTGGAAAACCTGGAGAGAATCCATTCAGACATAAGGAGAAGACATAGAGTCTAAATGAAAAGGCCCTGAAGGTCAAACCCAGGTGACGGAGCTGATCACAGCACCACCAGGGAAATTACAGAGCTAGATGATCACATTGCTCAAATGATGATTGGTCATGATATCAACGTGATGAAAGTTATCTTTATAAAATGAAACTACTGTACTGTAATTTCCCAGCTTGGGATCGATCGATCGATCGATCCCAAGCTGGGAAATTACCTATCTATCTATCTATCTATCTATCTATCTATCTATCTATCTATCTATCTATCTATCTATCTATCTATCTATCTATCTATCTATCTATCTATCTATCTATCTATCTATCTATCTATCTATCTATCTATCTATCTATCTATCTATCTATCTATCTATCTATCTATCATATATGATTGATAAATTCATTTCTATAAATCGCGATCTATACGCTTCAGAATAATGAGTTTTGATGGTCAGCCCAAACCTACAAGGTTTATTTTAGCATTTGCCTCACATAAGCGGCTGTAGTGTTTATGTCTGAGCTGTGACTTTTAACAAAACACAAAGTCTTGACTGCTTCAGGCTTTCAGTTCGACTTTAATTCTCTTGATGATGATGATTCCTGCAGGATGTGCGGGCGAAAGCCGCTGCAGCAGATGGACACCAGAGAAATCAACAGTTAACCCTAATGTGAACCACAGCTCTGGGCTGACGATCAAAGTTTTTTTTTTTCCTTGTGTCCCCTCTGATTCTGTTTCTTTTCTTTATTTGCTCCATCCTTTTTATATAAAACCTTTTAGTGGTCTTGTCATAGTAGAAACAAATTGGGTCTGTGGGACAGTGGTGGAGGAGGAGGAGGGAGGAGGCCGCGGTCATACCTGACCGTTAAAAAAAACAAAGACGGGCTAACTTTACCACGACCACATGCTCTGGATTATTTCAGATCCTTTGTGGTTATTTAAGACGGTACACCCCCTGTCACAACACGCTACAAGATAAAAACCTGTCCTGAATGTGGACCATATGTGTCGGGCTAAGTTTGGCCTTAAGGAAACGTAAAGAAGTTTAAATCCGACACCACAAAGCTCCACTCCACTAATAACTTTAAAAGAGAAACTTTGAAACCACACCCCTCCTGAAAACAATCAGACGTTTTTTTGGCCGCTGAGGACGAGTTGTTTCTGATCTTGGTGTGTTTACGTTCGACACGGGTAAGAAATTTCTTCCCTAAACACACACACACACACACACACACATCGCCTGGAGGAGAACGGAGGAGTACGTTTCACTGACCCACGACTACATACACGTAGAAACACACAAACCTCACATGCTTCATGTGCTGAAAGTGCAAGTATGAATGCAACTGAAACCACATGCACACTAATGCAGACACACACACAGATGTATATATCCAGGGATCATATGAATATTTAAAGAAAACACATGCAGGAACGTATAACAAACACAAGCGGAGTCAAAAGTATGTGCACACAAATATGAGCCTGAGGCATTGATTCAAATACTGACATGAAAAAATGCACACATACATTTACACGTGTACAGCACATCTAGAGACTCACTGAGCTTTAGACATGCATTGCAAACCCTGAAATGCCAATACATGCACACACACACATGAAGACCTGTGTCACATGCACACACTGTCCCATGCAGGGCCTCCAGATTGACTCTGAGAACATAAAGCCCTCTCTAATGGGTTTCTGTTCTGTGGTCATGGTCCTTTTCTGAAGAAAGGAGTCAGTCTGGAGACGGTCCAACATTCCCGTCATAAGAGGAGTGTGTTCGCGCTCAAACCCACACACACACACACACACACACAGTGAAAGATGCAGAGTAAAGTCGGTCCTTCAATCCTCCATAAGAGCAGTCCCAAAAGTCAGACTCATTCAGCAGTCAAACACAGGTCATTAACATGTCAAGACTAATTGGTCCAGACCTCTTTCTCTCTCTCTCCTCTCTGTTGTAAATAAGTTTTTATGTTGTCTTGAGGCAGAAGTGCTTTGCAGTCAATAAAAAGTCTCACAGTGAAATATGTATGTGGTGCCATCGTGGTTGCGGAACCATTCATTCGTTCTAATGTTTTATAATTGAATCATATTTCTTGGTTTCTTCAGTTTCGTCCGTGTTCAGACTTTGTCTTTAATTAGTTTGATTTATTTGTTGTCTTCAGTGTGTGGTGGCTTGTTTGTTAGGCAGATAGAAACATGCTTATTGTCAAATGGCGTGTCTGAACAAATAACACTACACTTTACTTTCATATAGATACACTACTCACAAAAAGTTAGGGATGTTTGGCTTTTGGATTGAATTTCAGAATGCACCTAAAATGCACTATAACCTTTACAGGTGAACTTAATTTAACCTTCTCTAAACCTTTGAATGCACATGTCCAATTGTTCTCTAACAAGGTGATTAACCACAAAAATCATAACCACCGTCTGATTTAGTGGTTCAACTGTCATTGAACCACTAAATGTTCTGGTTCAATGACAGTTTGTAGACAGTCCTCTTCTCTCTCCCTCTCCTCTCCACCATGTTCACATGTTGACATCATGAGACCAAGACAACACTTTGATGATCAAGTTATTGAGACATTGAGATTTTTGTTGTGCGATAGCCACCACTGTTGTTAGCTTTTGTTTGAGATAAAGAAATTGCCATTGCATCCTTGTACTTAAAAGGCTTTCATGTTAGAATATCACTGTAGCAGGAACTTTTTATAGGGATATTCTTGTCAAATATCCCTAACTTTTTGTGAGTAGTGTATAAGAAGATGCCATGTGTTAAAATCTTTGTCTGTTTTCTGCAGCTGTGGTTTTCACCTGTTTTGAGTCACGTATAGAAAACTCGCTTCTCTTAGCTCCGCTTCTCCCAGGAGTCACAACTATCACACCTGACATCTGCCAGATGGACACAAACCTCCTGCTCTGACCTTGTGGTGATTGTTCAAAGCCAGACCTGTCAGAGCTGCAGACGTTCTCCAACCTGACGGTGTAATGTGTAATGCTCTCAGTCGTCCCACCCGTCAAACATCACATCACACACATCCTGTTATCTTGATGTGGATCTAGAGCTGGCAGAGAGGTCACTGCTCCGTATTCAGCCACTTTGCAGTAGTTGCTAATGTTTTTGCACCACTGCCACAGCCGTGCTGGGCCACGGTCAGTCTCCAGTTTCCATTGTCGTTAAGATTTAATGGAAAGGTCACTCTCAGTATGATATTCTTTATTACTGTTATTTTATTTTTGAAAACCCATCCAGAGACCCTGAAACCTACAGCAAGTGATTTGTAAAATCAATACAAAACCGCAAATTCATGCAAAACCGCTGATGCGCGTTCCTGTCGGGGTCAGTTTTTCGGCAAGCAGTCTCTGCATTTACCTCTAAAACAACTCTGTCTGGTAACGTTGTGTTATTATCTCATAGCGTGGTGAATGTGCAGGTCACAACTTGTCCACCAGAGCGTTTTGGAGTTGTTGGATTGTGTATTTGATGAGTTTGATGAGGGAAACCAAGAAATCCCATTAGCCTCCGTAGCGTAGCTCTGAGCAACTCGCGGCTCTGCTCCGCCGTTCTAAAAATAGCTTGTACCGACAATTAAAGGTAACGAACCTACTGCTATGACTATAGGGATTATGACAATGGGCCAATTTGCCAAAATGTTGAACTATCCCTTTAACATTAAGCATGTTGTTTTTTATAAAAGTTGAGATTTGACCTCAGCTTCATTTTCTGAAGCCAGATTCTGCTTAAGTAAACTCAATTAGAGATGTTATTCTCTATTTATCATGTCTTTTTATCTTATTTCTTTTTTTTTATTACTATTTATTGTGTTACTCCAGGCCTCGAGTTCAAATCTCATTGTTTCATGTCTGCAGTACCTTGACCTTCTGGAAACAAAACGATGATTGACAACACATTGACAACCTGTGTATTAATACATTGAATCATTTACTAGGTGTAATTAGTTCTTAATGCTACGTGAGTGAAATACCATGACATTTCACCACATTTCTTGCCTTTAACTCAATCTCAGTGATGAAAACGCTTTTGACAATGAGAGAATGAGCTGTAAACTTGCAGAACTTCACACATTCACTCCAGCTTTAAGCCAAATAAGGACACATATAAGATACAATAAGTGTGTTGCTCTTGCTCTGCAGTGTGTAAAGAAGTCCAACACAAAATAAAAAGCAGCAGGCTTCAACAGATGCAGCTCTCCATAAAGAGCTACAGTGATTTTTATAAATCAGCAGCAGAAGGGGGAGGGGTAGGGAGGGGGGGTCGAAGCTCCGAGCACGATAGCAGGCGCCCAAATTAGTCCTCTAAACGCTGCTTTTTCAGTTTTATTAGCAGGCTAATTAAGCAACAACAGATTCCAAAGACTCTGGGCAGGCTTTGCTCATGTCTCTCACACACACACACACACATTGTAAGAGGAGGGGGGGGGGGTTGATTTGACTAATTGTGGTGCTGGAGCTCAGCGAAGTCCAGAGAAACATACAATACAAAAAAAAAATGTGAGTGCTGGCGTCTCGGTGCTGAGAGGCTGTTGGCGTCCCGCTGTGTTTGGTTTGGTGACAATTCGACCCAGAAGGAATCAAACGAATGGTGGAAAATGTGAAGAAACACTTGAAGTAATTCAGATTTAAGATACCGAATGATAACCAATCTGTCCGTTCACGCTCTAACTGTGGATGGAAGCAGAAACGTGCAGATATGAAATACATAAAGGTGCTTTGTGGGCTTTTTCTTCTAAACAAAGTTGTGTTTACATTCCCCATCTCCTGTGCGTATCCTTGAGGGCCTGCATGAAAAATGTGCGGAATCTGTTTTTCTTTTCCCTAAAAAACATTTATAAAAAGAGAAATAATAATTTAGTCCTGCATTGTTTACCTCCATGTTTGCTGGCGTGCCTCTTCTTGGCGTTCCTCCTCGGACACGCTGCTTCTTTCTTTCTCTCGGTAAATGACAACCACCTGTTGAGTTGAGCAGCGTTTGGTAGGAATGTCACTGTGTATGGTGTCACCTGCACGCTCATGCACACACAAAAAAAATAAACCCACCCTTCAAAACAAACCACTCCCAGGGTGACAATTAAAAACCGCAAAACACGCTTGTTTTTGAGGTTACCAGTGTTCCCGATCACACTTTCCATGTATTTTTCCACCAAGCTCTGGTTTTATTTTGCCGTAAAGTTGGATTTCTGCCCGTAAATAGTCGAGTCGTTTTAAAGCGCCGAATGTGTGTTTTTTTTAAACGCGGTTTACAGTGTCTCAATCATGTTAAATAAACCCTCTGCTGTTGTTCGCGGTGATGTCATGCATGTTAGATTTCATGACATGAAATAAGCCATGAAATGAAACCGGTTCAACAATGCCTGTGTTTATATGTTCATATTTTAGTTATGTGGACTTTATGGCAGCTGTAAAGCAGTGGAGTTATAGGTGATAAAACTCTGCAGCGTTGGTGTGGGCGGCAGGAAAACCAGTCTTTCTCTGACTGTTAAAAAAAAAAAGTAGTCAACAAATGAGTGTGTGATGAAGTTGACACGTCAGAGAGGAAGTACATAAGACAACACAGTATTTAATAAGGAATTAAATTAACAGTATTTAATTAAGAATTGAGAAAAGGTTCATTAATTTACTGAATATTTTTAAGATTACGTATCATTTTACATAATTAGGGTCCGGGCAGCGCAGCTGACAGGACACTATTGTATTCCTAGGAATTCTTCTTCTTCTTCTTCTTCTTCTTCTTTCTTTCTTTCTTCTTCCAAGGAAGTCATACTTCCCATGGGCGAAAACTCACCAAACTTTGCACAAAGGTTCAGTCCCATGCCAGATTCACTCAACTCCAAGGACATGTGCCCCCCCCTCCTAGGGGGGGCACAATAAGCGTTTAAATTTAAAAACTTTAAAAATTCCTACCAAACCAACGGTAGATGCTACAGTGTTGAAACTTCACCATAATGTAGCCTCAATACTGCTGAAACTTTTGTCCACTTAAACTTATTACAAATTATGAAGTCCATCACTCTGTTTTTTTCAATAACTGTAAAACTTTTAAAATGTATCTCCTCCCACAATTTTTGCTCAATTGACACCAAACTTGCTACAGAGCATCTCCAGACCGTCCTCCACAAAACTTGTTTCTCGGATTTTTGATTAAGCAAAAATTGAGCCTACAGTGCATGAAAACGTTTGACTGCAAACAGTACTGTAAACATATACCATCAAATTCTTGATAAATACATTTTCAATCTTCCTGAAAAAAAATGACAATATTCTGGAGTCATGGTTGATGAAGTTTGGCAAATATCAGAATTTTATGTCAAAAACTGAATTTTTGAGAACATTTTGAATTCTGCTCTCATGGGAACAACTGCAGTCAATGTGAGAGTGGAATTTATAAACATCAGATTTTCTCTTATGAAGCAAAACACTTATCATTAAAAACAAATCACCAACATTTCCATGCTGTCAAGATGCAATTTATGTATTATCAGATTTTTGTTTAGATGACTGAATTATTGACATTTTGACCATTTCATCACAACAGCTGCCCGGGCACTGGCTCACCTGAGTGGATAAATCAAGCTACACAGCAGGCCTCACTACCAGCCAATTAGCTCAGTGAGTTAGGAGCTGGTTCTTCGTGTCAGAGATTGTGAGTTCGAGACCCAGTTAGGGTGATGATGATGATGATGATGGATCAAAATGTCACATGTCCTTAAGCTGTTTTGCTGTCTAAATGCAATTTATGTATTAACAGATTTTTGTTTAGATAATAGAATTTCTGACTTTCTGAAATCTGCCTTGACAACAGCTGCCCGGGCACTGACTCACCTGAGTGGATAAATGAAGCTACACAGCAGGTCTCACTACCAGCCAATTAGCTCAGCGAGTTAGGAGCTGGTTCTTGGTGTCAGAGGTTGTGAGTTCGAGACCCAGCAAGGGTGATGGTCATGATGACAGATCAAAATGTCAGTTGACCTCAATATGAAACACAAGACAATTGTCCTAATGGTGGCATCACAGCAAGCCTCTAAATTAAAAAAAAAACAAATAGCTTGGACTGGTCCATGTGCGAAGGCTCCTAACATCCTAGACTCATGGTAGATGTTTGACAAATACATATCAGAATTTTACCTCAAAAACAGATTTTTCTTTTTACTGTGGTTTCAAATCTGCCTACACGACAGTGAATGGCTTACTCAATTTGTGAAGCCACTGTTGAACTGCCACTTGTCAATTAGCTCAGTGTGATAAACAACGGTCTTTGGTTCCATGGGTTGTGGGTTCAATCCTTAAGGTCAACTGTCATGTCTTCCTATTCTCCTTTTTGTTGCTCAGAATTTGCCTAAATTTGCCTAAATTAGCCCGGACCCGACCCATTGCTGCGCAGCAGCTATAATTTACTTTTGGTCTGTCTCTTTAAGACTCTTATTTTGAAAGTTAAAAGGAAACTGACTTTACTTACTTTTAAAAACTTTGTCTTGGGATAGGACTTCCCCTTCATGTATATTTATATCAGGTATTGGATTGAAATTAGCCAGTTAGTGAATCATTTTAACAATATTAGTCTTAAAGAAATAAAAAAATCAAAATAAAGTTGATTATTTACAATATGTTCATTTATTTTATCACATTTTAGAAAGTAAATTCAGAGAGTAAAGTATTTTAGAGTTGAAAACTGGGGACGACCTGAACTTAATGCCACTGAAGAAAGATAGAAAGCAGGTAGCCTACTCTGATTGTACAGACACACACACACACACACACACACACACACACACCTATTAAGTCATTCAGCCTCTCACAGCACGAGCCTCACTTTGATGTCTGCCACATCAGACACGGCCCACGTTTAGAAATCAAACAAACCCCACGGCCGCCACCGCTGTCACTTCATTTTGACATTCCTGCAGCTGAGTTACAGCTGGCTGCACACACGCACGTACACACACACACACACACACCCTCCCCCCCACAGACTCTTAAGCACAACTGCAGAGTGTGGAGACACTGCTGTATTTAGCTTTCCATAAAATGAACAAATAAACAATAGAAACCCACAAAAATAGGCCACACTCCCTTCTGCTTTATAACCAGAATCTGCAAGTTTGAATCTCTGCTATAAACTCAACATGTCTCTGGTAAATATTCTCCTATCTAGTTTAATTCAGTTGCTCATCAATGATAAATTTGTAGCCACAGCTGTGCAGCCAGCGATGAGACAATAAACTCATCTTTGAACCAGTCGCATGCACATATGCAAACGTAGGTTCATGAACCTTTAAACATGTGGTTCGTGTGCGACAGTCACAACAATTGCTAGTGAAACACACACACACACACACACACAGACACACACACACACACAGACACACACACACACACACACAAAATAGCTTGAGTCCATTTTCTTCAGATGTAGCCTAGCCACATTTCAACATCAATAAATCTCTGTCAAATTAATTGTGTCGTGTGTTTATATTAGCGGCAAACAAATGAGATCATTCATGATGATTGTAAGACTGTATGAAAGGCCAGTGGTTTCCCTGAAATCAAGACCACATTTCTCATAAAATCTGTCTTCTTTCTATTACATCCTCAAACTCTCTTGTGTTTCCATCTTTACTAAATGATGACAAACTTTTTTTCTCTCTCTTTTATTATTTAAAGAAAACCAAGGCCTCAGTTTGTAGAAGTTTTTGCTCAGTTTGCTCTGGAAGAACAGCGCCCTCTTCCTGTTTGATGTCTTAGATAAATCCTGCAGGTTTCCCGCCAAAATGGTCTTGGTGACAAATGATGATGAGAAAAAGAAAAGAAAATTATTGCAAAAATTTTTTGTTAATCTGAACATCAAACAACCAGATTTGCAGACGGCAGTGCCATGCTAGCAAACAGTTAGCTATGTTGCAACAATTATATTAATCTAGATTTTAGTTTAGCCTACATCCACCTGTTAAATATTAGCATATTCTCTTCATTTTTAGCTCCATTTTGGTCGCTACCACCTCCTGAAGAAAATACCTGCATTTAGCTCCCACGCTAGTTGCTAAATTTAGCTTTTAGCTTTTCTAGCAGGAAGTGGGTGCTAATAAGTTCAAGAGTCCACAGAGTAACTGTGTACATAAAACCAAAACAATGAGCTAAAAGAGGCTAAAAAGCTCAATTTATTTGCATGTCTCTCCCTTTCCAAAACCTCTTTAACATTATCGTCATTATTTGATTCTGTGTTGATATAGATAACAGTGACAAGTGCAGCTTTAAGTGTCTCAAACAGATCTATTGAACTAATGTCCTCTGCTGTGAATGCCCACTTCAGTCGGGCCTTCAGATTAGCCTTGATAAGACTGAATCCATGGCCTGAGTACAACAGATAAAATACTTTACTTCTTCTATTTCACCCCTTGTTTGATTCATTGGTCTCCTCTCCCTCTGCTTCCCAGCACCGGCCTGCACTAAAAACAAACAATCGCCACTAAACAATCACTCACTGCAGCTGGACGGCTGGCGCTGTTCGTACAGAGGCGTGTGTGTGTGTGTGGTTTGTGTTGTGGTTGCAGTTTGTGTATTGTAGTGTCCGGTATGCAGCGTGATTGTTTTGTTGTGGTGATCGACCGGTTGATTGCAATCGTGTTGGTTCAGACTCAACACAAACCCCAGGACTGCAATAGCTACAGGTTTGAGCAAAGAAGCACAAAAACACAATCGCTGATTAATTAGCTGTGACGTCCCCTGGCTGCTGTCGACATCATCTGATGTTATGTGTGTTTCCATTTATTGGTTCAGGGGTGAAATACTAATCTGCGTTGTACCCAGGACGGGGCAACAGTTCAATTTAGCAGCAACTGGTCACAGCCAAGGAGAGCAGGTTCTGGGTTTGCATGTTCTCTATGGTTCTCCTAGCCTGGCTCCACCCACATACATATAGGGTTGTCAACCGTCCATTAAAATACAGAATCGTCCTGTATTTGGACAATAAAAGATGTGTCTCTTATTGAACTGATACGGGACACGAAAATCCATGTTGGGCGATTTTTATTGTAAGGAAACAGTGCAGTTCTGACTGCTGTTGCTGACTCTGCTTGTCTGGAATGAGCTTCTCATTGACCAATAAGACACTGTTATGTTGCTGTGTCACTGTTGCGGATCTCTTGACCAATGGAAAGCGTTGTCAGTGTTGCTAAGATACGCCTGCGACGCCACTTTCAGAGTGGCGGATGCAAGACACTACCCAGATAAGTCCGGTGGCAAAAAAGAAAAGAAACAATCGCAGAAATATGGAAAAGAACTGTGAAATAAACACGAATGGCAGGAAAACGTGAGGGATAATTTATACAAAGCCAACTGCACATCCTCCAACAAAACGTCTCCATTAATCATGGAGGAATCACTGACGTTGAACAGCCTGGGTCCAGAGACAACCACCAGGCCCTGCTCTTTTTCACAGTTTATTGTTCGCCTTGTGAAGTGCAAGAGACTGGTCAGGACCAGGCTACGGTTCCCCAGCTTCCTCCCATGATCCAAAGACTTGCACATAAGGTTAATTGGAGCAGGGTGTGAACACCACAATCACCCAATGTGTTGCCAATTTGTGAAATTACAGGTGGATTAAGCTCAGCGACTACAACCTGAATAGGAAAACAAATCAGACATTAGAGTAAATTAACAATCAGTACGTTTACATGACACTTGAAAAAAACGAATTATTGCCTTAATCCGACTATAACTGGACAACTGAAGTGCATGTAAACACCTTAGTCCGACTGAAATCGGAGTTGAGAACTCCGATTAAGACACCCAGATAATGCGATTGGAATTCGATTTTCTCCGTCATGTATACACCTTAATCGGAGTATAACTGGACAATGCATGTGCGCATGCTCCACAACCGTAGAGACGGCACAAAGTGGAGCAGAGAAGCTGCCTGAACCCGGCAAAGTAAAGAAAAAAAACCAACATCAGCGCAGATTCAATGCATTTCACACAGCGCCACCAGCAAGAGTGTTTTATTAAAAAAGAGAGAGAGAGAGAGAGAGAGAGGAACCCCGTATCCTATTCTCAGCGCGCATCCGGCCCAGACTGGCGCGTCTGGTCGGGACCTGCAGTTGAGAATTTATTATTAAGCTACTAAGTTGTTTATATTCAGTTTTTTACGAGGTGACAGAAAAGTCAACAGGACAGGGGGCGTATTAACCGGCTGAAGCAACGGGTGACGCCGCATGAGGGGGCGGACCCCGTCAGTAATTCGTTTTTTTCAGTTGCATGTATATTGAGACAAAGACAGAAGTCCGACTTGACGCCAAAATCGAATTTTGAGCATAGCTCGATTAAGCTCTGCATGTAAACATACTGAATGATTATCAGGTTTTCTTATTAGAAATGAATGAAATGATAAGATGTCATGTGAAATGTCATGTGAAAGCTGTGGCTGGTAGTGATGAAGCTCTTTGTTCTGTGTAAGAATAGGACAAACTTATCTGCAGGCACCACAAAGAGTGTAATTTGTAAAGAGGAAACTATTTGGCCACACAAATGTCTTGTGGAAATGACGTCTCTCTACAGCTACACTGCAACAGAAAACATGTTTTGTAGGAAAGATGATAATCGCTGGCTGGGAACATCGTTTCTTGAATGAATGAATGAATGAATGAATGACGAACTACGTTTATTTGTAGCAGCAGCAGCGGAGTCGCCAGGAGGTCGTTTGGGTGGATGGCAGCGCACAAAGCACACGACTGTCACACCACAGACCCCAGAGTTTTTGCGTCTGTGGTTTAGGCAACAAAAGTGCTTTGATTAAAGTTTGTGGGGAAAGATCATGGCTTTGGTTACATGAAATAAACACGGCGTGTCTGAAGTCACTGTGAACTTTATACTGTATTAAACCAGACCCATGACCTTCACAGAGAGTTTAATAAGTTTGGATGCATCATCTGTGAACATTTTACTGATACAGTCTGTATAGACGCGTTTCGCTACTCGCCAAATACGAAGATTAACAACATAACCTCATGATGTAAGAAATGTAAACACAATCCAGCTGCAATTACACGTCCATACAAAACATATTTACTGTTATAGTTTATATGCAGATGTATGGAAACATGATTTGAGTAAACTCTTTCACCATAGAAACTTCACACACTGCAAAAACTCAAAATCTTACCAAGAATATTTGTCTAATTTCTAGTCAAAATGTAATTTCTAGTCAAAACAAATCTAATTATACCTAAAATAAGACTCATCAAATAAAAAGTAGCTTGTTTTTAGACACTTTACTTCTTTCAAGCATATTATTTCCACTTGAAATAAGTAGAAAAATCTGATAGTTTTTCTTTCTTATTACAAGCACAAAAAACTAGTATTCACTGGCAGATTTTTCTTCTTATTTCAAGTGGAAATATGCTTGAAACAAGTGAAAATGATCTAAAAGCAAGTTAATGTGGAAAGAGATTAGTTTTGACTAGAATTTAGACATTTTGACAAGAAAAAAAGTCCTGACAAATATTCTTGGAAAGATTTTGAGTTTTTGCAGTGCAAGGTGATAAGCTTTTCGCTTGACAACCTCCAAGTGACCAACACTTTGACATTATGTGGATTTATAATCTGAATATGCACATACTGTATACACATAGATCTTTTGGATGTTTGGCCAATAGACGTTTTCAAAGATGTATTTTTGCATCCAAATCATAACGTCACACATGTAAATCAGCTCATAATGTCAACTTTTCCAGCTGTTTCCGAATACGTTTTTTATTAAAAACACAAGTTCGGAGCTGATTATCATAAATCGACTTGTAGATCAGGATGAAATCATTTCATTTTTAATGATCCCAAACAAATGTAATTCACAAGGAATTTTTGTTTTAAATTGGAGGAAAGTTTCCTCTAATATGCCTATAACACATTTTGTCATACTGAGCATCAGTTTTATTATTAAATAATTATGTGTATCAAAGTAGAAAAGTATTCTCATTAATATTGTGATTTTGATTTCATCCCCAGTTCTGGCTCATTTTTTCCCCATTTTTTTCTCATTCACTGCTGCAAAAATTTAATTTAATCTTTATCTTTAAGCCAGTTGCTGGTAATTGAGCTGGTCTGCGGATATGAATCTAACCTTTTGGTATTCTTCCATTGAAAATCACCTACCGCCTCCCTGTTTGATGTCATGTCAAAGAAAGCACGTTGTTCCCCCTCCTTTCGATTTTTAAGATCCAGTAATTTCATTCTCATTCTCTGCTGGAAGACTTTCAGGTCTGCAGCTCACAAAAGGACTCTTTCTTCTTTATTTCCTTCCCTCCTTCCTGCTGCTGGCATCCCCTGAAAGTCAAGTAGGATGTCGGTCGGTCGGTCGGTTTCTGTCTGGTTTGAAGGTGCCTCGTCTTGCACTGTTTCTCTCACAAACACATGCAGAATGCTGGTGGCTGCTCATTACAACACATGTGGTAAATTGGACACTCTCATCTGAGAAACCCAGCTGTTTTAATATTTGTCCTGTTTTTCTCGTCCTCCTCCACCGGTCGGATCACATTCATCTCTGGACGGTCAATTATAAACTCTACACTGAAGTGAAGTGGTATTTTAGGGCTACATTATATCTGTCTGTGAATGTTGAAGTTGAAGTGCTACTGCACAAAGACGGGTAACACTGATCCCAGTTCAACTTTCATTCACAGACCAAAACGGGCCCACATGGCTATTTTGGTCAGACAATGACTTCCCATAATGTCCATAAACTGCAGCCGAAAAGCTCTTGATGCTAAAATAAATCTCAAATCATGGCAATACAAATATGGCTCTTACAGCAGCAGTTACCTTCACAATCACCTTCATTTTAGAGAATTGCCTTCAAAATAAAAGCACAAGAAAGTTCTACCTTGTACAAATGCTTTATTTGGCACTTTTAGCCTGAAAGGTTTGTATGAAAGTTGAAAAACTCTCAAATAACTGAGACATACACTACCCACAAAAAGTTAGGGATGTTTGGCTTTTGGATTGCATTTCAGAATGCACCTAAAGTGCACTATAACCTTTACAGGTGAACTTAATTTAACCTTCTCTAAACTTTTGAATGTCCAATTGTTCAATGTTTCAGTCCTTATTGAATAACATGCTGTTCTCTAACAAGGTGATTAACCACAAAAATCACAAGCACCATCTGATAGTCATCATCTGACATGTTCTGGTTCAATGACAATTTGTTTACAGTCCTCTTCTCTCTCCCTCTCCTCTCTACCATGTTCAAATTTTGACATCATGAGACCAAGACAACACTAATTGATCAAGTTATTGAGACATTGAGATTTTTGTTGTTGTGCGATAGCCACCACTGTTGTTAGCTTTTGTTTAAAGAAATTACCAGTGCATCCTTCTAGGCTTTCATGATAGAATATCACTGTAGCATGAACTTGTTATATTCTTGTCAAATATCCCTAACTTTTTGTGAGTAGTGTAATGTGTGATATGTGGGGGAAAACACAGTCAGCAGGTAAATATACAGTATAATATGTGACTGTGAGCCACAACGTCACATTAAACAGTGACAAAGCAAAAATCTAGTTTGAATTTAATCGGTCTTTCTCTCAAATTAGCCTTTGATTATGTTCTGGCCCCAAAGGCATTTACCTGTTGACACCTTGTTTACAGTCTAATGCAGGCGTTCTCAACTAGTCTCACTCTGGGACCCACATTTTCCCATGGTCATTAAGTCACGACCCACTTTTATAGAATTCAAACCAAGATTTTTTTTTTAAAGCCTTTAAAAACTAATTTTGCTCTTTATTGAGCAAAGTGCATTTCAGAGCACATGAATGAAACTGAGGAGGACCATGACAACTGCATGTACGGAAGTGAATAAAATAATATCAAACTGCACAAAATGGAGACCAACAAAACGATATATTTGACTTCTAATGCATCTCTGCATTCAGACCATATTCACAAAAGTGAATAAATATCAAACTGCACAAAATAAAGACCCACAAAACAAAACAAGAGTCACTGCATTCAGGCCACATTAATAAGAAACTGAGGAGGACCATTACAACTGCATGTGTTCACATGACGCATGCCTTTCAATATAAGTTATTTTTCAAAATAAAATACATGTCCAACATCAGATGTGCATTAAATATTTACTTTTTTGACCAGCTGTCCGCGACCCATCCAGAACGGGGCCGCGACCCACTTTTGGGTCCTGACCCACCAGTTGAGAATCACTGGTCTAATGTGTAGCAGCAGTGCAGGGAGCTTTGAAATTAATGGTGCAACACATCCAACTTTCCTTTTTTCCCCCCTTATTTCCCATAATACACACAACATACATCCAAAAAACAGTACATGATGATCAGTCCTTATGAAACAATAACAAACAATAAAACCGACATATGTGTTGCATTAATGCTGGTTGTTTTTGTTTGTTTGTTTTTCTTTTATCATAACCATGACCCAACTGAATAAGCTCCATATGTTCATGCAGACCACCTACTGTGACAGACAGGTTGTGGACGTACGTGATGGGAGGGGGGAGGAGGGGGAAGAGGGGGTGAATATGAGGAACATCTGACAATATGATTACTTTGGTGCCTGTCTGAACGAGAACAAAAGACGTCACACCTGGATATTGTTTCATTTTAAATGGGTCACCACCTCAAAAGGTCGAAACTGTTGAAGTGGAGGATCGTGACGAAGCTCGACTCCAACAAGATGTTCTGGTTAAAGTCAAGTCGGCACCTTCTCCATATCAGTCGCTTATCACTTAGGTTTCCTTTAGATGAATGTCTGTGTGAAGGTGGAGGTGCAGGTCAACATCAGAGGATGGGTTGGTGGGGGCTTTGTCACAAGTCGATCAGACGAGTCTCACTCCTTCACGGAGGTCCAGAGATGAAAGACCTGCTGTGAGCAAACCATGTTTTCTTTTTCCCCAAATTCTGTTTCTCAGTCCAGTTGTTTAGGTGGTTGTACCATAAATTGGTTTATGGTTCTGTATAAGACCAGATGAAGGAGAGATGGACGTGTATAATCAAAGTAATCATGTTGAATTCTCCACCACAGCTGTGGTGAGGGTACAGGGTTTGCAAAAGAAGATGATTGGCCTCTTTTCAAACAATCCATCTTCTCTTCAATGTCAGCAAACACTCCCACACACAAAGCAGTTCGAACTGACCAATCACAGTCAATGTGGTCTCCAAATTGTTTTAGGTGGTCCTCCTCAGCAGCTACATTGCAATCAACATACAGTGATGGATAGCTACTACAGCCACAACGATGCTCCTTTAGCCTTTATATGGAGTATAAAACATGCAACAGGTAACTGTTTTTGTGTAAATTTGAGATTAAAACTAAAACTATTAGATTACATATGTTCAGATTCTTCAATGAAACAGTTTATCTGGACATGATGTTTTGCAATGAATGAGTATACTTTCTTCTTGTTGAGGTCAACAATTAACTTTGTCACAATGAAAATACCTTTGTTTTTGTTTGATAGATGACCGCCGCTAGCTTGTTTACCACGCTGGTTGTGCTAACTACACATCAACAAACTGTCTGTCTCTTTTTATTTACTGGTGTCTGAATGTCGCCAGGGAGAAACACTGAACTTCTTATACAGACACTTACTGGCAGTCTAAACAGAGTTAGGCAAAAGAAACATGTAAAAAATAAAACGTTCTGTGGGTGAAAGGCTAATTAGATTTTCTTGTAAGTTTCGCTATTGCTACATGGCTAATGTTTGCATTTGCAGAGTTGTTTATTTGCCAGTGTGGAGGAAAGGTTGTGAGTTAAGCATTAAACTGTATTCCTTTTATTCATCCAGTTTAGAAAACATTCATGTTTTTATTTATCACTTATATTCTTCTACAAAAGCTAGCATGCTAACTAGCGACCTTATAATTTTCCGATACCAAGTCACTGTAGCGTCCAGTCCATAAAGTAAAAAAAGTAGTGCTGCTCAGAGCGTTAATTATGTTACTGGTTGAAAACTGTTGAGTAAACAGCTGCTAATGCTAACACTGGCTATAACAAAACTTACTAATATCTCACAATAATAATGTATATTTGGAAATACTTGTAATAACTGGGGAGAAAAGTGAAACCACTGTGTGAATAGGGTCACAAATCATAAGAAAAATACAATTTATAAGAGAATATTTGCAAAATTAGTAGCAAAATTCATAATATAAAGAACAAAAACATCAGAAAAAAGTCATAGGCTTAATACTCTGCAGACACGTTCACCACATGTTCAGACTCAGACCTTCACAAACATGAGCAGATGATGACATTCACACAAACCCTTATGCAGAAAATCTAATTTGTACCTTACACCTCAAGACATATGTGCAGGGAGTATTCTTATAGTTTGGGATTTTGTGGGAATTATTGCAAATGTCAGGACATAAATCCAATGGAGTTATTAATGTGACACTAAGCTTTACAAATAAACTGGACAAACTAAATAACACAGTGAAGTAGGAGCTCTTTTTAAGGATTCTCAGAGTTTGTTTATTATGGCAGGGTCCTTTAAGCCGCTTTCATACCACAGCTCTTTTCTTGGTAACACACACAGACATGCACACACACACACATTTCCTATTTAAGTAACTTTATTAAAAAGGCTGTGAGAGAGCTAAACAGTGAGATTAGTAACCATGGGTGCAGGGCCAGAAGGCAGAGCTCTGCAGGACACTTGACTCGTACAACAGTTTTAAAAGGACACAAGGGCAGATGATGAAAGAGCTGCAATTTACAGGGACAGACGAGGTGAAGACAAGAGTGAGTTACTCCAACAATCCAGATGTCAATGCCTGTTGCACATGGATAATAATGAGGATGCTTCGTCTTAATTAGATTATGAAGGATTAAATAAAAACTTTTATCTTCCTGTTACGAAAACAACAGACAATAAAAAAGTTACAGCAGATTAAATACAAGATGAAAAAACAAACATATAGGCATAATTAATCATAGTATGGATGGAAATTATAATAGGACAATGTAAACTGAAGGAAATGTGATGATGTAGCTATCAACGTCAAGGCCACTGCAGATTAAATTATATAAAGTCTATTTATTTTGTGCCAGAAGACAATACACATTTGTTGCTGGTTGTTTTTAATGACGTGTGGTCAGTAGTATTTCTCCTTGAAGCTGTACAACAGCAGGTTTGTGGTATTTAAATACGCTAAAAAGTCTTGAAATGTTGATACTGATACTTACATGTATTTAAATGTTGATTTGTGCCTGAGATCAGATTCAGTAAGGACTGAGGTAACAGCTGTGGATGATTTAATCTCGCATAACTTTATTTTTCTCAGCGTATTTCATCCAAATATTGGAGGTTATGATTGGAAAAAAAAAAACATTAAGTGTGTGTGATGGGAATAAAAGTTTAACTGTGAGAAAGTGGTGTGAGGTGACAGAGAGTCAGAGAGCAGACACATCCACTCTGATTATACAGTGGTGTTTTTATAGAGTGATACATCTCACCTCACTAATGATCTTTGGCTGAGCGCGCACACACACACACACACACACACACAGAGCGCTTTAGCCAGACAACAGACAAGTTTCATTTAAGTGATGGAAACTCTCGTGTTAAGTCGTGATGGAAGAAGTTTCAGGAGACCCAGATGTCTTAAGCAGAGACATTTACTGAAGCTGGGCCGAGCAGTGCCGGGCGCGGGGCCAGGAGGAGCACGAGAGGTCACAGGCCCCCCGGGGGCCGCAGCTCTTTGTATGAAGTGCCTGTTCATATTTCTATAGTCAAAGAGCTCAGATAAAAGACACAAGGAGAGTTTAAAGAAATATCGGATGACAAAGAACACGGGTGCTTCTATAAACATGTTCATGTGCTACATAGTAATTGACTTAACGATGATTAATGGTCCAATTATCATTTTCCTTTTGACCTCGTTTTTATTCATTTTTTGCTTCAGACGCCGTATTTGCTGCTGTTTTAGTGATAATCGTTAGTGTTTTGAGTTGTATCCAGAGGCTTTATGGACTATTACTATAGTATTGTAAGTGTGACTCAGTCTCTTTTTTACTTTTTAAACACACACTAAAACTATGGAGTGCGAGCATGTAGTTGACACGTGTCTTAACTCCACAGTTCTTCTTTCATACGAGGGTTTATTGAAACCTTTCTTCAAGTTACAACAAAAAAATAAAAAAAAACTGTGCAGCAATCCAAAATTAGGCAATAATCATGAGCACGGTCAAAAACTAGTGTGCCTTCCTCGTCTCCATAGTCACAACTGAACCAAAGTACGCACACAAAACGTTACGCACGTCTCAGCCAATAAGAAGAGAGCAGTTGTTATTAACTAATAGGCACTCTTATAACCTCAAATATACAAAATCAGGATAAATCCAACTAATCTATATTATTTATCACCTCATGTGTAATATACAAAATGGCTCTAACAAGTATTATTAACTGTTTGACTCAATTAACTTTGATGAAATGTTTAATTGGGTGGATGCAAGCTGCAAACACAGAGCATCACATTTGGATCTGCTTTATTTCAGCTGAAACCGATGATACGACCAAAACATGTTGCACACGTAGACAAACACAAAGCATAACAAACCAAAGACACACAAACAGGAGATAGAAATTACAACATTGTTCCATAGATATTATGAAACGTGGACAAAAGGATCTTTTGTGTGTTTAAACAGCTTTTAAGACGAGCGCTGATTTGTCGGACACAGGAAATCTTTTGTTAGCTACAACTCTTTTATGAGTTTATCTACTTGTGCATAGTTGCAAAGGACAGATAGTACAACACAGACACACACACACTTGTCACCCACACACAGAGAGAGAGAGAGAGACTGAGGCTGCAGATAAAGAGATAAATGAAGGCACCATGTTGTCTTTGGCTTTGCCCACAGAGGAATGCAGCTCTGGTCGACCTCCCTCTGTCTCTCCTCTCTCTGCCCCGACCGTGACACTGTCCAGCCAGCCTGCCTGAGTGTGTGTCTGTGTTGTGTGTGTGTGTGTGTGTGTGTGTGTGTGTGTTTTAGTTGCTGGTGCACACATGTTGTTGTGGAGAACCAGACTGGACAGAAAGGAGCAGGAGCCTAAACTGTTTATTTTGGTGGTATAACTTGGTTTAAGGTGAAGTTTAGAATATGATAATCAGGTTTATATGTAGTTAAACTGCAGCAGGGGAATGAATGGACAAATCTGTGTGTCAGACCTCCGACAGAGAAACAGATCGTCATTGTGCAATAAATACACATCCACCCAGATTCCTTATTTCCAGGGATGAATGAACAGCACATTACACACATGCATAAAGAGTGGGACAAAGGTTTGTTGTCTCGTACTCTTTTTCTTTTATGAATATGACCGTTTCACTCCTGCTCTTTATCACAAATTCCAGTAGGATGAAAAAGATGAAAGAGCGCGTTTCAGTAGCAGAGCAGTCAATAATGAGTCTCTTATTCCATCAGTGTTGGACTGACATGACAACACCATTTACTGTACAAACAGGTCTGGTCCAGTCTGGGAGTTATTCACCTATGACACAATATAAAGATGCAGTCGAGGTGTTTTGACTCAGTTTAGCACAAACCTACAGTTTCTGTATTTAGAATAGCACAGTCTGAGAATAAAAGGAATAATTATACAATGTGATGTTTGGATTTAGAAGAGCAGCTTTATTGTAGTAGAGTCGCTTTCCAGTCATGACGTGAATAAAATATTGATAGAAAAAGACTTTGAATCTGTTGGTTTTGGGCGCATAAGTGGTTCAGCTGAGGTGAACATACATGTCAGGGCTGCTGGAGGTTTTGAGATTTTTGTTTATCCATCTTCAGCCGAGACAAAACAAACAAAGTTACATGACTGCTTACTGCCAGATAAATAAATAAAAAGAAATTACAGCTTCTTATCTCTACAAGAGAACACACACTAACACTTTTACTGTGTTTAATCTGAAGATCCTCTCTCTGGTGTCTCTCTGGAGCTGTAGTAACAACAGGTCAGTGTCAGCCAATCAAAAGAGAGGAGGCTCTAAAAGCATCTCCTCTGATTGGCTGACTGTTTTCTCAGCAGTCAAATAAAAACAGAGCAGATTTCAGGTAAAACACTCAGAGAAACCAAATCCTTTGTTTGATTCTTAGTCCAGGTGGGCGGGGCTTGAGGGGAAGGGGTGTGACTGTACAGTTGTGACATCATAAAGTTTCAAGAAGTCCTGACAACTTGTTCTGAGGGCTCAGTTTCTGAAACCAGGCTGCATGTGACCACTTTTGGCGCATTTCCACTAGCACGGCTCGGCTCGATACGGCTCGGCTCGGCTCGGTTTGGTTGTGTTTCCATTACAACTGAGTATCACTTGGTGCCTCCTCGACAACAACATCAGAGGAGGACAGCATGGAGGACGTCGAGGCGATCGTGTTGCTGCTCACCCTGTGGCTTTTTGTCGCACAGAAGGCAAGAGAAGAGAGCCAGAGAAGACTCCGGGCCACCAGACAAAACACTATTGAAAAGTACCGGAGAGTTTGGGAAGCCATACAGCAGTATGACGCCCAAGATCAGAGAAGACGAGCTGCAAAAAGACGACGTTTGAGGGTAAGCTAATGGTTGCTAACGCTAGCTTTTATTATCCGCGTTATTACATTGTACAATACTGGCTGCATGCTATCGCTGTATAAAACATTAAAATGTGTATGTTGTATGTGTGTTTCAGATGTTTCTCTGCTCGCAAAGCCGCCGTCGCAGTTGTTGAAAATGCGTTTGGCTTTGGCAGGCTCAAGGGCAGATGGCGTTGCCTTCTGAAAAGGAACGACTCGGACACAAAAGTGCCTGAACATTGATTTTCTGACACGTGTATTGTTGTGCACTACAGATCTGTGTGTTTTGAACAACAATAAACCTTTTCAGTTTTGCAAATATATGTCTCCACTTTTATTTATCATAAATCCACCAAGGTTAACAGGAATTACTGACAAATGTAATTAGAAGTTAACCATAACTATCACATCCTGTACAATATATCAAGGATCTCTCCTTGCTGGTGGCATTCTCAATTCACACGTGCTTATTGTTGATGCAGGGCAAGTTGGGGTGGTAGGGAAATTGATTCCAATAGTGTTTGCACATTCAACCTATTATACTCTCTGATTATCATCCTTAAAGGTCTGCATACACCCCACCTACACCCCACAACTCCTGAACATTATCACCTGCTCCAGAACATTTCCATCTCCAAGTATCAAATTTGGGTGATAGGGTAATTGATTACAATATGAAGTGTTTGCACATTCAACCTATTGTACTCTCTGATTATCATCCTTAACCCTAACCCAGAGAGTACAATAGGCTGTGATGTGCAAACACTTCATATTGTAATCAATTACCCTATCACCCCAATTTGATACTTGGAGATGGAAATGTTCTGGAGCAGGTGATAATGATCAAGAGTTATGGTGTGTAGGTAAAGGTGAGAAGCCATCTCGTGTTCGAAGTCAAACAGCAGGACAAACTGAAGCAGTAAAAAGTGGTATCTTGTCTTGAGCCGAAGCGCGCTAGTGGAAACGCGCCATTTGATGCCTTCACATTGTCAGTGTAGAATATATTCCTCCTTTATAATCAACAGAAACATGAGACCTTAAAATTGTTTTCATGTTTTTCACAGCCTATAACCTGACAGATGTGATGCATTTAAGGCTTAAATGCATCACATCTGTCATGTTATATAGTCTTTGTCCTAAATGTGTTGGTAGAAATATAGATAGAAAGGTGTCAAAAATCCAAAAATATGTTGAATTCATAATGTTGTTGTCATTAGTGGTGTTTTTTGAGCAGGTTTGTACCAGTTACTAATGTAACTTTTTATATACCTTTGTTTTATGTTTCATGCCATGTTCCATCAGGCAGGGGGACTGCCAACGGAAATTAGCCTGTTGGCTATAATTGGGTGCATTTACATTTTATTCTTTTAAAATGTTCATTAATGTACACTGTCCCTCTTAACAAATAAAGGAAATTAAATTAAATTAAGTTATCTTACACCACAACTGCTTAATTGATCACTTACTTATACATGTAGTCAGATATAACTCACCTTTCAATCAGTGTTGTCTCGAGTGCTCCCTTTAGATTATATGGATTATTTATAGTTAATTTAAGGGACCTCTGGTTATATTGAGTGCCTGTTAAAATGCTGCAGGTCTTGTGAATCAGTATTTTGTGCTGTGTTGAGAAACAATGGGAGCACTGAACCAATAACACAGAGTCCATCCATACGTCACGCTGAAGCCCAGCTGTTGTCTTGGCCTGCTCGGTCCCAGCAAACAGCATTTAATACGTCAGTGGATAAAGTGTCCTTCTCCTTCTCAGAAGAATCCCAAAACACCATGAAGCTGTGAATGTGTGACTAGTCTGTTGTGGATATCGCTGCCGTGCTACTGTGTGTGTGAGTTTACATTCTGGTGCATATGTGTGAAATCAAGAGGAAAGCTCAGTTAGGAAGGGGAATGGAAAAGACGACAAGAGATGACTTTCCCATCCTGAGACGTTTGAAATGGATTTGTCAGGCAGAGAGCTCGTCTTTCAGTCTGTTCCTCATTGTCGTTGCCTGAAGCCACAGACCACTCACCTTAAAGACTCATCTTTCCAGCTGCAACTCAACAGGTCGTCGTTATTAGAGCTGATGACTGAGAGAGACGAGCAGTTACAGCCACAGTGTTTTGGATACAACCATAACTTATTTACATTTACATATAAACCTGTCTCCCCACGTTTCTATCCTGTAAACGTACACTTCAGCCATTTAAACTTTGTAAAATATGTAAAAAATTATCTATAACTCTGACACAAAGGTTATATGGTAAAAATTTGGATTGTTTCAAGGCCTTAGGCTGCAACTAGCAGATCAAATCCTTATAGATGATCAGTTTACAGTGATTAAACATGAAGAAATCCTCACAGTTGAAAAACTGAAACTGATATTTTTGAGGATGTGACCCAAATAATTAGTTGCTTTTTAAATCAAAATCTTCATCATGGACTGACTCAACGACTTATTAGAAGTTATAGCATGACCTTGAAAATGACATTAAAAAGCAAAGGATGTTTCAAGTAAAAATAAACCTTTAAAGCATCACTTTAAAACTGAAATAGGATCTAATGAGTGTGCGACTGCAGGACAAACCCAAGGAGAATCTACCTCCAGCTTTGTTGCTCCTCTAGACTTTGTATACTGTAGTTATAGCATCTTTGAGCTCATTGTTTTGGTTTTACCATCCCTACTTTTCACATGTCCCTCAAAAAACAGACTGTAAATCATCTGTCCAGCAATAAACAACAAGCAGAACAAAGAAACAATGAACAGCTGAAAACCCCAGAAACTTCCCTCAGAGGTCGGTGGAGACCAAAAGCGGAGCTAAAAGAGGAGATACAACCGCCTAGAAGTGACCACGACTCTGACTCAGTGATGTCAGCTCATCTGAAACACTGTATGAATTCCACATGGCAGGTTAGCTCAGTTGGTTATAACATGGTGCTAGTAACGCCAAGGTCGCGGGTTTGATCCCCGTACGGGCCACTGAGATTTTGAAAGAAACCCACCACAATCACATAATGTCAGTTTCCACATGTATTATCCACTTAACCCAAGTATCAGTCAGCAGCAGCCTTAGTTAGTTACTCTATAGACCGCATGTCCAAAGTCCGCACCAGGGGCCAATTGCGGCCCGTGTTCAAATTCCCACCAACCTCTGTCATAAAATCAATAATATGCGGCCCGCCAGCATGTACAAAAAAAAAACACCAGAAGATGTGCGACCCTTGACCTTTTTCCAGCCCATTTCTAAAATATAATATAATATAAAATATAATATGCAATGTGTCAAATGAACCTAGATATATTTAAGCTTCCTGAATTTCTTTTTTTCCAGACAGACTTTTTCTTCATTTATGTGGTCTTCAAATATGAAAAGCTGAGTGATTTTGAAAAAAAAAAAAAAACTTATTTAAATGTATTTATATTCTATGTGAAGAAATGAAAAGAATGCCATTTGCAAATAGTTCATTAAAAATTAAATAGTTCATTTGCATTTAATGCCAATGATTCAAAGGATGTCAGGCTGAATGGTCGGCCCCCACACATTTTCACTTCACCAAATCCGGCCCTCTTTGCAAAAAGTTTGGACACCCCTGCTATAGACAAATGTGAATGAACTCTCTTCTACATCCACTGCCATCCCAGCTCCTCTGGTTGAACACTGTACAGTACATCCAACATGTTCAATTGCCCACAACAATAACAATTTGATTGTCAGTTTTTTGGCTCAGTGAATGGAAACACCTTGTCTCTCTGCTCTGTTCAGTTACCGGACAGTGACCTCTGTGGTTCGGTCTGATTGTATATACAGAGCTTTCCATGTTAACAGGGCAGCAGTTTAACAGACACCAGTTAGTGGAGAGTGATTCCTAATACTGATGGATGAATCCTGGAGGTGGTGAAAACAGAGGAAACACAGTGAGACGCTGTGGAAAATCTGTCCGAATGGGTTCTGGCAACAAGATCTGATTACAGGTTTATGTGTCTTTTTTTTTTTTTTGCTCTAATAGCGCACAGTCGTCCCGAGCTGTGTGAAAAAACCCGCAGCCCCCCGTCCGTGGTGAAGAAATGTAACTCTGCACCTAAAAAAACGAGCAGAAACCACCGACTCGCGGCTTCTCTGACAAGATTTCAGAGAATTTGGAAACAGGTCATGGATTGCATTAACACTAAGCTCCGTGCCGCCACTCCATCTGTAACTCAGATGAATTATCCTTACAAGATTATCTGACAGGATTGTGGTGCTGGTGTGTAGTTTTGTTGTTGTTGCTGTTGGGAAAAATCGTCTCTTTCCCAAAGTGTCACCTTTCAGAAACTGGCCGCATGTCTTTCTTGTGCTTGACCACAGAGGATTGTTTTGGGCTTCATCATGTGAGGTTTTAGGGAGAGTTACAGAAACTAAAAGTGCTGCTGTTGTTCTTCTTTCTCTTCTTCTCCTTCATCTACTTAGGATCTGTTCTAATACCCACTGTTTTGCGTCCACATGACATATTTTGGTTATTTTTTAATTTAATAACGCCATATTATATACAGTAATTGATCTTTAAATATCCATATTTCTAGAAATATGCAACACTGACCACTGTTTGAATAGTTGTCTTAAAAGGATAGTTCAACATTTTGGCAAATTGGCCCATTGCCATAATCCCTATAGTCATAGCAGTAGGTTCGTTACCTTTAATTGTCGGTGCAAGCTATTTTTAGAACGGCGGAGCAGAGCCGTGAGCTGCTCAGAGCTACGCTACGGAGGCTAATGGGATTTCTTGGTTTCCGTCATCAAACTCATCAAATACACAATACAACTCCAAAATGCTCTGGTGGACAAGTTGTGATTTGCACATTCACCACGCTATGAGATAATAACAGAACGTTACCAGACAGAGTTGTTTTAGGTAAATTCATGCAAAACCGCTGATGCGCGTTCCCGTCGGGGGCAGTTTTTCAGCAAGCAGTCTCTGCATTTACCTCTAAAACAACTCCGTCTTGTAACGTTCAGTTATTATCTCATAGCGTGGTGAATGTGCAGGTCACAACTTGTCCACCAGAGCATTTTGGAGTTGTTGGATTGTGTTTGATGAGTTTGATGAGGGAAACCAAGAAATCCCATTAGCCTCCGTAGCGTAGCTCTGAGCAGCTCACGGCTCTGCTCCGCCATTCTAAAAATAGCTTGCACCAACAAATAAAGGTAACGAACCTAATGCTATGACTATAGGGATTATGGCAATGGGCCAATTTGCCAAAATGTTGAACTATCCCTTTAATGTTCACTATTGTATTGTATTCTTATTTGTTCTCATCTTTGTATGATATATTTCTGCTCATCTTTATCTTTGTCCATATTTGTCTACATTTGTTTACTGTTGTGAACTTCCTTCTTCTGTGTCTGTCTTTTTCAAGCTGCAGCAGCATGGAGAAACTCACTCCACCATACTATCATGTTCTGGTTGAAATTAGGTTCAGGTTGAATTAGTGTGTGTAGTGTGTAGTGTGTGTGTGTGTGTGTGTGTGTGTTGTGAAATGTAGTGTGTGATGACGCTGATGACAGACCATCATTTAGCAATTAAGCGCTCTGTGTAGTGGAGAGATTTCAGCTTATTTAGTGTTTCAGGTCATTAGGAATAAACCTAACACACATAATGAGCTGGAATTTAGATGGTTTGTTTGCAGCAGTGTGGCTTCGCAGCACTTTTCTCGCTCTGAGGTCATGAACACACACACACAACCACACACACTTTTTCGAGCTCTCTTAGATACGTGGAAACAGAAACATTCAGTGTGTGTGTAATATTGGGCTGTTAGGGGCATCACTGTGTCAGAGAGCATGTGTGGAGGGAATTATCTGCTTCCTCTTGTTTCCCAAGTAATCCTTTTTTCTCCATCTGAGTTGCACACATTGGTCTCGGCTGTCCTGCAGAAGAGAGGGTGTCGTCATGACGTAACGCCGCAGATCTGGTTTCAAAATATCTCTCAGGCTATCGGGCTGTTACCACGCAACGTGCTCTCAACATAACATGAAACAGAAGAGCTTTTTCTCATTAGGCACGGTCCAGAGGAGAGAAAAGACTAAAAAAGAAGCCGCCTCGGTGCCAAAGCCAAAAACAAGACAAGAGAGGTTCATTGGCAATAAGTTAACTGTCACCAAATGTGATGCTGCAGCTAAATAAACACGTGTGTAACTCGGAGAGAGACCATACAAATGGGGGTGAAATTGCTTTGGTGATGCTGCTCACAACTCTGAAGGCTGAGCTCAGCCACAAGCCAAAAAAAGGCGCTTTTTTTTTCTTCTTTTTTTTGTAAAGGTCATGATATGTTTTTCAATGTTAAATCTTAATCTACAGAATAACTTGAATGGAGCAGAATAAATAATACAGTGTTCCCATGTGGGATAGAAAAGT
The DNA here is from genome assembly GCF_905171665.1 of Trachurus trachurus. Taxonomy (NCBI): domain Eukaryota; kingdom Metazoa; phylum Chordata; class Actinopteri; order Carangiformes; family Carangidae; genus Trachurus; species Trachurus trachurus. The sequence continues at coordinate 8,110,784 of NC_139910.1, forward strand.
AAGCAGGTATAAAATGGTCGTAAAAAGTTAAATGCACTTAGTTAAATTCCTTCAATGCGAAGCCATAGGTCATGGCTTTAAAACAACACTCCTTCTCTCCTGCAGGTATTTTGGACGAACAGCGACGTGCGCACGCCAACTTCAACATCAGTCAGAATGAAGACAGAGTTTCCACAATATGAAATTACAGCACAGACAGACAACCTGGTGCTTTATCCTGGAAACTATAATTTTTGGGGGTCTAAAATAAAACCTAAAAAAAATAAAAATACTTAGGTCTTGATTTAATAAACAATACATGTAGCAGGAGCAGACAAGCTGAATTAGCGAAGGCGACAGAATCAACATCTGCTCTGCGTTAAAGTGTTGGCCAGTTCCACGCTGACCACGGTGATTGATAGTAAACGATATTTAGCTGTAGCCGAGGGATCGGTGAATCAACACTCAGGACAAACTCTCTCTTCTCTCTTTCTCTTTCTCCCTCTCCAGTCTCTCGCTCCCAGGTTTCTTCACAGCGACAGGATGTGCTGGTGGAGAACGTGACCCGGATTTCGGAGCGCTCCCGGCTGCTGCAGCAGACGCTGGGCGAGGCGTCCACCCAGGCCGACCTGCTGGAGAACATCTGGAAACTGGAGAACCTCTTCCAGAACCACAGTGACTGGCTGCAGAGGCTGGAGATCCTCATCAAGGTGCGACGCCAGACCGAGGCCAGGGAACCAGATCGTATACAGATACAAAACCTGGAACTAGAGCTGCAACAATTAATCGATTAATCGCACAAAAATCAATTATTAAATTCATTGTCAACTATTTTGATAATCGAATAATCGGTTTGGGTAGTTAATTAAGAAAAAAAGTCAAAATTCTCAGATTTCAGCTTCTTAAATGTGAATATTTCTATTTTCTTTGTTCCTTTATGACAATAAACTGAATATCTCTTTGGTTTGTGGACAAAACAAGACATTTGAGGAGGTTTTGGAAACACTGATTGATATTTTTCAACATTTTTTAACATTTTATTGACCAAACAACTAATCGATTAATCGTAAGAATAATCGACAGATGAATTGATAATGAAAATAATCGTTTGTTGCAGCCCTATACTTGGAACATGTTGCAGGACAGTGTGATGATGATGATGATGAACATCTGTCCGACTCCCACCGTCCATTTCCCTCTCATATAACTGTCAGAAAACTATAAAATAGATATTAGGAAGATACATGGGTGTTGATACTGGGTAGTGGTAATTAGTGGTTGTGGTTGAGGTTGGGAGGTTTGTTGTTATAAAGTCCATCATTTGTTTATGTGGTGTAGTCAAGTTGTTTATAGTTAGATTTTGAACACACCCCTGATTGAAACTAAAGAAACAACGATAATTTGATATAATAATGAGGAAAATAAGACAAAAAAATAAACATGGGACATTACACTGTTCCCATTGTTGTGGTTTTCCCATGGTAAAATGAAATCCTAACTCAAAACATTGAACTTAAAAAATCCTAAAACACATAATTATATTGTTTTTCAATTATCTTTTCTTACTTGTTGCTTGTTTTAATGGAAATCCTGTTGGCTGCATGTAGGAGTTTTCAGGTTGCTACACTAAGTCACACATCTCACACTGTATTTCCAAGTTTCTCCATATCTCATATACATGTGTAAAATTTAGATTAGATGTATGTGACGTCATCCCATGTTTTGCCTCAACTCATGTTGACGATCGGTACAGTCCTGTCAATAATAAGAGGCCTGCTGACAATGATGGTACAATGAGAGCTAAATGATGTGCAGAGGTGACCTGTGAAAATGTGAGAATTGACAAAAAAAAATCTGTAATTTTCAAGCTCCCTAGGTTGAAATCCACATGGTTTTACGAGCTGTTCCCTCAGTTGTCTTCCAGTGATGTAACTAGGATTTGAATTTGCATAATACCACCCCTACCTGGGACCGGTAGAAGGGGGCGGAGCAAGCAGTGGCTTATTTACATTTAAAGGGACAGGCAGTGAAACCAGCCGTTCTGAACAGGGCTGTTTTGAGCAGATGAAAAAGAGCTGTGATGTTTGATCCTTGGGGTATTTTGACCAAAGCATGTCACAGATATGTCTTTAAGACACCTGGGAACTATTTTAATTTGTGGAAAAGGGACATAATATGTCTCCTTTAACTAAAGTCTAATATTAGGCTTAAAATCATAATATGTGAGTAATGTAGTGGTTTTAAAGCGTTTACAGCTGCAGTCAAACTAAGATAAATCTGCTCCTCGTTGATGAGCCGAGACAGTTACATGTCTTTCACTGTGCAGATGAAGGCAGCATGGTCTGTGGAGGTGCTGACAAAACACGACACAAGGGATGGTAACAGTGAAGAGTGGGGGGTGATGAAGAGGACTGAGGCAGTTGTGTTAGGGACATTATATTAACACACCGTTCAGTCCTGTTTATCTCTGAGGTGGTGATGTCTCCTCCTCTCCGTGCAGGGCGTGGAGGTGGAGCTGCGGAGCGTGCAGTCGTACTCCCTTCACTCGGAGGGATACCTGGTGCAGCTGGACGACAGGTTGTCCTCTCTGAGCAGCTCCGCCACCAGGAACCTGACGGGCCTGAGCGCCGAGGTGACCCGAGCCTCCACCTGGCTCCGCGACCACGACCTCCTGCTCCGGTACGCACGCACACGGATGACACAAATTTCTTTTGTGTACTTTCTTTAATTCTTTTTTCTTGCTTTTAATTGTATGTTTCATGTTTCCAATGTTTTTTTTTCCGTTTCCAATTCTTACTGTTATATGTTTTGTTTTTTATGTAAAGTACAGTACATTGAGTTGCCCCTTGGTATAAAATGTGCTCTATAAATAAAGCTGCCTTGCCTTCCAAAGTATAAAAGTGTGAAATTCAGTGAGTTCAAAAAGATAAAGCTTTATTTGTCTCTGCTCTGACAGGGAAACCTCAGGGAAGGTGAGCGGACTGAGGGAGAAGCTGGACGAGGTGAACTGGACGGTGGGAGCTGTCAATCACACCGTCAGCAACGACATCACCGTCCACAACCTGAAGATACAGGACCTGCAGGTTTTAAAATGAACATTTATCAAAAAAAAAATGCATTGCTCCTGTCGAAACGTCACTGTACTGATGCATCTTCTGCTGCTCAGATCCAGATCAGCAACATCACAGAGGACACCAGCAGCTTATGGGTGACCCACGTCCACACGGAGGCCCAGCTGAGGAACGAGATGGAGATCCTCAACACCATCACAGAGGACCTCCGGCTGAAGGACTGGGAGCACTCCACGACCCTGAAGAACCTCACCGTAATAGAAGGTCAGAGAAAGAGACATGAATATTATATCTGCTCAGGCTGGTTTTACTTAAAGGGATAGTTCACCCAAAATTGAAATTTCAGTCACTATCTACTCACCCTCATGTCGACTAAGGGCAGGGAGAAGTTTCAGAGTCCTCCGTGGCTTCTCTGAGTTAACGAACCCGGAAGAGGAGCTACCTCTACAAAACAAGCTTGAAAAATTATTTTTTTTCGGGACAATTTCATATTTCTGGGCTTCAATACAAGACGGACATTACATACGAGCAGCATGTAGGTATTTGGATGTTTTTTGGTGTGTCTTTTTGTTACGAAGACAGTTGGTATCCATTTGCAACCGTTATATGGACATGCACTGCTACGCTGAGACCCCCTGTAACTCAGAGAAGCCACGGAGGACTCTGAAACTTCTCCCAGCCCTTAGTCGACATGAGGGTGAGTAGATAATGAAGTTTAAATGAACTTTAGAAATTTCAATTTTGGGTGAACTATCCCATTAACTGATCACGTCCTCCAGTTGTACGTTCAACCTGCGCTAAACTAGGTCTCGGTCTTTTTTATATTTCAACATGAAGGACGGTATTAAAACAGCGGTTGTTAGTAGATTAATAAACTTCTAATCCCGGTTCTAAAACAAGACCTTTAAACTTCAAGATGCTAATGCTGTTTTTCCACGGGTGTGATTCAACTAGGCCGAGCTTCACCAAGTCATGAACTCATGTTCTCTCTGAGTGCGGACTGGTGATGATGTTGCGGTCCTGCTCGGTAATGGAGTCGTGCTGGGACGGTCTTTCCCCTTCTGAAGCTTTATGCTCCATGATCCAAAGAGCTTGTTTCATGGTCGGATCTTCTCTATCCCACTCTTACGTCGTCTTTTTCCTGGTCGCAGCAGACGACCGCCCACACTGAGTCAGGCTCTGTCTTTCCCTCACCATGTGCACTCGCTTTTGCTGGGAACTGTTAAGATTCTGTAAATACTATTATAAAGACAAGATCTAGACCTTCTCTATTTGTAAAGTGTCTTGAGATAGACATCTGTTGTAAATTGCCGGATTAGACCACTTCGGTAACTTTCCAAAATCAACAGCCCAACATTCACACTTCCTCATGTGGCGATTGGCCTCATGCAAAGAATTGAACCTCTCTTATTGTGTCGCTTTTCATTAGTACAACCAACGGCAGCACTACAGAGTTTTCTGTGATGACTTAAAGGAGAATTCCGGTCTTTTTCTAAGTAACGCTCTACAGCTGTAGGTCCCCAAGTGCAACCATAGGAAAAAATCTGAGAAAAATATGTGCAGCCCGGACGTAGCTCTCCTCCTGCTAGCTGCGCTACACTGCAGCGAAGTAATGGGGGCAGTTCTTCTAACCACCACTTTGGCCTCTATATAATGCTCAAAATATCACTACACATGCTTTGCAACATCCACCAGTTCCTTACCACACAACACTGAGTGTGCATAACTCTGTTAATATGAGAGAGCAGTGTTAACTGTGTGTTTTTACTGTATCACGTACTTTTGTCTGTTTACTCTAGCTTCCTGGGTAGACCTTACTAGTCGACTGTCGAGCTCGGGACTGTTTCCATCAACAAAGACAAATTGTGAGGAAAACATGGATTTAGGAGGGAAAAAAAGAGGAAAAAAAAGATTTTTGATGGGAACCAAAACCATCAATATGAATATAACTGCTTTTTTTCCCTCCTAAATCCATGTTTTCCTCGCATTTTTATCTTATCTTTGTTGATGGAAACAGTCCCGACCTCGACAGTCGACTAGTAAGGTCTACCCAGGAAGCTAGCGTAAACAGAGCTACGTGATAAAAACACACACATTAACACTGCTCTCTCATATTAACAGAGTTATGCACACACAGTGTTGTGTGGTATGGAACTGGTGGATGTTGCAAAGCATGTGTAGTGATATTTTGAGCATTATATAGAGGCCAAAGTGGCGGTTAGAAGAACTGCCCCCATTACTTCGCTGTTTAACTGCAGCTAGCAGGAGGAGAGCTGGGTCCAGGCTGCACATATTTTTCTCTGATTTTTTCCTATGGTCACACTCGGGGACCTAGAGCTGTAGAGCGTTACTTAGAAAATGACAGGAATTCTCCTTTAAACTCCAACTTTTACACCCTGCAGTGGCTTGAATAGTGGATCAGTTCAGGGTGAGCATCGCTAGTTTTTTCAAAACACCCCGAAACATAAGACTGCAAAACCCTGGACATGATTCATTTTCACCTCTGTCACTTCAAAACTCTGTGGATGCCATTTCTCACTGTCCAACATTGTGTTAAATGATCCTGACACAACCACAGAAGGTGATTGCAAAGGTTAAAGTTAAGTAAATAGTGTGATAAATACCCAAGAGCTTTTACTAGGGGCGGGATAGTTCAAGCAACAGACGTCAACAACCTACGTAAGCATAACATTTTCGGTAAAACATTAAAATTGCTTTGCAGGAACTCTGACGTTTTGATAGAGAACAGAAATTACTGATAAATTCAACAGAACAAGGGAAGAGTAATCACAGAGGGGGACTTTCTGGGTAACATTATCACGCATCGGTGCAAGATAATAAGAAGTTGCGAAATAACAACAATCAGTTTGTAATGAGAAACTGACAGAACAAGACATCCATCCACGCCTTTGTAAGAGAAATCAAGAGATATGTAGCGCAGCACCGGCCAGAGTGAGAGAGAGAGAAAACATGAAAAACATGAGTGCACTGCCCCGGAACGTGAGAACTTTAACTCTTGCTATAATGAAGCCCTTTGGGTGGAGCTCAGAGATCATTTACCGCCGCTCGTCGGAGCCAATACATGTTTGCAGCGGGACTGAATGCAAGTGACCCTCAGCATGCAAACGTGATTTTACACTGTGGGATTACTCCCCCGGGGCATTGAGCAAACTCTTGAATGTTCTTCCTCCAATCTGTTCGGCGCTGATTAGCCCCGACTTGGTGCGACTCTCGCTGCCAGCGTACCAAACGACTTCCCTGGCTTGTTAAAGTCAGAATAGGTATGTCATGATGTAATGCTGGCAGGGGACGCGGCCCGGCGCTGATTGATGGCAACTCCAACCGAACGAGACCCCTGATCTCGTGTCTCTGCTTCACATGTGGGTGGGATGCCGTTCCTCCTCAGCCTGGAAACAATTGTGGGTTAAATTTAGACGCTTGCATCCAGAATGAAAACTCAACCACTCAGCTCTGTCATTAGTTTTTTAGCTCCGCAAGCCCATTTGTTCGTTGTTAGCTCGCAGCCACCTTAGCCAAGAAAAGTTTTACATCTCTATCCATGTTTATCCTCCTCTGTTCTCTTCTCATACCCCCTCTCTTTTTCTTTTTCACTTCATTTGCCTTTAATTCCTGCGGGAATCGCATCGCTCATGCCACACATGTTACTGGTTTTAATAATATTAGAGAAACACGAGAAGCTGTTTGAAACATCGCTTGAGGTCTTTCTTGATGGAGGGATGCGAAACGTGTCTTCAGGTATAGTGAGTGATTGCACAACGTTATGATGTTTACAGTAACATCTGCCCATCGAGAGTAAAGGCATCAGACAATTTTGATTAAAACCTGAACACTGTATATGCACAGGCATGAGGTCATCAGAGGTTGGTGTCTCATCATTCATCAGGGAACTGGAGGTTTCAAAGGTTGATACCAGTACTTTAGGGGGAGCGGTGTTAGAAATGAGTAAACTGTGATGTAATTGCACAAATTTGCTGCTTCCACCAGAATTGATTTATCATTTTAAATCAATCAATCAATCAATCAATCAATCAATCAATCAATCAATCAATCAGGCTTTATTTGTATAGCACTTTTCATGCCCATGGCAGCTCAAAGTGCTTTACATGTTAAAAACAAGCAATATAGGGGACACATATTGGGAGACATAGGGATAGGGAGACATACATAGATTCGCAAACACATACACATTCACACAATAATTTTAGAACATTGGATTTTATCGGGGAAACGCTATCTAATACTCACTCATTTGCAGTGGGGAAAACACTAGATAAAATGAAGTAAAATAAGTAAAATTGAGAAGACAAGAAAGACACTAGGTAAAATGGAATAAGATAGATAGAATGAGAAGATAAGAGAGATACTAGATCAAATGAGGTAAAATAGATAAAAAGAGAAGACCAGAAAGACACTAGGTAAGAATAAGCAGGTGTAGTGGGATAAAATAGAGAAAAGAATGGGTGAATTAAGATAGAATAAAAAAGATAATAATAGTAAACAAATAAATGAGAAAATAAGATAAATTAAATTAAATGCATGTTTCAAAATAATAGAAATAGTACGAATCAGTTGAAAGCAAGGCTAAAAAGGTAGGTCTTCAGTTTGCTTTTAAAAATGTCCAGATTCTCTGCCCTCCTCAAGTCCTCAGGCAATCGGTTCCATAGGCGTGGGCCGTAATGATAAAATGAGGCCTCACCATATGTTTTGTTCGCAACTTTTGGAATAATTAAAAGGCCGCTGCCTGAAGACCTGAGAGTTCTAGAGGGTTCATATGTTAAAAGCAACTCAGATAGGTAACTGGGACCGAGACCATTAAGAGCTTTAAAAACCATTAAAAGGATCTTAAAATCAATCCTGAAGCAGACGGGTAGCCAGTGCAGAGACCTTAAAATCGGTGTAATGTGTGCTCTCTGTCTGGTCCTCGTTAAGACTCGTGCAGCTGAGCTAAAGGGATACTTCACCCAAAATCCATAATTCACCAATTTCCTTCTCGCCGTCATGCCAAGGAAGGGTTTGGAGAACTTATCTTTGGTAAGTTATCAAACGCTTTAGGAGTTCCATGGATTTTCATATAATGGCAGTGGATAGAGTGCACTTTTGAATCGTCCAAAACACACACTATGAAACATCCAAATACCTCCATACTGAAGCCGCCACATGAAAAGGTAAAATGTATTTGATTTCTGTTTTTAGCCTTGTTGTAGCAGTAGCTCCCAGTGGCTCTCGCAGCATGCACGAGATTTGCTGCGAGATGTTCGTTCGTGATTGAAAACCATTGGATGTATGATAAACACGGAAAAACATCTCGCCGCAAATCTTGCACATACTTTGACATCAACATCAACACATCGATTTTGGGTGATGTATCCCTTTCACTCCTGAGGAAGATCAGGAGTGAAAGTGTTATGATTTGAAACCTTTCCACAGAAATTTCCACCGCATGATACAGACTCAACTCGACTCCATTCTTCTTGCTTTTGGTTCTGTATCCAAAACAATTGGGTTAAGTTTCATATGTTGTATTATCTGAAGGCACTTTACACAGGTATAGGTCATGACATGACTTTATTATAGAGAGAAACCCAACAGTTCACACAGAGAGCAGCATTTCAGGGAGGAAAAACTGCCCTTTAATACGAAGAGACCTCCAACAGAACTGGATGCAATTACTGGCATAATAAGCGCTGACCAGTCCTTAGTCTGCAGTGTATTCATATCATCTTTTAGTATCAACTTAACTCACTTAAAATGTACCGAGAAGTACCGATACCACGTATATCCACAACTGTTTTCCTATAAAACCCTGAAAGGCGAATAGAGTCAGGTTGAGTTGAGCCCAAAAACATCTATAACTGGATCTTGTTCGGACATTTAAGAGGCATGTTTGGACAATAATAAAAAGTGTTGGGAACACACATAAAAACTGGTCTCCAAACAAAACTGGACACATTTTTTTTCTGATCGTGTTTGAGTTTTTGTCACTTTGCTTCAGTGAACAGCTTTACTTAGCATTAGTCCACTACAAGAACTCCAGTCCAAGACACACCAAGAGTTTCCAACACATGAATCCAAATAGTGATTAAAGTGCCTCTCCACTCGTTTTGTTATAGCACCTCCATGTATTGTAAGACGCAGATTAAAAGGTCAGTGCAGCAGGAGCCAGCGTGGCCTCACTTTTCTTCTCTGGTCCAGGTCAAACTGCACAAAAAAAAAAAAACACTGACTCCTTCAATTCCCAGTGTCTTTTTATGGGACCGTTGCTGCCTGGTAAATGCCAGCGTCTATCAAACTCCACACTCTGTTTGTAACACAGGCTTTCTGCAGAGGGTTTTGAGTTTTCAAGCCAATTCTGTAAAGTTTATACATTAATGGAAGCTACTAAGCCCCAATGTCAGGACTTTCAGAGTTCGTCTAGAGTTGGCACGTCAATCGATCCATCGTCCCCCAATACGGCATCTTATCTATAATCTGTAATCTGTATTTTTTAAATTCTGCACAGTCACACAAAGTTAGAGTCGGCATCTCAGGCATCTTAATGCACTTGAGTGTTTCTCTGGTCATGCTCCCGTCAGCCAGACTCTGGAGACGGACGTATCGAGGTATCTGCCCAGTCCATTTCCATTTTCTCCGTCTCTACTTCCAGCTTCAGTCATTTCAGGCCAAAATTTGGTTTGTAAAGTCACACGGGCTGCCACAGCGTTGGAACGGGAATGAAAATGAACTCATCAAGTTTTTTAGGGGACAGCCCGAGATCCGACCTACATCAGTTTGCCTGTTGCCTGAACTTTTTCTGTGCTCTACATTGTCACTTTTTAACTAGAATGAGCTCATGGCTTCACAGGCTGTTATAGTTCTCCTCTGAATCTGTGAAGTCTCTCAGCTTTTGAAAACACCCTGAACTGAAACATCTAAACTGCCAGAAAGCAAAAAAACAGTTCAGATTTCAATTGTAAGAAGCCAAGGACGGACATGCGAAGTTTATTCCCCCAGTATTGTGGATAAAAACATTGTGATATTGGAGGGAAATGGCACCAGTACAGTCGTTGCCCTCGCTGAGTGGTATTCCCCTCTTCTGTTTTGCTTTTTCATTTTATCCCTCCTCCCTCCTCTTGTTTTTCATTTCTCCCTTTCCCAACACTTCTTCTCCTCCATGCTCATCACCATGTTTCCCTGGTGTCTGGGCTTTAATTGGCATGAACCAGGCTCAGGTTTCACAACTATCTCTCAGTTTGACAGGCGTGTCGTGTGCATATGTATGCGTGTGAGAATAAGAGCTCAAATGCATGTGCAGAGCTTTCACAGGCATTTAGGCAATGAGGTAACTTAACCAATTGATTAGAGCTGTAATCCACCGCTGTTTAGCTGTCAGGGCCACAGCTTCACTGTAAGATTCACTCCCACTGCCACAGTTTAAATCATATTTGGCTGCAGCAGAAGCTCTTAAGAACCGTAACCACACAGCAGAACAAGGTCAACAGCTCTCTGGTGAAACATTTTAGCAGCTAAAGAGCCAGATATTTCCTCTGAGGAGTCGGTGGAGACCAAAAACGGAGCTAAAAGAGAGAAAACATTGGACCTAGGCACCAACAAGGCTTCAAATAAACACAATTCTTGTTACAGATATGTAAATAAACAACAGTTTTTAAAAATGTTGTGTTCACAACTTGGCTCTGCTGCCCCCAAGTGGACAAAAACAATCTGATTATTGTAGATTTAAAGGGATAGTTCAAAATTTTGGCAAACTGGCCCATTGCCATAATCCCTACAGTTTTAGCAGTAGGTTCGTTACCTTTAATTGTAGGTGCAAGCTTTTTTTAGAACGGCGGAGCAGAGCCGCGAGCTGCTCAGAGCTACGCTACAGAGGCCCATGGGATTTCTTGGTTTCCTTCATCAAACTCATCAAATACACAATCCAACAACTCCAAAACGCTCTCGTGGACAAGTTGTGACCTGCACATTCACCACATATGAGATAATAACGTAATGCAACAAGACAGAGTTGTTTTCGAGGCAAATGCAGAGACTGCTTGCCGAAAAACTGCCCGCGACGGGAACGCACATCAGCAGTTTTGCAGTCAAAAACAACTCTGTCTCATAATGTTCCGTTATTATCTCATAGCGTGGTGAATGTGCAGGTCAAAACTTGTCTACGAGAGCGTTTTGGAGTTGTTGGATTGTGTATTTGATAAGTTTGATGAGAAAAACCAAGAAATTCCATTAGCCTCCGTAGCGTAGCTCTGAGCAGCTCGCAGCTTTGCCAAAATGTTGAACTATCCCTTTAAGCTCAAGGAAAAAGTGTGGTTTTAGTCAAACAACTGAAATACTTGGTTATGTTTAACTGGAGCCATCGCTGACGTGCACCAAAGTGTAGAAAATTTATCTCCACATGAATCAAATTTTCATCTCTTTGGACATCTGAATGTCAACTTTTAATTTCTTTGCCGTTAGAGCTGGTTATTCTGGTGAACCGTCACTGTGTCGTCAACAATTTTATGTTTCTCATTCACAAAAACCAAACCCAGCAGACACAAACAACTGTAACATTTGCAGCAGAAAACAAAAACCTTTAGTTTATTCACAAACATACACCCACACACATTTTTTCCTCCTTTTTTTTTTGTCTTCATTCGTCTAATTTGTGCAACTCATTTCATCATCTCCACCTCCAGGGAAGTTTCCCCCAAGTTGTGTCAGGATCAAGATTACGCAACTTGACACTTGACAGATGTGCGGCATTATATGAAGATTTATAATGCAAAAAGACAAAGGCGCTGAGTCACAGGGGTTTTTTCGTGCAGCATTGGTGACGTGCAGGTTGGGATTGATGATCTGTTGTTGCTGAGCCGCTGCTTCGCTGCAGGCTCGGTTTGTTCTCCGCTCACACTGATCTGAGCCCAGCGAGCGGAGGCCTGGAAACGTTTACGGCCTCAGTGTCCTCTGATGACCATTAATGTATATTTTGAGTGGCATGTTTGTTTTACTAGTGAAGAGTTCCTCGGCTCAGTTAGCGCACACACAACCTGACACACACACACATGTTCATTCTCCCTTTTTTTCCCTCACTTATTAGTTTTTAACAGTTGAAGAACAAAAGAAAAGAAAGCAAACATCAATAAGCATCGAACTAAGCCATGTATAAATACCTTAGTCTGTTCATTTATACAGATCTGATACAGATCTATGGATGATTGTATCCCCTGGTGTTAGGGTTAGGGTTAGGGTTTTGTAACGCACGTGATCCTTAAGTCTTATTCTGTGTTCACCCATTGTTTCCAGTTATTTCCAGCAGAAAACTAAGAAAATGTCTGATTTAAATTTCCCGTATTGATAAAAATCACTGTAAAACTGTAACATATGGCATTTATTTCTCCAAATCAGTACAGATCAGAGTGATTCAATTCAATTCAAATAACTTTATTTATCCCAGAGGGGCAATTCAAGAGCACACATAGACATACAACAACCACAAGAATAAAAATAAACACAGCTTTAAAGTGCAGTGCATGGATCCATATATTTTATGTCACCTGTAATGACATAAGATACCTACAGTAGACATGTCTAATTTTGATATAGTGACACATTGAGAGTAGAACTATAACAATATATACTTGAAATACTGAGATATGCAACAAACATGTTAATTTTGTATGTTTTACTCATGAATATCTCATTCATTTCAATGTCTCTCTTATTTCGGAAGAGTGGTGTCAGATGTTTAGATCCCACTCTATATATAACATCAGTATATACATGACACATCTATAATATAAGCAATAATAAGCAGTAATAGCAGTAAAAGCAGACACATATGGATTTGTATGGGTTCGGTATACCAACTTTTCAATTTCCAGTAGGTCTTGTGTAATCTTGTGTAATGTAGCCTCCATATGTGATAAAACATATATTTTATATAGGAAATCTAATAAACAAATGTGTATATGTGTGTAAACCCTCTGTTAGAGTAAATTTCAACACACCTCCATCCACTTCTACAGAATATTTTAGCCCATCTGGTCTTTGTTAAAACATCCTGTATCCTCTAATGGCCAAAACCCCCCCTGATGAAGCCTCTCTGTCTTTCTCTCATTGTGATGAATTCAACAACCCGCTCCTTATCTCCACCTACATTTAACATACATGTCGTGACATCATTGGCTTGCGACCTCTCGATACCTCACTGATAAAACAAGAAGAAGTCGACCTGGCTGCTCTGTCGCTCTCTCTGCTCGCTGGAGTTTGTTATGCAGAGAGGATGTTGGACGTTGGTTGCACTCCTCCTCACCGGTGTTGTGTTCTTGGACCCGGTGCTGTCAGATGTGTTCAGGCTCTGATCCTGGAGGGGCCACTCGGCTTGTTATTGTTGAAACGCTGTCAGCTGAACGAACACGTAGGACCCCGAGAGCCAGGAGATTAATAATGTGAAGCTCTGCTAAAACAAACTATTAACTTCGGGACCACCGGGGTGAACTGTCTCTTCTGAAGCTGAGGCATGAGCACAGATGCATGCACATTGCACACACACACATTCCTGTGTAACAATGCTTGTGAGGACACTTCAGGCCCAATTTAAAAAAAAAGTATAACTTCAAACACAGACAGTTTAAAGTGTTGATGGCTCCAAATGAGCGGCAATGAAATGAATACTCTGCGTAAGGAACGAACTATCCAGCCATCATGTAAAGTGACAGTGGTTAACTTCATTTTGAGGGAAGGTGTTGAAAGAGGCTCGAACGTCACTGAGTGAGTCCAGCTGTCTCTCGGCGAAGAGCTCACTCACTGTTGTAGAAAAAAAAAAACCTCCAGTGTCCAACTCCTCAGTTTTCATCCGGTGGATTCTTGTGACCACAAACAATTTTTGTCTACATCCAACACCACGACAGAAGAAGACAGCAGTGCAGTGTGGACGAACGAGAAGAGCTAGTAGAAAAGCAGATGTCGTCAAGCTCCACTACAAACCATTGGATCGCTTATTCTATTCATGCTCCTCAGTGGTTGAATCCTTCTGACTTTTCATGAAGCCAAGAGCAGGTGCAAGTGGAGCTGGGATCATCACCTGGTGTTTGTCCTTCTCAGAGTATTTTCTACTGGGGGTAACAACAGTGAATCTAACAAAAAAGAAGGCTGCTATTGATCGCTCACTTGAATATTTATATTGTACAGTTACACACTGTTTACAGAATGTCTTCATCTTGCTTTTATTGGCCACATTGAATCTTTCACATTGTAAGGAAGATGCCTATGACCTTTTCATTTTCCACTTGTCAATCTTCAAATTATAGTCAATTGATAACCAACTCTATTTTGTAGAGTTTTGTAGAGCAACACAATAAATTCTTAAAGTGAACATCAATATCTTATACTCTTAGAGCTCAGCTCTGTACAAACATCTCAGTGTTTTGTGTAACAATCAGTCAATGTATGCAGAAAAACCAGAACAAGCATTACTGAAATGGTGAAATTGAGAACAATAACAATCTTACACCATTTTATTTACTACACAGAACACTGGGATGTTTGCTGTACAGAGTTGATTAAGAGCCTTAGTCAGAAGTGCTTATAGCTCTTTACAGTGAACATAACAGTGGTAAAGTGGCCAATCAGATTGCAGGGGTCTTTAGATGTTCATGCTCCCCACAGGATGAACTGTAATAACTGATCCTCTGACTTTTCCTTCAGTGCCATTGTTAGATCAAAGATTTTGTCCAATACCTAAAGATTTTACGACCTCAGCTGTACTTTATGCTTAGTGCTAATCACCAATAGTTTGCAATGCCATCATGCACATTGTGAACATTGTATCCGCTTTGTCAATGTCGTTAAATCTCTTAAAGGTAAATACTCTCCCAGAGCTCCTATCGCACAGCTGGTTTTTGTTGTATAGACTTGTTTTTCTCTAGAAGCTGCAGCATTTTTCTCTTACAGCTGTGCCCACACACACAACACACACACACACATGTATGACGTGACTCAGTAGTGAAATTTACGGGGGGTTGCTGCCTGGGAAACACAGATTAGACAGAGGAGTTGCATCCTGGTCGAATTGCAACACGTTTAAACGCTTTGAAAACAACGAGGCGTAGCTCTCGTCCAACTCGAAGATGCTCCAAACATGCAACGTGTTTTTAAATTCATGCATTATGTTCACAGACGCTTAAACTCTAAGTTTGACGTGAGTGATTTGGAGCTGAAATGGATGAGAAACTGCAAAGTCTGTCTCTGTACATTGGGAACGTCTTATCTACTAAAACAACACTGTGTAATTGAGGCTAATATTGGTGTACATTTACCTTTTTGACAGGTTAAAATCCTTATCGTAATGTAAACTTTAGCATTACTCTGAGGATGTTTTCCCCATTTCATTCATTCATCATTATCCCAGAACCTTTGGCCTTTAAAATGTCAGAAAATAAAGTTTCATCCAACGAATGCTCCAAAAACCTCAAGATATTTGGTTTATTATTCAAATTAAATCAAACAAAAAACCTAAAATCCTGCCAATGAAAAAGCTGCAGCTATTAAACGTTCAGCTTTTTTTTCTCTGTTGTTATTGTTGTGTTTCTAATCAATTGATCAAGTCAAAGCTCCCCAACTCTCTCGACGCGACCTCCCTATAACGCTCTCATGACCTCCTGTTACCAGTTAAGTGGATGCATTTGTGCAGCGTCTCGAGGCGGCAGCAGGAAGATCTGTATCTGAAAAAGTCGCCGTCAGAAACCTGCGACTAAACATGAAGAACGTCAGAGAGAGTCGGAGCTCTGGAGCTTCGGAGCCGCTGGACATGTGCAGGGCAATAACAAGCCCCGAATTTCTAAGCAGTCCCACAAGCTGTGTTGTTAAACATGTGGCTCCCATTGTGGCCAGACCTCTCTCTCTCTCTCTCTCTCTCTTTCTCTCTGTGTCTCTGTGTCTCTCTCTCTTTCACTCATTATTTGGCTCTTGTTCACTCACTCTCTCCAAGTATAACAAACTTTTGGATTGAGTCCTTAGAGAAGTTGTACGGCCCAGTTTCATTCTGTGTGTGTCTATGTGTGTGTGTGTTTGTATATATGTATGTATCACGACTTTGAAAAAAAAAAAAAAAATCATTATCTAGCATCAGGAACTGGAGCTTCACATGTTCCTCTGCAAAACTAATTTCACTCCCGTGTTGTTTTCCTCCCGCTGCTGCAGTTTGGGAGTCGTCGACAAGATTCCTGCCTGCCATAACATTGGCAACACCTCTGATGATAAACGCTCCACCTTGTTGTAATAACAAAGGGGACTCGGTGCTCCGACCGCGCGGCCCCGTTCATGTTTCTACCTTTTTATTGACTCCAAACAAAACTCCCTCAATTTATAAAAACGCAACGTTTCCGCTCCAAGAGAAGAATAGTTTTCTCAAGAATGAAAAACTCATCTCTTTCTCAGTGAAAATAGTTCGTTATTCAGAGTTGACTCAGTTTCAAAACACCTCGTTCGGGTCGTTCAGCCATTAAATGACCTGAAATTTAATTTAAATCTGAGAGAACGGGGTCGGATTGTGTTAAAGTAAACTTATCGAGAACATAATAAAACATCTTTTGAGTGCATGCTACTCTCACACAACTCTGCAGTCGTTTATCACCAGTAAATCCTCGCTGATTCTCCAGTTTGTCAGAATTACATGGTGCGATCAGCGAGGCTTCGGGATGAAGCTGTGCGTCGAGGTGAACATCTGTCCTGAGGGTCTGAAAAACATCTTGGCTCCATCACACAACTTGTCAACTGTTATTGTTACTGAGCCCTTCTTCCACCTCCTCCTCCATGTTTTCTTTAGCATTAACGTTCTCCATAAATCTGCCTGTTTGTTGTTAAACCAGTGCAGATGCTTCCATATAAAAACACAGCAGAGTGTTGGTTGGAGACGATTTACACCCTGAATGACAGATTTCGCAGCAGCAGCAGTTGCATCGTTTGTTTTATTCACCCTCTGTATTATCTGATCAATTGATTTCTATTTTTTTCTGTCTGTCTGCAGGGCCTCCAGGACCGAAGGGAGACAAGGGTGACAACGGACAACTCGGGCCCCCCGGGGCCCCTGGGCTGACTGGACTGAGAGGTGGGTACAACTTCTTGTTTAACATAAGGCGCATTTCCAACGCAGGAACTTTCTCCAGGAACTGAGAACCTTTCAAGGAACTACAGGAACCAGGAACTACATTTATGGCCCGACACAGTTACAACTCGACTCATTTTAGTCATTTTTTGTTAAAACTGAGTCCGTCATAGTTCCTCCTCATCGTGGGCGGAGTCATACCACGGCTGCTACGGTCGCTCCATCTACTTCTCTTTTTTCAGATCCAAACTCACTCATCTGCACCTCGTCGGCGGACCACAGTGTGGTTTTATATACAGCAGCTATTTAACTCACGTGAGGAATAACAACAGTCTGTGTACAGATCAGTGATTCGCGTGTCAGACGTCGTGCTTGCAACTCCTCCAGTGACGACGGCTCTCGCAAATCAGTGGCCAACAGTCGGTTGACGTCTCAGTATTGGCTCAGCTCACTTTGAACATCACCAGGTGCTATCCCTAGTGGAAAAGCAAAAAAATAGTTGAGTCGAGCCAAGTAGTGCTAGTGGAAAAGAACAAAACAAAACAAAAAACAGCTTTGGTCAGGGGGGAATACTTTCTGAAAGTTCATGAACTTTGGTGTGGTGTGTGCATATTGATCTCTGATTGGATGAGCACCATTTCAACTGGCAGTATATTCATTTCCAGCTGCAATCCCACTGTTCTCCAAGCATAAAAGTTCAAAAAAGTTAAAATCTATTCTTACACTTCAAATTCACTGACCACCTGTCTAATACTAGCAATGCACATGACCAATAATAAACTAATAACAAAGCAAGTACAGTACACAATACTAATAATATAATAATATAATAACAAATATAATATGTCATCTGTGGTAAATGATTGTAAACTCAATTACAAACAATGACATTTTTGTATCAATAACTGTTTTATTGTTTCCCCTGTTTTGTGATTTAATACTTTTTTCAACATTGATCCGGCCTCCCAGGTCTCGGTTGCAACCTCAGTGGGATTTCCCTGATTAAATAAAGATTAAACAACAAAAGGAAACAAATAAAGTACAAATTAAATTGTATCTTAATTTGAAAAAGTCAAATCATGTCAGATTCTTAAAAGATGAGCAAACCAAACACCAGTAAAGGTTGAAACCCTCCGACTTCAGATGTTAACACAGTGTTTACACCACATGTACTGAGGAATTTATTGGGCCGGTGCAGCCGAATCAACAAGTCGCCAACCAGATGCATTGAAACTGCAGCTTGTTTATCTGCACAGTTTGGAGAAAAAAAAAGCTTATTATGGTCTGAATTGTTGTCGCTCTGCGGTGACGTCTGCAAACACATCCTTGGAAACACAGTGTTGGAAGTGTTGCACTTTAATCTCTGTAACACATGTGAGAAAGTATACGGGTCAGTGACTAGACGCTTAAACTATTTGTGATCTAATGAAAGTGAAATGAAGAAATGCATCAAGAGATGTCAGATTGCGTGATTTACTCCGGACTGACCTGGGTCTTGGATGAGTTTTACAATCCCACAGCTCATAAACTGTATACCTGTCCCATGAATGTCTAATGTAAACATCACACTGTGACTCACATTTTTTTTATTTTTTTTTTTAAGTGGCTTAAAAGTTGAGAATTTTGCCTATTACACAAAACCTAGATCTGCTTTGGTGATCGAAATCAGTCACATTATTAAAAACAGTGAGCGGAGAGAGTAAAAGGACATTTTAAACCCTCTGATGAAAACAAAGGACTCCACTTTTGGACGGTGATTTATCTTCAGACAGGGTGTGGACAGGACCGCTGGGACGCGTCATCCGTCTTTGTCCTGCAGGTAATTTCCCCTCCCAAAAAAGAAAAGAATTAAAAAAACCACAACACGAGTCTGCACTGCAAAAACTCAAAATCTTACCAAGAAGGTTTGTCTTATTTCTAGTCAAAATGTAATTTCAAAACAAATCTCATTATACTTAATCACATTTAAAAAGTAACTTGTTTTACTTTTTACTTCTTTCAAGCATTTCTTATACTTGAAATAAGTAGAAAAATAGTGGATATAGTGGATAATAGTGGATCAAGTTTTTCTTTCTTATTACAAGCACAAAAAACTTGCTTTCACTGGCTGACTTCATTTTAAGTGAAAATTTGTTTGAAACAAATGAAAATGATCTAAAAACAAGTTCATTTCTAGGTGATGATTATTATTTTAAGTGAAAAGAGTTTAGTTTTGACTAGAAATTAGACATTCTGACAAGAAATAAGACAAATATTCTTGGAAAGATTGAAAGAGCTGCTGGCACATCTTTGCCATTAAAAGACAATTTTTCATAGATACTGTAAAACACAAACAACAACAAGGAGAAGAATGTGAGTCCAGATGTTTTGCGACCCCCTCCAGCTTGGTATATACCTCTCAATTCATCACTCCTCCTCCCTCCCTCCCCTCCCTTGTCATCATCTATCCCATAATCCCCCAACTCTCACATGACGTTTTCCAAGAAGCATTACTGTATCTTCCTGCTGAAAGGGAGGAAACCCCCTCCTCCCCTCCTCAGTCAGCTCTCCGCCCATACTTCCAGGAATAAGTGAATAATAAAGTGAGTTTTTAACTGCAGGGGGAAAAAGAAGAAAGACTCGATATTAGTTCACGTGAAAACATTGCAAACTGAATCGACCAAACCCCCCCACACCTCCACCGTCGCTGCCCCCCATCATAGACAAAACAGATCTACCTCCAGTGTTCGGCTGGCTGCTGTGTTCAATAACAGCAAGAGGCAGCAGCAGCGCTCTCGTTGGTGATTGGTCTGTTTCTGGACAATGTGATTTCTGTTATATGTGATTGATTTTTACCTTTTAACTTGATTATAGAAACAATTTCAGCTCAAAACATCAAAAAACAGCATTTTGGCCATGACACATTAAATCTTTCTGTGTGTTTCGATATAAGCCAGGAAGTTGTTCCGAGATGAGAAATCTAATAATCTGGGGATGTCAATCGATTGACCACACAAGTTTCCGCAGATAATCAAGATCACATTTTGTATTGTTCAAAATGTACCGTAAAGCAATATTTTCAAGTGTTTAATAATGGACAAATATGCTGTTTTATGCAAAAGTAACCTTATTATACAAGAACAAAAAACAGTGACGAATGCTGTCCAGAAACTCTCAAAGGCTTCAGTGCAAAAAAAGAAAAGAAAAGAAAAGAAAAGGAAAACTTGCTCAGATAATAGCATCACGGCGCCGTCTGAGTGTCGACTGTCAGCAGAGATGGTTTTGTTGGAGAGGACAGCTGGTTCAAGGTCCAGTGTAACAGAACATTTGTTAATCATGCATCAAAAAAATGTGGTTTTAAAATGAATTTGCATTAATTCATTGTTATTGTGTTACCTTTGAGACTTTACTTTATATATGAGATGGCAAGCTGCAGTCGAGTCAAATGAAGTCATCAGAGACATCGATATGGAGTCAATAATCACCTGAAACAGAGAACAGACAGAACAAGTTTGTGATTAAATCAAAAATAAATGGATTCAGTGCAAAACTCTGCAAACTGCAAAGACAAAGATTCATCGTAAAGGTTGAACAGAGAAACTCTAACGCTCTAAACTCTTGAGTTTTGTTAATATACAAGTAAAAAAAAATGTCACTTTATACATTGTAGGTTATAGATAAATAGTATTATGTGATAATGCATCATCAAATGTATGAAATGTTTATTTTATTTTAATTCTCAGTGACACTGGGATTTAGAGTCTGAACTGATTTATGGATCAATCTGTTGTATTAACGACATTAACAGATATTAAGTGATTTTTCCAGATTGTTTGTTTTTTTAAAATCATAATTTCCTTTTTTTTTCTTGCCCCTTCTATTAGCACGCCGCCTACGACACAATCTGTTTGTAATTCAGCACATGTACTTGTGTTACTCCACTTGCAGCGAGGCCAGAGGAATCTGTCATCACATCCAGCTTCTTAAAGTCCTTTTGGACGATCTAGTTGGACGTGAACGATCTAGTTGGACTGTCTGTCCCGCAGAGCACAGAGAGAGGACACCGGCGGCTTCCAAAACATATGATTGATGGCAACAAGTTTTTTGAGAAAGTCTAATCATTGACCTTCTGCAGCAGAGAAACTAGACGAGGGGGGGAGAAGAGAAACCACACAGACAACATGACACCAGTTCACCGCCTTGTGCTTCTGGCTCGAATGCGTCCGAGCGTCGTTATTTCAACAACAGCAGCAGCAGCGTAATCAGAGCACGATGACAAGACGCCAACGGTGCGATGAACGACTCGTTACCACATTAATTTCCGAGACATTCGAGTTGTGCTTTACTGTAAACAAATGCTCTCATTGTTGTGGAACGGGACAAAAGATGATGATAACGATGATGATGGTGATTCTCCTCCAGCGTCGGGAAGCTGTCAGAAGAAGTGAAAAGACACCATGAATGTCATTTCCAAAGTCTTTGTGTCTTCTTTAGATTGTATCAGGCTGGGGAGGGAGGACAGGAAGCAAAAAGGCTCATGGGAAACGTGGTCATTGAAGGGATAGTTCAACATTTTGGCAAATTGCCCCATTGCCATAATCCCTATAGTCATAGCAGTAGGTTTGTTACCTTTAATTGTCGGTGCAAGTTATTTTTAGAACGGCGGAGCAGAGCCGCAAGCTGCTCAGAGCTACGCTACGGAGGCTAATGGGATTTCTTGGTTTCCCTCATCAAACTCATCAAATACACAATCCAACAACTCCAAAACGCTCTGGTGGACAAGTTGTGACCTGCACATTCACCACGCTATGAGATAATAACAGAACGTTACGAGACAGAGTTGTTTTCGAGGTAAATGCAGAGACTGTTTGCTGAAAAACTGCCCCTGAACGCAACGCGCATCAGCGGTTTTGCATGAATTTACCTCTAAAACAACTCCGTCTCGTAACGTTCTGTTATTATCTCATAGCATGAGCCTCCGTAGCGTAGCTCTGAGCAGCCTGCCACTCCGCCGTTAAAGGTAATAACGAACCTACTGCTATGACTATATAGCGATTATGGCAATGGGCCAATTTGCCAAAATGTTGAACTATCCCTTTAAGTCCCTTTATCGTTTGTTTTGGTGGTCAAATTGCTGTTGCAGTGAATTCTGTCTCTGCAAAGTCTCTAATTAGCTGTTTTTGGATTTCAATGGACTACAAATAGCAATTATGAAATTTAGAAATGTCATTTTTAACTTCAGCAGTGATGCATTCAGTGGAGCCAGGAAAAAATAGCATCTACTGTATGCTGCCAATTAAACATTGTTGAGCAAGCCACAATAGTTGAGACATTTTAAGAATCTGTTAGCCTGTTGTTGCTGTGATATGTTATGACCTGTTATGTGAACTGTGTGTGTGTGTTTGTGTGTTTCAGGGTTCACAGGAGAAAAGGGCATGCAGGGCCCCCGAGGTATCAAAGGCTCAGGTGGCAATGAAGGCGTCCAAGGAGAAAAAGGAGAAATTGGACCTATCGGACCAAAAGGTACAGTTGTGTATCTCATATTATACCAGTGCATGATGCTTTTATAATCTTATTTACAGCTCATTTAAAGCCAGTTGTTGCTGATTTGTTAGATATTAATCTGAGGATTAGTATAATAATCACAATGTACAAAGTATATAGGAGGTTCTTTACTTTATGGTGCAACAGTAGTCACGTTAAAAGTAAGGCAGCACATTATTCAAAAGTTGAAGAAAAGCCTGTTTCTCCCTGCAGCCCTGCACACAACTCTCAGCTGAGTCTTGTCAACACATTCACAGCTCAAATCATTTCAGGCCAGACTCTCAGACCTCAAACGGCTGCAGGAGGTGTCGCCAGAGTCTCAGAGAATAAAAAATAAAATAAAATGAAAGCTCTTCGCTGGGAATTCTTCAGCGCAGCGCAGCACAAGTCTTTTCACACGTCTTACATCACTAGCAGGTGGCACTGTTTTCTTTTTATGTTTGGTCATGGAAGCTGAAAGAGCTTTTAACGATCCATATCACGGACACAGCTGCTGATCACATCGGTTCTCAGCTGCCGTAAATGAAGTTTTTTTTTTTTTTACCATATACAAACATTAACACTGTTTTAGTGCTGTTCATATGTGAGTGTGTGTGGACTGGATGGAGTGAGACTCGAATGTGCATCGATACGAGGCCAAAAAATGTAGAAACGTCTGCCATATGCAGCCAATCAGCAGCTTTTATTGAACTTGGACGCCATAACATCCACTTCTGTTGACATACCATGATTTACACATGATATAAAGATCCTAAAGAGCTCGGTAATGACACGTCCACATTACTACGCTTTTGTTTTAGGACATCATTTTAGGATATTTAAGGACAACGTAGAAGTGTGGTTACAAAAAAAAAAAGCAATAACTGAAACAAGTCCTCCAGCTGGAACCACCATATGGGACTTTCTTTTCAGCTTTCAAGTACAGCTTATGTAGGAGTGACTCATGAATGAAACAGCGCCCCCTGTGGCAGCATATATACCAGACCTCGGCTGCATTATTGATTACACAGATTGCACCTTATATCGTATAATAACAGTCTTGATTTATTGAGGTTTAGACACAAAAACTACTTGTTTTGGTTCAGGAAAACATTGTTATACTAAGTGTGACGTGTCATTTTGTGGATGTGAGAAATATGCAGCTCTGCATAACTAAACAAAAAAGATGGTCGGCTTTGTTGTTAATATTTATTTGACGCTAAAGTTAAAATAACACGACAACAAATGCTTTGGAGATGTGTTGTGAGTCAGTCTATCTTTAGATACCGAATCCCTTACATTTCCTTTTTTTTTATGTCGCCCTGTTTTTTTCCTTACTACCGTAACTGTTCAGTGTTTATATTAATCAGTAGATACTCAGCTTGAAAGAGATGCAGTAGTGATCATTTTTTTAATGAAGCTCCACTTTAAGACAACCGGCCAATATAAATACTATAATAATAAAACACAACCTGTTGTTTTTTTGTTACAATAAACTCTTCCTCAACATTCAATCAATCTTTATTTCAGATTCGAACATTAGATTGGCCTTGTTATTAATAACAACATGGCTGAATTTGTCCAATGTGAACATAAAGTGTTACTTTCACATGGGAATTAAACGCCACCTTTGTGATATCCCTGTGTTAAACACAGCACACAACAAAACGTAACTATGGGCTCATTTCTTGCAGGACACTCTTTAGTCAATGTCACACATGAGTCAAGAAACAGGCATTAAAATCAATGTAAATCACATAGTCTGTTCTCAAGTGAAGAAATGAGTGAAAATGTACCAGTTCGTACATATGATACAACGCTGAGCGAAACAGCTCAGTCGACCATCATGTGCTGTCGTGAACGTTCACATTTCTGCTGCACCGTCCGTTTCCATTACACTGTAAATTTATATTTCTTCGACATGAACATAAATATTTTCCAAGTAGCTTTTTTTCTTCTTCTTCTTCTTCTTCTTCTTCTTCTTCTTCTTCTTCTTCTTCTTCTTCTTCTTCTTCTTCTTCTTCTTCTTCTACTTCTTCTTCTTTTTCTCCTCTCCACTGCATCCAGACTCGCCTATCTCTCTATCAACTCAGCGGGTGTTGATGTTTCCAGTCTGGCGTCACCAGCTGGACAGTGCCAATGACAACCGACACACACACACACACACACACACACATATGGAGCTCTGTTGGACGAATTCACAGCCGTGACTAACTTGATAAGGCGCTGCAGTCTTTCTTGTGTCAGCATGTCAGTGTTTGTGTGTGTGTGTGTGTGTAGCGTGTGTGTGTGTGTGTGTGTGTGTGTGTGTGTGTGTGTGTGTAGCATGTGTGTGTGTGTGTGTGTGTAGTGTGTGTGTTGAGCCAACAGCTGTTGCCAGTCAGAGTTGGGTTTGGCTGCAGTGTCCAGTGTTGGTGTCTCACAGTCCCAGTGTCGGCCAGTAGCTCTCAGGCTGATCTGGTGGCGTCTCTCTGTTGTTATGACTAAACAACAGACTCCACTACATGTTTGACTGTTTGTTTGTTTTTTTTTGTTTTTATACATACATACATACATACATACATACGTACACTGTAGATTATGGATCTTTCCATCTACACACGGCGATCCAGGGAAGTAAACACACATCTGGTAGAGCTGAACAGAGAAGCTGGTTTTTACTGGAGGAAGTTATGAACAGCAAATATGATTATATTGATCACAAACAGGAGACATATAAACATATTTTTGACTAGTTATATCATCTTCAAAGCTGATATTGGTATTTTATGCCCTTTTATACCAATGTTTTCTTTGAACGTGGCTCTTATCAAACACTTTAAAGCTTTAATTACATCACACTTTACTTTCTGTACAATTGTGTTCTTTCTTTTCTTATGAAAAAAAAGAACAGAATTGTACAGAACTGTAAAACTTAACAATAACTTAACATCCTAAAGTAAAAGTGTGCAGATAGGCTAAAACTGGAACCTCTAGAAATAAATTGTGATGTGATTAAAGCTTTAAAAAGTTTGATTAGAGCCACGTTCAAAGAAAACATTGGCGTAAAAGGTCATACAATACCAATATCAGCTTTAAAAAATATGTTTATACATCTCCTGTTTGTGATCAGTATAATTACATTTGCTGTTCATAACTTCCTCCAGTGAAAACCAGCTTCTCTGTTCATTATATTGCTTTTTTATTTCCTGACACTTCTGCATAAGCTCAACATGTTTGTTTCTTGTGTCTATAGAACTTTATCTTTTACTCGTCTACATTGTAGATATAGTATAGTATGAATTCCCGAAATAAAATAAAAGTTTAATAAATAAATACAATTTTAAAAAACATAATTTATGTATATCGTAAATCTCCTCTGTTCATCACTTTACACATTGTCGGATATAGCGTCACTTGTGTCCTCATATTTTCTTTAAACCCACTGCTTTATTCTTGCACCTCTGGTCAGAAACAAACTACATTTTATAGGTTTCCTACTCTGTAAAGTTGAATCTGATCTGATCATAAACAGCTGGAGACACGTTATAGAGTCGCTGCAGTTAAATGTCAATTATCAAGGTCATTAGCAAATGCTAACAGCACAATAATACACAGTTTATTTTATGAAAAGTTGCACCATCGTCTCCTGGCTCGTCGCTCATTACCACTATGAAGACAACTTAAAACTGATTATTTATTTGATCAGTGTCACATGCAAACACGACATTGGAGGCCATATTGTCTGATTGACACATTCATTGTGTTGAAAGCAGCTCAGGAATAAGAGGTTTTGTTTCAAAGCAGGACCTTGGCGGAGGTTGGACCATCTTCACTCTGGTAGTTTACAACAATGTCCGTCTGTGCTTTCACTTGTCTGGGCTCTGGCTGTGGGTTTTTTTTAACAAACCGGTGAAGAGTTTGTCGACCATCTGGTGTGAACTGGGGCCTCGGAGCGAGGCGGCCGCTCAGCTGTGGAGAGAGGAGAGATCCTGAAAAGCTTGTTAAAACAGCACGGGGAAGCTTCATGGTTTCTTTTTATAGCTGAATAGTGGGGTAAACTGAGCAGGGAGTGTGTTAGGTGTTGGCTTTAAAGCATCACAGATCATGTGGATTTGCTAGGTTTGGGGTTAGAGTTGGATTATTTATCTTTTTTGGCCACTTGGGGGAAGGAAAACTGCCCTGAAACATTATTATATTATAAGTTGGTTCTGTGCAACCACCTTATAATGTGTCCTGCAGACTCTCTGCAACCTTAGCTCTCATTGGGAGTCATGGTTTTTTTTTTTCTACATCTGATGAATGAAGTCCTGTACTTACTCTTCATCTGAACCCACCGAGAAAAACATCTGGGTCTTTTTAAAATAGCTATTCTTGTTCATTTCTTTTCATAATCTAGTTGCTAACTTTGTCCCCGGTGATATTGGACAGGGGCACGGTGGGTTTATCAGAGCTTTGTACTGAAAACAGCTGCTTATTGCACGTTGAAATATGGCTGATGATCCTGTTCAGACTGAACCATAAGGTTAATTTGTTGGCTGTAAAATAAAAACATGAGGTTAGAAGAAGGAGATGTTAATACATGTGTTCATTTCCTTCAGGCTTGACTGTAATTTCCTTTTTGACCTGAGCCGTGTACAAACTTCTAGACAAAGTAACTCTGCCCTGTTTGCACTGACTTCCAATCAATTTCAGAATCTAGTTCAATATTCATCTTAAACCCACACATGCTCATGCACCTGCACCTGCCTAAAGAAGGAGCTACTACAGAGGTCAAGGTTTATTTAAGAAGCAGCACAAGACACATGTTTTAGTCTTGATTTTCTCTGTCTTTTTTAAAGTTCTAAGCATTTTGAGACATCTGTTCTTGAAAGGTGCTGTTTAGATAAAGATTTACTCATTTATTTGCTACAGTTTGAGCTGCAAAGCTGTGTGATGCTGTGGTTTTGTTGCTATGAGCCACTGTGAGAATAAACAAAGGTCAAATTATGTAATGTTCAACACGGGCTGCACTTACACAAGGCAATGCTCAGAGCTGGAGGATAATGTTGCAGAAATAACATACTGATGTTTATCAGTTAGGACTTTCATCATCTTAGTTTTGTATCTTTAATAAAACAATAGTATTGATTGGTTTATTAACATACTCACAGTTGCAGTCTTTGCTTAGTTTAAGCATTGCTAATTCGCTTTAAATGGTGACGCTGCATTTAAACACTAAAGTTATACGGAGACTGAAGCTGAATAATGACCAATGTTGTCAGACATAAAAATGATAGCTTATTAGTTCTAGTTTTTAACCCTTTATTGGAAAATGTGAAGATTTTATCAGGTTGTGTTTAAAAGGCATTTGTTTTCTGTGTGTTTGTGCATTTTGAAGCTTCCCTGCAAACCACAAATTTAAGTTTTGCTCTTGTAAAATATGACTCAACTGAAGTTTAAAGTAAATTTCATCTGTAGAAGTCGATTCATTGTTGTACGACAAGTCCAAGTCATGAGGATGCATTGCGTGGTTTTGGGAACAGCGCTATTAGATGATGACAGATGGATTTGTTCCCTGTTTTTGCAGTTGGAGAAATTAAACATTTGACTTGGTGTTTGTTACAATTGGCTATGTTCAATTGGCTCAAGAAGGAAAATGAAGTGATTAGAAATGATTCTGCTGAAGGACGCGGATGGTTGTACCATTATTATCACTGATGGAGCAAACAAAAGAAGCCAGAGGATCGTTTGTCTCATCAGGACTCATCATCATCATCCCTCTGGGCCACGGACGTAGAAAAGCTTCACGGCGATGCATTTAATGCCTGTTGAAATAATCCAGTCAGAATAAAAGTGGTGCGATCCCCAGAGGTCGACATGTTGATTAGTGACGTTTAAAATAAAAAAAATTTGAGACATGTTCGCAGTCGGGCCCCGTAGGGACTGAAATTAGTGGCAGCTTTAAAATCGAATGCATCTGTTGTCTGTTGTGGCTCGGCAGTTAGTAGCTTAGCGATGTGTTTGGATTTTTTCCCCCTTGCGCTGTTATTTTGTTGTTAAGGATGTGGTCAGAGCTGAGGTGACACTGACAGGCCGAGGGTGTGGTTCAGTCAGCGTTTAGCTCCACTGCTCAGACATGCATGGGCTCAAACTCAACGGGCCCAACGCATGGATGGTAGGTGGGACTGAGCGCCACCTCGGCTGCTGCTGCTGCTGCTGTGGTTTCAGAAATAGAAAAAAAAAGTCAAATTAAAGGTGGGATAAATGCCGACTTGAAGCCGATCCCCTTATAGCTTCATTGCAAAACCAGACTTGTGGTTTCAAACCTTGAAAATTAGCAAAAAAATGGCGGCGAAACAGACTCTGTCCTGGAACGGGGTCTTATTTTGAAAAGAAAACAAATGAGGGAAAAAGTGGTATCCATGCTGCTGATTGGAGGAGGGAGGTGTCGCGTGTAAACGTACCATAATGTTTTTTGGGTTGTTTTTGCAGAAACCACAAAGGGAAGGATTTTTACTTACACTGATTCTGTGGTGGGGTTGTTTTTTTGCATTGCATTAACTTTTCCACCATGCAAACATCTACAGTACTACGTCTGCAGAGATACTCCACAGATTCACCTTGACACTGGTCTCTTTGTTGCAGCAGCAGCAGCAGCTTCTGTTTCGACCTCGTTCACCCCAACGCTGCAGCAGCACACAAAAAAAAACACAAATGAATGTTAACCACAACACTTAGAGGTAGATTAAAACACAGGACGCAGGGTGGTATCCTCTAATTTTCACATTTCATGCCCATATCAGGAGACGATTACAGGGCCGGCTGTTTTAGAGGCTTCTGCTAAAAATATAGAGGGGTGAAAATAAGAAAAGGAAATGGGCTGTGAAAGAGTCTTTTATTAAATTTAAACTTGTCAGTGTTGAGCTATGGTTAAGTATTTTCATACTTCTGTGTGTTATTAACAATTTGTGCTTCATTGTGGTTGTCACTGTTAGGATACAGCCTGTTGAATATACGATACACTACAGGTTTTTCATTGACATAATTGGTGTTTTACACAAGTTTTTCCCCTTAAACCTGGCATGAGACATGTACCATGATGGTACAGCGGCTTTTTCTTCACATTTTAGCAAAAAAAACACTTGAAAAGTCCCATTCAGGCCGTTTTATTTTGATATTCCAGCATTTATACTTGTATATGTATAATTATATTATACAGCATGCAATAAGTGTTTCTGAAAAGCGATAATCTTGTTTTTTCTCAAATATAGAATCAATAATTCAAAAGAAAAAAAGGAGAAAACCAATCATGACGTGAATACTTCAACCTAAACCACAAACAAGCTGTTATGCACAAAACTTTAAGTGTGAAAATCGCATTTTAAAAGTTCATATTTCATTTCTGCTTCTGTAAAATCTGCTAAATTGTCACCTGGTCTGTTTCTTTCCTCAGGTGACAGAGGAGAACGAGGGTTGAAGGGGGAGAAGGGAGATCGAGGAGACCGAGGAGAGAAAACAGGTGAGAGTCCAGCTCAGAGGGAAAATACCCTGTGCTCCTCAGCTGCAGCTACATCAGTTAAGAGTCAGACACACTGTTAATCAGTCAGCTCTGATTAACAGTGTGTCTTATTGCACCTTTATACACCTGTCAGAGAAATAACTGCAAGAAACCAATGCACAAACATCAACTCTGCACCTGTGACCTGTCCCAACCTGCTTCAGACTCATTTAAAAATGATTTATGATGTTTTCGAAGTTGGTGTTAGAAGTAAGAGAGACGTTCACAGACAAAAGCAGGAGTAGGTAAATTTCAGTGTAATATCAATTAGCCCAAAAATAACATTTGTACTCGTCATTTTGAGAGAACACTTCAAGAGAAGTGTTGATCAACAACAGCAACACACTGCAGAGCTGAAAATGACTTCCTGTTAGAAATGCCAAGTCCCTTCGCTAACATGCTGCTGCCAGCAGGAAGTGGAAGCTCTGAGCTTGTAAGATGACCACACACACAGACACACACACACACACACACACACACACACACACGTGCAAGTGCGGAGTCAGTAAATCCAGTTTGGTTAAATTTACCATGGGCTGCTAAAAGATTCTCCAGTAAAATTAAATGTTTATAGACTTCGCTGAGGAAAGTATGTTGACAACTCATGTTACAGTCATATTACCACTAATTACCATTATAACAAACACTGCAGTTTATAGTTTTCCCATCGTCCTCTATTACTAAGGGGTTTTAGTATGAACAGTAAAAAAAAAAGATGATTGATGGGCAATGTGGTAAACAAAACTGATTAACTGGAACAGTCTGTAGCTACAAGTGCTTAAATGGAGCAACTACCATCTACGTATGTAATTTCAGCAATATTAACTTTGGAAAACACACTAAAGCAACAGTTAAGAGGCTTTTGCTCTGTCACTTTTATTCTGAACATGAATACAATCAAAAATGCAACATAAAGGCTCATAGGAAATCTAAAATACATCGATTTAACAAGATTCAAGAGAGATTTACAGTACACCATGATGAGACAGTGTTTCTCTGGGACAATTATGCTTCATTAAAAAGGAAAAACAGGAATAGTCAAAACAACTTTGAGAGAAGTGCAAAAACAAACTCACTTGAATAAGGTACTATATTAAGTTTTTAATGTACTTTTTTGTTGTTAAATCAGTAAGAACATGTGATATATTTGAAGGCCATCATACAATTTTATGGACAGTCTCCCTCTGTGTACAGCAGGTATACAGAAGCTGTCAAAATAAATAGCATTTTTACATGAATTGCAGTAATGTTAAAGTGCAATGTGGCATGAAATACAGGACTATATTGTTTCTACCTACTTAGATGTACTTAGTTACTTAGGTAGGACACATTTAAACTATTTCAGACACCTGCTGTATATGTACGTATATTATATTTATATAAGCCCATGGCCCATTTAAACTGTTTTAAAAACTTAAGACCACATAGTTTAGGTATGAGCAGCATCAAATAAAATAGCACAGTTTAGGTTTGATTCATGCACTCTGATATTTAGGTATATTTTAGCCACTTCCTGTCCAGCTGCACAGTCAATGTACAGAATATCCCACCGAGGCACCGCTGCTGTAACACGACGAGCACATACATCAGTGCATGTGATCCAAAACCAATAGTTGGTAATAGAGAATCACAAATTTATGAGCTGGTGACTTTATGGGCTTCATACATCTCTGTTCCACCTGCCGTTCCTTTAGCGCAGGACTGTGGCCGAGTTTAAAGGATCAGTGGATCTGCTTTTCCTTTCAACGTAATCTCACGGTTTCCGACACATGACGAACAACCACATGGCTCGGGCTACATCAAAAGGCCTTGAAAGGCCGTGTGTGCGTCGTGCGGTGGTAAACTGAAACCTCATACATAACCAACAATCTGGAGTCAGGTACACAGAAAGAAAAACCATTAATGCCCCCCTGGAAAACCACAGAAATGTATCTGCCTTTTGTTTCATCATCATCATCATGGCTGTCGTTCCTTGCGATGAGCGATGCCGCGGTGTTCGTCAAACAGAGTAGACGACGTCGACCATGTGAATGTGGTTTCTTCTGCCCATTACAGAACCGTCAGAGATCGGTTCTTTCCTCACATCATTTTACAAGACGCGCATGTTTGATGTTTCAGAGAAAGTAGGACGACGGAGCGAGACCACATGCTGTCGACTGTCAGAAGTGTCAAAGCGCCAAAGCGCCGTGCCACGCAACTTTTCTGTCACAAATCTTATCGTTTGATGCACGACTTGGGATCTTTTTACGCTTCAAAAGCTTACAGTGCATACCTGCGCTGCCAGAGTGAGACCTCAAGAAGTTTGTGGTCTGTGGGAAAAAGTGCACATTCACCCCACACATGTTGGGCATTAACAGAAAATTAATCTGCCATTCAGGACGTTATGTCACTGAAAGGATCAGATTCCTCAGCTCTGGTTAAAGGCCTATAGCAGCAGCAGCAGCAGCAGCAGCAACAACTGGAGCCCAGATCTGGAGAGAGCAGGACAGAAACATGGAGACTTTCATCTTTGCTAAATAGCCTAGTTTTCTTTTGTTGGGTCTGGATTGATGCTGACTCTAATTGACAGTGAAGTCTCACCAGAAAAGTCGCAAGAAGCACACTCGAAGGAAAAAAGATGAATTACAAATTAGACCACAATGAAAAGAAAATAGTGCCAGACACTGAAACAGATGAAAATGTGTACTGTACTTCTACGATGATGTAGGCCTAGTTACTACTGTGCCTTACAGATTACTGTCTCTAATGTAATGTTAATCAATATTTCTGATATCTGAGAAGTGCATTTTCTTATAGTGTCTCTGATAAAACTCAAGTAAATTCAAGTAAAAACAAAGTTTATGTGGTCATGAGTAAAACATAGGCCTATAGTTATTGATCCAAATCTGTCTGGCTCAGATGTAGCATGAATACAGTTGATAACAATATTCATTTTCAAAAGCACATGAGACAAAAACACAGACGGTATCAGATTTAGTTAGAAATGACAACCAGTTTTGCACGGTTAGACATAAATTAGCCCAGAAACCTGTCATGCTGTCATAAAAGTAGCACAAACTTTACATAAAAAGGACGGATAATGTTCGCCAAATACACTCTGAGTCGTTTCTCTTCGCTATGATCCAAAAATTCCCAACTAGACAGAAAATCACACAGCAGTGGACAGCCGTGACGACTAACGTATTAGCCGGAGCTAGCTGCGGTTAGGGTAAAAAGTTGGTTTTGTGTCTCTCTGGCTGACTTTTTAAACGTTTCTGTTATTTTAAAACAAGAATCTTATAACTGGGATCTTGTGCATTTTATTGATGGGCTTACACATGTGATCTTTTGTGAAAAGTTGTATAGAAATTGGCATCATCAACTGTTGATTAGCTTAGTTCTTATATTGCAGTGTAAAGTTTGCTTAACCATTGTCTGAGGGAAAAATGTACCTGCAGAAACTTGTTTGTATGTTCAAGTAGTTTCAAGTAACTATGTTTTCATTCTTGATGTTGAAAGAGTCTTTATTATTTTTGCAATCATTGGCTGAAGCTGCTGGAGTTTAAACCTCTTCAATTGCAACACAAAAGGGCAGCTAGCATTGGCTGAAACTCTGAAAGCATCCAGGCTCAGTATTCACAAAGTTAGTGGAATATATATATGATATATGTAATCTTCAAATAAGTTAATAATGTGTCCTTAGACGTTTGTGGTCTAGTTAGCTGGACGTGCTAACAGTTGCTGCTGACATTAGCTGACGTAAATCAACCCATTAGCTTAGCAACAGCGAGGGCCAGAGTCCAAATAAACACAATTTGTCCATTATGATTCCTAAACGTAGTTTTCTCACGGATACGAAACTTGCAAGGAAACACCTAATTTGTTTTTCATATTTCAGCCATTGCAAAGTTTTGAGTAATTTTAACTTGGCAGTGAACATATTGTAAGAAAGGCAGTGAAGCACGCACACACACACACACACACACACAGACACACACTTATTCGCTGACAGTTTGATAGTTCAGCTCAAGGGTCCAGCAGTAAGTACAGTGGGTTTAATGTCTGACAGGTTGTTTTTACAGTCCACCTTCGCAGCTACAGAGATCCAGATATAAATGTTTTCAACTCTGGACTTTAATGAGAAATTTATTTTCGCCCTGGGACTCAACCTCATGATAAAACCATGTTACTATTATTATGTTTTCTTTGTGTCGCCAACATCAGTGCAGAGGAACAGAGTCAAAAGAGATCAGTGGTTATTTAATATTTTTCAGTTTTCAGTTTTGTTGATATACCCGATGCTTTCTCAGTTTTTATTTATATTCACATTTAATTTGCTGAATCCAATTATCTGTGGATGGGTTAGAACAGAGCCACCCCACTCCCCCACAGCGCCGTGTAATTTAATTTTCTTCATTTCTGATTTCATACACACACACACACACAGTTAAACGAACACACATGAGGAAACACACACACACACACACACACTGGAGCCGAAGAGGTGAATCAGTCGTTTTATTTACAGTTTCATCAGACCCAGTTTGACTCTTTTATGGGATTTTACATGGTGTTAATTAGTGAACATTACTGAGCCACGCTAGGTGTTTCCCTCTGCTTCCAGTCTTGATGCTAAGCTAAGCTAACTGGCTGCTGAAGCCCGCCCAGACAGATACAAGCATGTTTCCCATATTGCAAAAACTATTTGCTTTGAATTTTTTAATTGAATGAAGATCATAGGCTATAGAAGCACTAAGATTGTGGTTGTGCTTGTAAACCAACTTTACAAAGAGACAAAGTAAGATTCAGCAGAAGAAAACAATTGAACAAAAAGCGTGACCGTCTGACAGTAACATCAGGGTTTCAAGGCGAATGTTTTACAAACAGATGGAGTTAGTTAGCTGTTGTCCCGATGCCATTTGGTCCGGTCCGATCCAGACCCTCCCTGCCTGCCAGATAGACATTAGTAATACACGATCACTCTATATTCTGGCTTTCTTCAGGTACTGACACTCTGGTTTTGTGCATGCAGCTCGCCCGGCCTGCGAGGCTTGAACCACTTGGACGACCACCAACACTTGGAGCTCATTTGTCTATTTTTTTTTTCTCTCTGGACAAAAACAGTCGTTATAACTTTCGCCGCTCGCATTAATTTCACTTACTTTCGCAGAAAAGGTACAAGGTCTGTTGTGAAATGTCAAGAATTAGGGAGTGCTTCTTTAGCTGATGGTGAACTGCTTTGCTCACCGTCCAAAGTGAACATGAGAGCTCTGTGCAAGTCAAGGGAGTAGGATTACTGACGTTTTACTTAAAGAAGTATTTGTTTTGATTCCTGACACTTTTCTCCTTGGACATCATCACTGTTCACAACTCTGAAAAAGCCATCAACTACGTAAAAGTAAGGTCTTAGCGGTTGGGTGGGTGGAGACAGCTATTTGAGGCTAATTTTCCGCCAATTCCCTTTTTGCAATCCAGAAATGAAATTGGTGGGTATGACGTGTTGACATTTTATGGTGGCCAGTTTGGAAGCGTGGATGAAGAACCAAACACTGTGCTGCCTTCAAGTACGCCTACTTAGCCAAAGAGTTTAGAGTCATGGTTTTATAAGAGCGTAACGGTTAACCAGGCGACCAGATGTCCTTGGCAAACACCTCGAGTAACAAGTTTGGTCAATGGTTCTGGAGTGTAAACTAAACCAAAAAAATAATTATTAGGACATAGCTGCTAAGAGCTCATGCTGTAGCAGTATTTGTGCTGGTTTTTTAAGAGGAAAAATATTCGGCTTGTGAACTATGTGTGAAAAACAGTTTTTATTCCACATCACATGCAGTTCGGCAGAAAGGCTTGTTTTGGTTCTCTGGAAGGAACTTGGACAAGGAAAGCAGAAGTATCTCAAAGGCGTGTGCCAGTAGTAGGCTATAAGGAGTATTAAGTTTGGCAGCACTTCTTATTTTTATCCTAAATAATAGCCAGAAAAAAAGGTTTTATTTTGGTTTTTCTCTGGAAAGGACAATTGAATAACTCAGAAACCATAAAGCTGAGGCACTCCACAGTATTTGTGGAAGTACTGGGTTTGTCAGCCTCAATGTTTTGAGGTTTCAGATTTAGTCGACCCGCAAGTGTCCGACTGTATTAAGTAATTTCAATAGTCAGACATGTTTATTTTTACAGCACCAGCAAATCTATCTCTTACACTTCTGTTGTGTTTTTGGTTTTTGGGAAAGCTACAAAAAAGAGACATCAGCCATCAAAACCTTAAATGCTTCTTATAGCTCTACTATACAGCACATCGCCTCAAATCTGAAACTTGTTGACCTGCTGTACTGTACCACGTTAGGATTTGCAAATGTTTAGATGATGTTCCCATGCTGTCTGAGTTTAGCAAACAGTCAGTTTCTGTTTCTGTTCCCACCTCCTTGATGAAAGCCGTCTATGTCCAAATTGCCAAATTTTTCAAGGAAAAAAAAGGCAAAACACGTATTTTGGCTTCTCTGGTATTATCCAAACGGGTTTAGACTAAACTTTATGAGCCTGGGAAGTTGGAAAAAGTTTCAGCCCATAATTAGAGGAGTGTGTAATTCTTCAGTTCATTTCAAAGCATGAAAGTCACCGAAATTGTGGATGAGAGGTTTCCACCTAACAACACACTCTAGCAGGAGCGTCGCTGCCGGACTGTGTTGTTCCTGCTGCAGTGTCATCTCACATCGCAGCTACATGAATCTTCAGTAAATTGATTCACTTTAACGTTCGTTCTCATATCGTCTCTGCTCTGATTTCTACAGTTTTCTGGCAAAATAAATCAAGTGCACTCCCACCGGAGGGGAAATAACTCCAACGTGTCGCAGTCCAACTTCGTGGCAGAGATATGAATGTGTGTTTAGTTTTGCTTGTATGGTTCCGATTAGGTCTGAAGTCGACATGTTCTGCCTCCGTCCAGAAGCCTCCACCTTCCACCTCCTCCTCCTCCTTTTTCTTCTCCTCCCCAGAGTCTCTCATTTGCACAGTGGGAAGCTGCAGGCACTTTACAAGGCAGAGGAGGAATGAAGGGCCGAGAGAGAAAAAGATGAATAGAGTGAGATAGACACGTGAGAAAGTAGTGAGTAATGTCTCAGCGGTATTTCGACATGTGCGCTAGGATTAGAAGAATAAATAGGACTGATAACGGTCAGTCAGTCAGTCAGTCAGCCTGGCTTTTGTCATGGGTCAATAAAAGATAATCTGAGAGGTGATTTAATAATAAGAAAATCATGTAGATTTTTAAATATTCCCAAGCTACTGAACTGCTGCTTCGTAAAAACACAATTTTTCTTATTAAGTTACTTTAATGGCTATAAATCCAACTCTTTCATAAAGTTTTATTTGAACTGTCACTGTTTTATATTTGATTAATTTATCTGCATGTCTAACCACATGATAATAATTAAGATTAATTATACTTCGGTCCCAAAATCGCTGTAGTGTGTCTGCAGTTCAATCACATGACCATTAGGGGGCGACACCTTTTGATGCAACAAGTTGTCCAATTGTATGGAAGTCAATGAGAAAATGACCCAACTTCTCACCTGGTTTATTGCAGCATCAAATGTTTCCACATTGAGTTTTGGGTGTTAATCACTAGTTTGAGGTCTTCTTCAATACAATATGATGTTTATACTTCAAATTATGGTCCCGTTTAAGATAAAATAGGCAATAAAGCAGAGTTAGTTGTAGGGCGCGGTTACCATTTGACTGACACCTAGGGACACATCAATCCAGAGAGACATTAACACAGCGAACAGTGAACTTGTGCTTGGTTGTATTATTTAATTTTCAAGTTGGAACCATAATCTTAGAGATTTTTATTACAGTCTGAGTTGTCAAATTCAGCCTCTGTGTGAGAAGATGATAAATAATGCACTCCCATTCCCACCTCTGTAGACATAGAGACTCGTACAACACTGCACTATAGCCAGTGACCACATACAGACACAAATATGGTTGAATTAATATATTTTTTGCTCTTTTAGCTGACATGATCTGTGACGGTCTGTATATAGATACAGCAAAGACAAAGCAAAACTAAGCAGCAACACAATAAAAACATATTTAGAAGAAGAAGTCAAGTGTGTGGACAGACTTGCAGTTTTCATCCAACTTCATTCTGATGAGTGAACAAATAGTTTAAACATCTGTTTGAGGTAATTGAGTATTCAATTACTCATCCCTCTGTGTGTGCACTGTTCAATAACGCTGCTCTTCTGTCTCTCAGTCGTCTGAAGGAAGAAAAAAAAAGCAGCAGCAGCAGCAGGAGACAGAAAAACATCTAATTTCTGGTTTTAATTTACTGGCTTTCTGCAGGAATATGATACAAACATACGCAGCAGATATGATAGTATAATGTTATGGTAGATATTAAATTATGATGGGCTAGTGAGTGCAAATAACTTGAGTGTATAA
Source organism: Trachurus trachurus (assembly GCF_905171665.1). Taxonomy (NCBI): domain Eukaryota; kingdom Metazoa; phylum Chordata; class Actinopteri; order Carangiformes; family Carangidae; genus Trachurus; species Trachurus trachurus. The sequence goes on from NC_139910.1 coordinate 8,149,368, forward strand.
TGAGAGTTAAATGGTTCACGGTTAAAGTTTATGATGGTCTGATGAGACCAATATCCTGTCTAGATAATGTGTCTGGCTTCACTCCGCAGCACTTTGTCAACAGCCTCAGTCGGTGCGTGTCTTGACACCGAGGAGCCGTCCAGTGTGTGTGCATGCGCGCGCGTGTGTGTGTGTGTGTCTGTGTTTACCTCTCTTTTTCATTTCCTCTCTGCCCTCCGAGAGGTGATAAATCAAGTCAATTATAAGTGCAGCTGCTACATAGTTTGAGGAATACGAGATGCACTGTCTCTGCTTGCATGAAGCTTCTGCCTAAACACACACACACGCATCCTTAATTCTGATTATACAGCAGTTTTTGTAGTCTTATTGTTATGACTGTAACGCCACTGAGCAAGGCACTCCAGGCCCTTTACCAGCAAACTGTGATGAGTCTACACACCTCTGCAGGTAGGTGTTTAAATAGTTATTGTAAATAGTTATTAAATAGTTATTGTAACTAACAATGATGAGCTTGTTCAAAAACATGACAAAGAAGATGCACCTGCAGTATTTCTGTTCCTTTCCTCCTTTGCTTACACTGCAAAAACTCCAAATCTTACCAATAATATTTGTCTTATTTTTAGTCAAAATGTCATTTTTAGTCAAAACAAATCTCATTATACTTGTTTTTAGACACTTTTTACCTCTTTCAAGCATATTTTCACTTGAAATAAGTAGAAGAATTTGATAGTGGAGCAAGTTTTTCTTTCTTATTACAAGCACAAAAAACCTGCTTTCACTGGCAGACTTTTCTACTAAATTAGTTTGAAACAAGTGAAAATGATCTAACAAGTACATTTTTAGGTGATGAGTCTTATTTTAAGTGGAAAGAGATTAGTTTTGACTAGAAATGAGACATTTTGACAAGAAATAAGACAAATATTCTTGGTAAGATTTTGGGTTTTTGCAGTGTACACTATTTGCTTTTGTATATTTGATGCTGCAAGTGCAGTAACTCACTGTTACTGTCCTTCTTTTGAACTTTCAGCCTGTTCCTGCTGGCAACAACCTCTGAGCTAGCAATACTGAAGAAGAGTGCAGGTGTTGATGAGTAATATTAACAACAGTAAACTTTATTTATAGCGCACCATTCATGACATAAATTGCAGCTCAAAATATTTCACATGCAAGTTCCACAGCAACAGAAATCAATTAGACAGTAAGAAGAAGCAATGAAATCAATCATTAGAGTAATAAAATCATGGGGCGAGGGAGTGAAGTCAGGGGAAATAAAAACAACCAGTTTAATAATCAATTAAAAACAAAGTCATAATGAGTCTGATGACCTGATTCCTCTTTATTTGTTGCGATCATCAGGTCTCATCATCGTTATTTGTCCAGTTCTTTGTTTTATGAGCGAACACCTGCAACCTGAGTGATGAAGCCTCATCATCATCATGACCTGCAGCTGTGCTTTGTGTTGCGTTCACTGCCATCGGGCTAACACGCTTCTGCAGAACATTTACACACGCACACATCATCACTGAGTTTATTTTTAGCACAGAGACTCTTATTTTCCAGTTTCCACCCATCTTGCCTCTTCATTTCTTTCTTCACCTCTTCCAGACTCTCTTCTCTTATTTCAGTATTTCTTTACATCACTTTAAATCACATCTTCTGTCACACCTCTTGTTAAATCTCATCTACAGTTTCTCTTTTTGATTTAACGTGAAGTCGTCTCATAAAATTTCATCTACATTTTTATGGTCACACTTTTACCGTTGGTTCACATCCTCTGATCTTTTTATTTTATTTTTTATTATAATTATTTATTTCATCCCCTGTTCTCTTCTCATCTGCCTCCTCCTTAAATCCCCTCGATGTTTTAAATGCAGCTGCTTGTTTCCATCCTCCAGTTAAGGTAACAGGATAAACACTTACAGATGCAAACAGTGAAGTGCCAAAGCAGGAAGTTATGAATTTCTCTGCGCTGTCAGGTTTATTTGATTAATGCAGAACTGTAGGTCAACTAATGAAAAATTATTGAACACAACTTCAAAACCTACATTTTTTTAACCTCACTGTTTTTTTTGCGAAGGAGTATAGAGGAGGGAGGCATGGAGAAGGGAAAATGTAACTTTATTTATTTTTCCTTTTTGACTGTTTCTCTGGTTTATGGAAGAAAAAAAATATCTGGAGCTTCATGTCAAAAACAGTTCCATTCATCTTAGTTTGTCTTCATATTGGTTCGATTTACAGAGCTTCATTAAACTCATAAACACTCACAATGAAAGTAATCTGCTCAGTGTGAGTTCAAAGCCATGCCAGTTTAATGCCAGATAAAAGACTCATGTGTTCCTTCAACGTCGTTGCGTTGGCATAAATAATGAAGACTCCAGTTTTCCTGTTCGCTAATGCGGCGATGTTCCCGTCTGCAAACACGTTAAGTGGTAGAAACAAATATGCATGAATGTTTACTTGAATACACAGACTTTTCTATGTGTTAATGTGTGTGTGTGTTTGTGTGTCTGTCGTTGTTGCAGTGGAGGAGACCCTGGTGAGGTTGGTGAACGGGTCGGGGCCTCACGAAGGACGCGTGGAGGTTTTCCACGAGCGTCGATGGGGCACGGTGTGTGACGACGTGTGGGATAAGAAGGACGGAGACGTGGTGTGTAGGATGCTGGGATACCGAGGAGCGGCGGAGGTCCACAAGACCGGGCGCTTCGGACAGGGTAAAAGAAAAAAAGAGAAAACTCTCAACACAAACACACGTTACTTCACTGCACCTGCAAACTCAGCGCACTCATGTTGTTCATGAGGTTACACAGTAAAAACAAAGTCTAAGAATGAACAGGAACAACATGCAGAGTCCTGAATTAAAGGTTTAGTCTTTTCAGGTGTTTTTATTGGTGCTTTAGGTGCTTTATTTTATATGTATGTGAGGCACAGTTCCAACCAGATCTATAATGAAGTAAACCACAAACCCACATCATTATGTAAAATCTACCAATAATGCCATTATATAGCTCCTCTAGATAATCATGCATCCAGATAGTTGTATGAAGCCTTCACAACCCAGGGTTTTCTATAACTACAACCTTCACTGATCACATCACTATGATCAAATCATGTGGCCGATTCCAGATGTTGCAGCATGAAAAACAAAGTCATGAGGAGAGTTACCGTCAACCTCGGTTGAAAGTTTTGGTTTCAAACTTTCTATCACCTTTTGTTTGAATCCGATCGACCAAGTTTAAACATATTTTGAGTGTTTTTATGTCTGACATGTTGATACAGCTCGTCAAAATGAATTTAAAAAACAGTTTAAAAAACTTTAAACCACCAAGAGGTCACTTATTACGTTCAAAATGTTCAGTTTCTCTCCGCTCATCAGTCTTTATTCTTGTCCATCACAGCAGCATCATCAGGGATCGATGGCAGATTCACTCTGCAGCAGGAGAACAAGCTCTAACACACACTAGAAGTAGAAAATCACAAACAAAACTTGTTTAAATTGACGTTATTTGTTTCTATTTTTGGTCAGAGTTATGTTATTGTCACTGGATTAGAAAAATGTTCAAGGAAGCTTCTGTGACTCAGAAGTGTCCTTGACCAAGACGCTGAGGTCCAGAGCTCTGGCAGACAAACTGTACAGATATATAAGGAAGTTGCTCTGAAGTTACAGTTCATACCAGATATTTAACATTTAGCCTATTTTTTTAAAATTCATCCTTGCTCTGACAAACAGCAGGTTAAAACTACGAGACTTTAAAGCAGATATCAGTGGAATGTTTTTGTTAATATAAGTCCTAAATAGTCCTATTTTCCGTCAGCAATCACTTACATGAAGTATTTCAGCCTAAACACGAGTCTCTCCGTCACTCTGCTCTGCTGTAACCCGAGGAGAAAATTTTCCTTGTGGGATACAAGTGTTATCCAATGAGGAGAGAGAACGGCATGAAGGGCTGTGTGTGCAGCCAAGGGATGCGCGTGAATGTGGTGACGTAGCACGAGGACCAATTGATGCCTGACAAGGGCGGGGGCTGCTAACTCATGGTGCGTTCAAAGAAACTCGTACTTTGTGTTTTTCCTTCCTGTGAAGTCATACCAGTTCGATCTGGTACGAGTTCACGGGTCGGAAGTTACGAGTGGCCGTTATAGGGAACTTTCACAGACAACAGGATGGTAAAAACACGAGCTACGGGTTACCTGGAACGCTACCAAGTCGTAGTTGTGACTTGAAGCTGTAACTTACGGTTTCAAAAGCCTGCCTTGAACGCAGCATTAGCCGAAACGGCCGTGAAGCTGATATCTGCTTTAAATGCAGCTCAGTGTGTTTTATATTGAGAGTCACAACTGGAAAAGGACGAAAGAGAAAAGCGGACAGTTTAAACAAGATTACAGGTCCTGGAAGAGTTTCCAAAACTGTCACTACTTCATCAATGCTAATTTAGTTTAAAATGCCTGATGAGAAGAGTGCGTGTGACTGTACGGCGTTTTAGATTGACTGCACATGCGTAGAAACATCGCAGCAGCTGCAGCACAAGACGTTTATCCTCATTTTTTTTATCCTGAGGAAGTTTCCAGTATCTGATTTTTATATCTTGTCGACATGAACAGGGCTAAATGAAGCTCTGGGTCTTGAGATATTATCAGTGATATTGAAAATCATGCAAAAATGAGCAAATAATAATTGTTTTTTCCTACTATACAGCAGGAAATTAATGAAGCCTTATTTCCCACAGTAGGCCTACAGTACATATCCATGGGGTGAAATTTACCGATGGAAGCACTTGTGATTTTTACAAACTCCGCTGTTTTTCACCGTCAACTGGTATTATTTAAACAGTGCCCTGAAAAGCTGCAGGGATTAATATTAAGGTTTTTATGAGGAACGCCGTGAGAGCCAGATGTCGTCAAAACGGGAGTCTCGCGGGTCATATCCATCTCCCTCTTTCTCTCTCTCCCTCTTTTTTATATTTTATTTCATTCACCAGTCGACCTTACATCACTCAGCCTCTGTCCAGGACGAGTTGTTACCAATACGTCTGGAAAATCAGGGGAAAACACGCCTTTGTTCCAGGGGACGACCTCCAGACAACAGCGGTGACCAGCATCACGGCTGGATTCAATTTAAAACTAAAAATCTGGAATTCAAATTTATATTTTTTCAGATGACTCATTCACCTTTTTGATTTTCTTTTCTTTTCTTTCTTTTTTTTCGTTGTTTAACTTTTACAGCTTCATAATAAGATCTTTGAAGAGATTTCAGGGCATTTTTTTAGACAGGAGAGAAGAGAACACACTGTACCACAGCTAATGACACCAGACCTAATAACACCATAGCTTCGTATATATTACATTGGTGGCAGCCGTGGGTTCAGTGCCTTGCCCAGGAATAGTTTGATGTGCCGAGACTGAGTTGTTTTCAAGGCAAATTCAGAGACCGCTTGCCAAAAACCTGCCCCTAACAGGAACGCGCATCAGCTGTTTTGCATGAATTTACCTCTAAAAACAACTCTGTCTCGTAACGTTGTGTTATTATCTCATAGCGTGGTGAATGTGCAGGTCACAACTTGTCCACCAGAGCGTTTTGGAGTTGTTGGATTGTGTATTTGATGAGTTTGATGAAGGAAACCAATAAATCCCATGAGCCTCCGTAGCGTAGCTCTGAGCAGCTCTGAGCAGCTCGCGGCTCTGCTCCGCCGTTCTAAAAATAGCTTGCACCGACAATTAAAGGTAACGAACCCACTGCTAAAACTATAGGGATTATGGCAATGGGCCAATTTGCCAAAATGTTGAACTATCCCTTTAAATTCATGAATATCAAAACTAGTGTTGTGGTTAAGACCTCCTAACCCGAGACCAAGTCCAAGACCGAGACCAAACCAATGCGAAACCACCTTCAAGATCATTACTGTATTTAGTACGGGTACTGATAATAATCATGCGGTTTTATATTTACGTTGTTCCTCAGCTAAAAAGAAAAGATCATTTTAAATAAAATCTAAGCCAATTTGAGCAAGTTTGCAGTTAAAATGTCACTGCAGATGTGGTCTTGAATGGTCTTGAGGAAAAAAGAAGACGAGCACCAATCATAAATGCTTTATTTTATACAGTATGTATATGAGACACAGTTCCAACCAAATCTATAATGAAGTTAACCACAAACCCACATCATTATGTAAAATCTACCAATAATGCCATTATACAGCTCCTCTAGATAATCATGCATCCAGATATTTGTATGAAGCCTTCACAACCCAGGGTTTTCTATAACTACAACCTTCACTGATCACATCATCACTATGATCAAATCATGTGGCCGATTCCAGATGTTGCAGCATGAAAAACAAAGTCAGGAGGAGAGTTACCGTCAACCTCGGTTGAAAGTTTTGGTTTCAAACTTTCTATCACCTTTTGTTTGAATCCGATCGACCAAGTTTAAACATATTTTGTGTGTTTTTATGTCTGACATGTTGATACAGCTCGTCAAAATGAATTTAAAAAGCCTTAAACAACCAAGAGGTCGCTTAGTACGTTCAAAATGTTCAGTTTCTCTCCGCTCATCAGTCTGGGTCTATACTCGTGTGCCCTTCAGTTGCCTATTTGAGTCAAAAGGAGCTGCACTAATTCCTCAGTGTTTTTGTTTGAGCTGCACCAACGTCTGAGCTGCCTCCTGGGCTCACTGTTCTCCGAGGAGTCCAACTCAATGACATCGTAGTCTGCTCTGCAAAGGTGAGCATCGACTTGTATTTCCCATAACCAGGAGCGAAACACCAGAGTTTGTCTGACCTCATAATCAGTGAGGAGACGCAGACGTCAACCCTCCAGGAGAATCGGATACTGTTGGATAGAAAAAAGTCGACTTTTACAAAACCCAGAACTGATTTTCTGCAGACCAGCTTCTTCTTTTTTCTTTTTTTTTTTTTCTTTCGTTAAGCCTCATTTGCAAACAGACTCAACAACAGAGTCTTAATCCTCCTCCTCGTTGTCCTGAAACTGAGGAAACTCTTGTCTAAACTGTGTCTGGGTGTGACCCTCCAATCACGGTGATTTAGTGACTCAACACTGTGTTTGTGCGAAGTGTCACGAACGTGGCATCGTGAAACCTCGGGCCTGTGAGATCCAGAGTAAACGGTTTTAAGCTCTTGTGAAGCAGAACAGCTGCTGCTCATGTACAACAACGCTGTACCTCTGAATCCATATGGACACGTGTGTGACGTTTCACGCTGCTTTTAAATCCGTTAAATCCGCAGCCTGTGCCTCTTTGTTATGTACTGTAACATCTGGGATCGGAAGTAGGTGGTTTTGGTGATTTTTGCTTCTTTTATTCAGATATCGGCCTTTAAAGAGGAACTATACAGGATTTTAACCTCAACTATGCTACATTTTTACCTTAATTAAACAGATTTGGAGTAATTGTGAAGGTTAAATAAATGATTTTAACTTGTTACAGGGAGAATGGAGGCTCTCTGCCTTCCTCGTAGCGTCTCTTGGCTGAAAACCAACCTTGTAAAATCACATAACCTGTAATCTCTTGTTTATGACAGATTAAACTACACAAATATACACACTGTAACATCGTATATGATAAATAACGTTATCCACTGCTCCATAGATTGATTTCTCGCCGGCTTCGTTGAAAACAAATGCACATGGTCGAGAGGAGGGTTAGCAAAACAGAGGAAAAGCGACCAGATTTGCATATTTCCCCTTTAAATGCAACGTTTTGGGACAAATGATGCAGAAATATGAGGCAGGTTTTGTTGCAGAAGAACAAGAGAAAGAAGAAGAGTCCTTCCTCTTTCTCTTCCTGGGGGTTTCTCAGCCAAGAGTCCAGGGGCGAGGGTGTGTCACATGTCCTGCCAGTTTTTTCTTTTCTTTTCAAGCTGATTCTGGATTTTGGTTATGAAAACAGAACTGACCTAAATTTTTATTTCACCAGAGAGTTTGTGTCCAACGATGATCTAAAGTCATCAAATCTTTTATACTGAGATTTTCTTTTTATGTGTTGCTGCTCCACTTGAGCTTTGAAAGAGTAAAAAACACAGAAACAAGCCAAAAAAAAAGAAAAAAGAAAGAAACTGGCAGCACCAGGTCTCTAAACCCGGGCCGTGTCCACACTTATTTCATGCAGCACATGTTCCAAATGTAAAAAGACAAAGTGGCGGTGCCATCGGGCCGGTGCTGCACCAAGAGCTACACTTTTTCTTTTTTTTTCTCGCTACCGACTGGGACTGGGATTTATTTTGGACGGATCTTTGAAAAAGCTTTCTTCCTCCAACACGACATAAAACACATCGAGGAAGGAAACGGGGTCTAATACGGTCCCAATGAGAGGTTTTGGAAAACGTTTGACGGCGCTGTATGTGGTCTGTTTCACTTGAGCTGTGAATTGTGAAAGAAAAGTATGAAAATAAATTATGAAGCTGATGAAGCTTGAAAAGTAGAAATAACTTTTGATTTTGATTCATATTCAAGGCTCAAACCTGTCAATGAACTGACGACAGTGATGAAGTGGTGATGTCTCTTCTTCCCTCGGAGGTGAAGACCAACACTAAATCACATGGAGCAGCTGCACTTTGAGGATGAAACACATCTTTTTTTTCAGTCTTTATTAATCATTTTTGTCTTTTTAGATTTATGAAGTGAAAGAGAGTCTTGTTTTGTCTGATCAACGATCCAAAACCTAGAAATGTGGAATTAACTTCCATGTAAATACGACAGAAAAGCATCAAACTCTCAGATTTGAGAAGCTGCAGCCACTAAATGTTTGAGAATTCTGCTTATTTGTCAATCATTTCATTCTTTGTAGACTTTTCGCACCTTTTTATTGTTGTTTTTTCATCTTTTCTGACCTATTTCTTGCTGTTTTTTCTTTCTTTTGCTGTCGTTTCACTGCTTTTCTCACAAGAAATCCAAACAGAAGCTCTGATCTCCTTCAGTATTCTTGATCCAAATTCCCAACTGCACCACCACCACCGCCACCCTCTGACTCTGGTGGGACGGTCGGTGTCCAATCAGACCCCCTCCCCCCCTCTGCCCCCCCTCTGGTGCTTCGGTGATGCTGACAGCTCCACATACACCTGAGGGATTAACAGCTGTGATTTAGAGCCGAGCGACGGAGACGACAGCTTCTATCTCCGCACTTACAAGGCTCCAGATGCTGCTTTAAAGGCCTCACATGCGACTCAGCTTCTCTCTCTCTTCTCTTACCTACAGGACATAAACCCCTTTTAGCTCTGACTCCTTTAAAGTGGAGAATCAGCATGTGAGTGCAACCAAATGTCTTGCTCTTATTCCCTCGCAGCTGAGTGGTTTCTCCTTCGAGCATCTGAAAACTGTTGCAAAACCGAAGTGTATACAGGACTCCAGTGATTCTGCTTTTTACAAACAGGAACTAAAGTTTATTGCGAAAAACAATACAGCCAAAGAAGTCTCTGCTTACCAGCTGGGAATGCGTTTTTTATCACCGGATATGATATTATCTGATCAACAATTCTGCGAGGAAGAAGCACAGAGAGTATACTCGGAGCCGTGTCTCGGCCTGAAGGCTCGAACCCTTCAGTCCTAATGATGAACTGTGGTGTGATATCAGGTTGTGACACCGTTTGGCCCCGAAACCTTGAAAACATCTTAAAACTCTGGCTTCAAATCCTCGACGAGTCAATCCAGTGTCACAAGCTCATCGTCTGTTTCAAAGAGCAGCTGAAAAAGCTTCATTACTTTGGTTAATTAATGATGACATCCACTTTTACATCCCACAACAAGAAGAGCGACGTCAGGATTCATCAGTGGGTTCAGGATGTGGTGTTTATTTTGTGTTTTTTAAGTTTAAGAGTTTATCTAGTTTATGATTCACTGTGTGATGATTAAATAAAAAACTCCACGTATCTCTTCGGCTCCGGTTACATCGTTTCGACTGCGTGCATGAGCGCAGACGAGTCAAAGTGATGCCTTGACGAGCCATCAGAGAGAGAGAGGGAGGGGGGAGGGGAGAGAGGGCGGAGCTTGGATGGCTGCTGTTAAAGTCCAGATGTGACTTCTTTATTTTTTATCTATCTATTTATTTCTTATTCTATTTCCCAATAAATGCTTGTGATTGATTATCTTTTAAAATGATAAAAATGCCTTTTAGTTCAGATTGATCACATTTCACCTATCTGCACATGTAGGCTACTGCACCGCTGGATCGCAGCACCTTTTTGTCTCAGAAAGTGAATTTGTGAACCTGTTTGCACGTGTTTTTTAAGAGAAAGGCGGGAAAAGAGGTGAAAAACAAACAAAAAAAGGTAGAAACATTTTTTTTTTTAAAGAAAACATGAGAATAGCAAGCTCTCAGATCAATCTAGCAAACTTATGAACCACCAGCGGAGCTTAAAGCAGAAGTAAGTGGAATATTTGTGTTAATATAAGTCATAAATAGTTATATCTTCCGACAGCAATCACTTATATAGAGTGCTTGGTCTGAAACACGGGTCTGTCAGTCACTCTGCTCTGCTGTAAGCCGAGGAGAAAACTTTCCTTGTATCCTACAACCTTTATCCAATGAGGAGAGAGAACAGCATAAAGGGGCGGGCCTCTCTGTGTGCAGCCAAGGGATGCGCGTGAATGTGGTGACGTAGGGACGAGGGCGGGGACTGCTAACTCCATCGGCTGACAGGAAGTTACAGCAGCCAAAACGACCAGATCGCTTACTTCTGCTTTAAATTGTCCATTCTTGTAACCTTCTCCATCTTCCTGTTGCAGGAACCGGTCTGATCTGGATGGACGACGTGGCGTGCGCGGGGACCGAGGACACCATCCACCAGTGTAACTTCTCCGGCTGGGGCAAAACCAACTGCGGCCACGTGGAGGACGCCGGCGTGACCTGCAGCGTCTGACCAGACACCTCAGCATCCTGGTCCTGCTGCAGCGGCCGAGCATCTCCTCCTCCTTTTCCTCCTCCTTCTCCTCCTCCTTCTCCACGAACGGCGCCTTGAACTTTTAAAAAAGAAGGAAAAAAAAAAGTGTAACAACATTGTTTTTTTTTAAGAAGTTCACCACTAAACGTGTGAGCGTTTGAGCCACGAGACTGAAACCGTGGAGCTGATGAACCTGCACATATTTCTCTTTTAAAAGACTTTGAGAAGGACGATGATCGTTGTCGCGCGTCGGGTCTGAGTCACAGAGCTCCTCCATCTGCAACGAAGGGTCAGAGGTCACGTTTTATAGGAGCAGAGTGAAGTTGCCTGGGGGTCGGTTTGCCGTTTTGTGTGGAGTCAAACTGACCCGACAACTTAATCGTCATTTTTATCATCACCACCACCACCACCCGAGAGCCTTCGCTTGTCCAGCTGTCGTGCGGAGCTGAAACGGCACATAACGAGACTGACGAGACTGTGTCATCGATGAACTTTGAACTTGTTGTTTTGATTTTTGTTTTTTAGTTTTTTCCATTTACAGGCAGCTGCTCTTCTCAGTATTATGTAGGAATGGCTTTTGCTAAGCATACCACAGTGTTGCCTTAATCGTACAGTATCTATCATGTAGCGTTCGCTCAGTAAGCGTCCATTTGGTGATTTGCAGAGTTGAAATCTCATCAGTTATCGGCTCCTCTCAGTCTTTTATAGACGTGTGTCCCACAATTTCACCGTTTGCTGCTCTCATGTCGTCATTTTTGGCCACAACAAGCGGTTTGTTTTCACCGAGAAAGCCCCTAAAAACACTCACTGTAGCTACAGCACCTGACCGGCAGACAGAGAGCAGCTGGTGAACATCGTGGAGCACTGAGCGGCTGAAGAGCCAGATATTTTCCTCAGGAGACAGGAGAGTGGATATTGGATTTACATTCATCAGATGGGGAGAAACCTGACTCCCAATAAATGGTAATGTTGCTCTGTGACTGCTCCGATGTGTAAATACGCAACTGCACATGGCCCCAAAGTTTAAAAAAAACAACCTCATCCGTTATTGCAACATTTTATTTTGCTCAAAGTGAAGTTTTGTTTACGCTCCTTCTTTCCTCACTTAAACAGCTGAGGTGCAAATTCAGGTTTTTAGAAACACAGGTTAGGACCAAGACTGTGGATCTCACATGTGCACGATACAAACAAAACAGGACCCACTCATTAAAATGTTGCTCCACAGCACAGCTAGTGGTAAAAAAAAAACTCAAAATATTTGATTGTGTTTGATTGCAAATAAATCAAACATTTTTATTTGTGCAAATCGCACACTAAAGGGTTATTTTTAGGCATTTAATAATTGTCAAATATGCTGTGTAATGCAAATGTAACTTTATTACACATGACCCAAAAATAATGGCACATACTGTATTTTCCAGACACCCTCGAAGGCCTCGCTGCATTTGACATAAAACTTGATTAAAGCTACGAGTCAGGCCAAAAGCCCAGTTTAACAGAATGTGTGTTAATCACATAGAAAGAAATAGTGGTGTTAATGGTGTAATCTGCGTTAACACATTATTATCGCATTAACTTTGACAGCTCTCATTATTACGCAAATCTGCTGATTTATGTCGGTCTCATTGTTTCAGCCTGTGATGAACTCGCAGAGCGGCTACAAGAAGAAGACTGAAAAATTGGATTTATAATCATCAGGTGGGCTATAACACGTCTTCAGATGAAAGGCTAACGACGCTCCGATGTGTAAACGACTTTAAACTTTAACAGCTTCATAAAGAGAAGATGATGAGGTTGTTTTTTCTCGACACGTCCACATCTTTTTAACCTGCAAATCACCAAGTCGGTGCCGCTTACTGTTATGAAAGGGGGGTAACAAAAATAAATAATGATAAAAAAAATCTGCATCTAACAGATTTTTGGAAGCAGTTAACAGACACTTGAGTTGACAGATGAAGCAATTATAAAGAAGAGAGAACAGATGAGTATAAACAGATGGATGCATGGACGCCTGCCCTGCACAATTTATAACAGTGGGTCTGTCAGTGTTTACTGCCAAAACTCGGGTTGTTGCAGCACTAACACACACACACACACACACACACATACATGCACCAAACCAACCATAACATAGAAGCTTTTTCTTTCTTTCTGAGTTTTATTCCTCTCTCAGGGGGGTTTAATCTTTATAGCTGCTCTCAAATCCAAAAAGGCTGGTACTGTACCTCCCAAGTGTCCTGGCTCAGAGAATCCACCAAGGCCGCGGGATAAAATATACACATATATAGGAACCTGTCTCTTTCTCCCCCCGGTCGGTCGTGTTTTATATTGGAAGAGCATGAGGGAGGAAAAACATTTTTAGTGCATCTTAAAATTTGGCAAACTACAGTACGACGAGTCTGAAACGTCTCCCCCATGGGCTGTAGTTGAATTCCCTTTGCTTCCATAATCTGCAGTGAAACCCCGTCCCGTGTAAGCTGTCCCACTTAAAACAAATCCCAAAGAGTCTGGCCCACTAACTTTCTTCTTTTTTTATGAAATCGAATCTGCAAAGATGATGATGATTGAATTTTCATGTCCAAGTGAGAGAAAGGGAGAGAGAGAAGGAGAGAGAGGGAGAGGAACGTTTTGGATATAAATTTTGACTTCTCATGGCACCGCAGCCAGAAATGACTTTTTCTATGTGTGTAAAAAAAAGCGCCTGTGTGTCGGCCGACGTCGTTTCTGTTTCAAAACCAACCACGACGCTGCCACAGAGGGAGACAAATTGTTAAAAGTAGAGTCGGGGTGGGGGTGGGGGTGGGGGTGGGGGGGTAGCAGAGGGAAAATGAGGTGAGAAACCAGACTCAATTGACTCTAAATGATAAAAAAAAAAAACTGCAGCAGCAACAGCAGAGGAGGGAATTGTGGGTAACATGTTTTCCTTGTGTATCATAATAGATGATCGGATGAGTCACTCAGCTGCTCGTTCAAAACAAAAAAATCATGTGATGAAGTCACTTCTGGTTCAGAAAACTGTGATGTCTGCATCACCGCACTGTTTTATGTTTTATTTCATGCACAGTTAAAACTCTAATACCCAGTAATGATGCGGATTGATGACTCTTTTGGCCACCAGGAAGCTAATTACTAGTCATCACCCTTAATGCTGACAGCTGGGACTTAATGACACCAACACTATGGTATGTGACTGTTTGAACAATCCCAGTTGAATGTTGCATATTATAGCCATTGAAAGTATTAGTGAATGAATCAATAAGGGCTTCAGCTTCTCCGATTGTGAAGATGTCCTGTTTTTATTTGTCTCATGTGATCATAAACTGAATATTAGGATGTTAGGATTAAAAGAAAGAACGTGTTTCACTGTTTTATAGACCAAATGTTTGAGATATTAAATGAGAAAATGACAGTCAGTTACAAAAACAATCACTAGCTGCAGCCTTAAAGCACCTGTATGTCTTGATATATGTGGAGCCAATGTCTTGAAAACTTTGATCAATTAACCCACTATGCAATTGTTAGTGAGCCAGCGATTCACTGATCCACCAGCAGAGGGCGCTGCTAGAGGACGGTGGTGCTAACTAACTAACATGAGGTGTTTTTCCACTTGACCTCAAGGTCGACTCCTCTGGTTTCAGTTTCAGGTCATCCAGTCACTTCAGTTTTAGTCAGTCCTGTTGTATGAGGAACCAGAGATACTAGAAGGAGTTGTACTGACTCGTAGGAATGTGGTAGATAGTTACCTTGTTGACTTGTGACGATGCTACTACATGTACAATCACGTGGTCGGATCTTGGAAGGAGGATGGATCTCACGTTGGGGATTGGTTAGGGGTCACTGCTGAAGCCACTTTGCCCCAATGGAGTTTGAATCTAAGCAGCAAGGCTCTTGGGTCCTGGCTCACCTCGTCCTCCTTTGTGTATCGTCTCCATCTTCTATAGTCACTTTAGCCGTTTTCCCACTAAAATTAGCGGGTCGACGCGGGTTTTTTAAACGCGGGTCGACCCGCTAACAATCGGCATTTGGCCCCTTTCCCATTGACCAAAATGAGCCGAGTCTGACCCCCCGCTGAGGGATCAGACAGAGCATAAACCAGTCGCTCCGCTCTCATCCGCGGTGCAAGAGACACACACAGTCATGCCACAGCCGCCCGCCGCGGAGTGTCCGTCCGCCGAGGCAGACTCTCTGGCTGGCTGACCTGGAGCACCAGGACCGCGGAGGACAGAGAGTCTGCTGCGGCCGGATGACGGACCTCCGCAGCACAACACGTCAGTTAAACAGACTGTCGCTTCTTTTCTTTTCTTTTTTTCTATCGTTTTTGGTCAGTGTTCTCTGATCTTTTGATCCCAGTCTCGGATGAGAGCAGAGCGGAGCAGAGCTTTGTTTTGGTACGTGATATGAGACGCGACCGGCGCGATGACGTAGCGTCACGTAACGTTCAGTGTCATCACGTAAATTAGCGGGTTGACGCGGGTCTGGCGTTCCCACTGCAAGCCGTTCGGAGCCGAGCCGATTAAAGGAGATTTTAACCCGCGTCGCTTGCCGAGTCGTTTGACCCGCGTCGACGCGGGTCGACGCGGCTCGGTGCGCCTTTCCCACTGCCACCAAAAGCCGATTGTTAGCGGGTTTAAACGGGTTTTTTGGCCAGTGGGAAAGGGGTATAAGTTTGGTTTTAAAGGTCATCAGGTGGAGGAAGCAGATAGGCAGTTATTGGCCTTATAGGTGTGTTGAGATGAAGTTTGTCCGAACCTTTGATAGATACTAAACAAACTTTCTCAATCTCAAAGCTGTGGAGGTGGTGACACCTTTCTTGTCAGGATTTAAATGGAAATATCACTGTTTGAAGGCTCTTTAACATATATTTGGGCGTTTGTCCTTCCTTCTGGCCCCTAAAATGTAAGAATTTACAAATAGAAATCAGTAATTTTCAGGCTCCCTAGGCTGAAAACCATGTGGTTTTACGAGCTGTTCCCTCAGTTGTCTGACAATGATGTCATTAGTTTTCAAATTTGCATAATACCCCCCCTACCTGTGAGTATAGGTACCAGTAAAGAGGGGGCGGGGTGAGCAGTGGCTAATTTGCGTATAAAGGCACTGAAACCAGCCGTTCTGAACAGAGCAGATGAAAAGAGCTGTGATCCTTGGGGTATTTTGACCAAAGCATGTCACACACATGTCTTTAAGACACCTGGGAACTGTTTTAATTTGTGGAAAAGGGGCATAATATGTTTCCTTTAACGGCCTAGGACTATTCCACTTGTTTGTCCGTGGGCATCTCCATCGTCTGGTCGAACAAAACAAGCAGCAGCGACAAATCATCAAGGCCTCAATTTTATACTGTCCGATTCCAGTAATCACCAAAGTGACCTTCAATAAGACAAACACCTGAGTCACAGTGGTGACTGGCTGACGTGTCTCATGCAGCAACACTAATACTGTAGTTGCAGCTTTGTCGACCTTCCACTGCCTTTAAAGCTGCACCACCACCACCACGAGCGCCTTCAGGAGTCTTTGATCCACTTGTGTTTCTCGCTGTTAAGTGAGATCCCTGAAGTTACAGCAGCTGTTGAACGCTGTGTTCCCGCTATGGGCAGTACTGGTTTGCAGGAGGCCAGGGGGGGGAGTGGGGGGGGGGGGGGTTTGGATGTTAAACCGGCCTCTGATCAGACTCTCTCTGGGACCAACCTGTTGTTGCTTCCTCCGGGCCGAGCTGCAGCCTGTCAGATAACAGGAGCATAAAACTGTTGTGATGTGATTTCCTGATTGCAGCAGAGGTCCCTCTGACCTCAGATCAGTGCTCCGACCTCACGGGGTCAAATAACTCGAATGCTTTGACTTTGAAATGTAAAGCACCCCGATGCTGAAACCTTTTGAAAAACACATTGCTGAACCAAGTGCACTTAACCACTTAAATGTGCGTTTTCTTCCTGGAAAAGATGTTTTTTTCCTAATGTATACTTGGTTGTACTAAGACTTCTCTGTATGCAGCTTTGACATAATGGCTCTAAGCACTTACTGCATATACGTACATGTGTCTTTTACTTTTTATACATTGTGCTGGTCATAACACATATAAGGGCTATGGAGTTAACAGCGTACGTAACTCAAACATGATTATGTCAAGAAAATACATTTACTTTATGTTCTGTTGATTTTTGTACCACTAAAATGCTGTATATGCACTGCTGAAATAATAAAATGTAGATTTGTTTAAACAGGTGAACTCTGTTATTCCTGATAACATTGAACCAGGTAGCTTTTTTTTTCTCCTTTTTCTCTAACATGTCAACAGGTGAAGAGAGAGAGAGGAAGTTGAATTGGACATATATATGTGTGTGTGTGTGAGTTGCACACATGATCACAAGCAGTGACGCACGTGGACGTTTTGCACCACCAGTGTATGTGACCGGACTGACGGCTCTGAAGTGTAATTGCGAGTATGAATGTTTCCACATGTGAAGCGGATGTGGAGATGATTGTGCTGAGAAATTCACCTGATCTCCACCCAACAACACACATGGCTTCAGACTTTTCAGGTCGGCATGGTTTTGCTTATCCTGCAGGAAGGAAGGTAAGACTTTTTTATACTATTTTTTTATTTGATAGAGTAAAATGTTTAAAGGGATAGTGCACCCAAATTTCAAATTTCACTCACTATCTACTCACCCTCAGGTCGACTATAAGGGCTGGGAGAAGTTTCAGAGTCCTCCGTGCCTTCTCTGAGTTACAGCGGGGCTCCGTGCAGCACTGCATGTCCATATGACGGTAGCGAATGAGGTTCACTTTTCTTCGTCCAAAAAGACACAACAAAAAATATTCCAAATATCTCCACACAGCTCGTCTGTAATGTCTGTCTGTAATTTGCACTGACGCCGGCGCAAATCGCGCAAGATTTGGACGGACCAGGAAGAGCAGTGCTGGGAGCTTCCGCTACAAACAAGCTTAAAATATAGACTTATTTAATTTTTTTCGGAACAATTTCTCATGTCGGGGCTTCAATACAAGAGGGACATTACAGACGAGCACTATGGAGGGATTTTGATGTTTTTTGGTGTGTCTTTTTGGACGAAGAAAAGTGAACCCCATTCGCAACCGTCATATGGACATGCAGTGCTGCACGGAGCCCCACTGTAACTCAGAGAAGGCACGGATAACTCTTTTTATTTTGGGTGAACTATCCCTTTAAGGCATGCATGTGAAGTGAAATCCTGTTGCACACATGTGCAGGTAGTTGATGTTTTTGGTTTGATGGGTTTCTGATGTTCGCTGGGGTGAGAAGTTGAAGCAGTGTGAGTGTGTTAACCTGCTTGGGGTTTAGGTCTCTTTGTACCAATTAGGGAAAAATCTTAATGTTTTATATTTGACAGTCGCTTCATTCAGAGGCTCTGGCTCTGACTCAGTCTCCTCCTGACCTACACCCAGCAGTAGGCCCGTTAGGTCATCCATCCATAACATGCAACAATATTTGTGATGGTCCACTTCCAACTTTCGAGTCTTTTCGTGGTGCAGCAGCCTGACGTTGTTCCCTCTGTGATGTTAATAAGAAATGGCTTTCCCCAGTTCAGTGTGAAGGAACTCGACTTCATCCAGCACCTTTTTTTTTTTTTACATGAACGCAGTCACTGTGAGCCCAGGTCCTGTTGCCCCCCCTCTTCTACCCCCTCTACCCCCACAGGAGCCGTCCACCTCACTCAATGTTCTTCTAACTGGATGGAGGTAAATCCCTGCAGCAGTGTGGAAACACTGAGAGCAGAGGAGTGGAGACTCCTACAGCACTCACAATATATGAGGAGCTTTAGACATGCACAATACACTGATTCAGTTTTGTTATAATGTATTAGTATGTTTGTGGCTCAAAACATGTCTGTAAATATCTGATTTGTTGTTCTTTTACCTTGTTTTAAACACATGCTCTATCTCACATATCAACTAAACTTCAGTTTGTGCATTAAGGAATGAAACAAGACTTCTATTCTATCACCGCAGATTAAATGATGTCTTTTTATGTATAAGCATTTTACTTGAATGAATGTATAGCTCATTTTTGAACAACCTTCTTATAATATTTTTGCATATTGATTTGTTCTATTTTGGTTGAGTCTCATATTGTCTTTTTTACCATGTTTTATCTTTTGTATAATCTCACTGTGCTTCTTAGATTTCTGTGGTCTTTCATTGTTTCTGTATGTTTCTCGTCTGTGAAGCAGTTCCCTTTTTAACCAGGCAAAATCTCTCCCATGGGAGACAAAACAAAAGAAGTTTGACTTTGACTTATTCGATATGGCAGGTGAGTGTTTATTTTTCTATAATGAAATGGTCCTTTAATTGAGAATGGAAATTCATGTCTTGACCTT
Source organism: Trachurus trachurus (assembly GCF_905171665.1). Lineage (NCBI taxonomy): Eukaryota > Metazoa > Chordata > Actinopteri > Carangiformes > Carangidae > Trachurus > Trachurus trachurus. The sequence goes on from NC_139910.1 coordinate 8,168,608, forward strand.
TTGGGGGAAAAAGCTGCTCACAGCACAGCCTTACTTATAGGTCCCTTAAGCTGTTCTGGGGCTTTCAGTTATATCACATGATCTTCTGAAGTCGACTGCCACTTTTCCAAGATTGAGAGTAAAACTTTGGACCTCAGCTTTTCAGCCGATGTGTTTAAGAGCTCGTTAAAATGCACATGAAGTGCTACCAAACGGCCTTGATGGAAAGAAAGTTAAATCTTGCTTCTGTAAATCAATGGCCATCCTTAATGTTTACTACATGTTAGCATGTTATAACAACAACAAACAGAAAACACACAGTCATGTGCACAGAAAAACAAGTTAAATATTCATAAATCTGCTTTAAATTGTATGAAACACAAAGGGGTTGATATAAACACAACATTCCTCCTCTTTTTGTACTTGAGTCATTGCATGAAATTATAATATCTGCCCTTTGTTCATTCTCTCTGGATGTTTCTCTGTGGTTTAACCAGAGAGTAACTCATCCTTATTCTATAAAGTGCACCACAACATGTGCTCATGTGTTCAAATATGAGCTCATTCCCCTTCAGGGAGAACAAGAGATGGGGAGAAGAGGGAGAGAGAGAAAGCAATGGTCCCAGTCTTTCCTTCCACGTCCATTTGTCATCAGACCACATTCCTGCTCCTCTTCCTCATAATGGACCGGTTCTCCCTGCACACAATGAGGAGACTGGGCTGAACATCTGCAGTGTGTGAAGGAGATGAAACAAAAATGGGATCATGAAGAGTCGAGGTCGAGGTCGGCTGCACCGTCACCAGCGAGGAAATTCTTTCAGACAATTCACCGATGTTATAGAGAGAGAGGGAGAGAGGACAGACACATGCGGTGATTGAAATGACACAAATCTCCTGTTAACTCGCTCTCACCGCCCCCACATGTGCAACTGGGGGGCTTTAAATCATCCCTGGCATCTATGACAATGGATTAAAATGGTTTTTATAGAAAAAAACACACAGTGCAACACAACTGTCCTGTTGAGGAATGTAGTGGAATAATCTTTTCTTATCAACTTGTATTAATTTAACATTAGGCCTAATTCAACTTAGATTCTATACTTTCTTTAAAACTTGAGTTGTTGTTGTTGCTTGAGGTCTTTCAATTTTAAGTCATATTTTGAATACATTAACCTCTAGTTGCAGTTAGAGTTCACTACATGTTTAATTTAGCTATTTGTCCTGGAGCCTCATAAGAACTGTGTAGTGATTGATTGATTTATTATGTGATTGATCTCCTGAATAACTGATAATGATTTGTTGGTACCTATTGTTGGTTGATATGCAGTCATTGATGAAAATGTATCGAACTTCAAACCTATGATGACAAATATGACAACAATTCAACAGGAATACACCTGCACCTGCATGAACAGTTTGTTTTTTATAACGTGACTGACCTCAGGTGGTGAAACAGCTGCACTACAACTGTAATCGAGTTGTTTTGAAAATTATTTGGTGTCCTATAACTAACTATATATTATTTAAATCTGTTCACACAGTTATCAATAAGCATGTTCGTAAAGAAACGGTTCCATCTGTAGTTTGTGCCATGTTGTAGTCTTTTGCAAACGATTCGCGCTCGGTTTGTCCTTCGGCGCACTCCGTCCTGTCTGCGTGCTCGACGACGTCACAGTCTATGCGTCACGTCAGTTTGAACGTTCGGCGCGCGGAGCAACAGCGAAAGTTGTGTTGTGATAGACAGAAAAAAAGTAGGTAAATGTTCACTTTGTCGACTAAATAATACATTTATCTCACTCTAAACACAACAAATACGAGTTTAAACGCTTTGTTAACGTGTTAACTAAGGCAACTTGTTAGATTAATTAGCTTTAAGGCTAAATTTACCGTCGATCTAAACGTTGGGTGGTTGCTATGTCTCCGTTGGCTAAACTACGTCATTATAACAGGATTCATTCATAATTTTACGTTTTGTTGTAGTTTATAGAGAAATTCAACTTTATATACAAAGTAGAATATGGGATACATCAGATTTCAGTGCGGTTCATGTCATATTGAGCCAACATGACTTCCTTTTAATGACATAACGTTATCAACTTTTAGCGACTAACTTAAATCACAGCATACAGGGCTCCAGACTGTCCCTAAAATGAGACAGTGCAAGTAAAGTTTTCATCTACTTGCGCTTGTTCAACCTGTGGAAGCCCATTTCTGCATTTAATTACTTAAAATAATGAGATTCTAAGTCCAAATAATCAGATACTAATGACTTACTGACTCAAAACCATGAGGTAAGTCACATCATAACAAAATATATCAAATATAATGCAAAGTGCATGCGAGTTTGCTGTGTCTCAAAGCCACTCTACACGTTGAGTTTGTGCACAGGAATACAAATGACAAAATGTAGTCAAATAGTGCTGATTCTATGTGTTTTCTTGTATCTCATTATTTTGAGTTAGTTTGTCATTATTTTTTAGAAAATATTTCATCATCTTGAGTTATTAGATCTTTTTTTTCCATCAAGTGGTGGAAATGGGCTTCTTGTATCTGCCATTACATGTGTCAGGCCAAGGTGCATGAATGAAAAGTAAATGTACTATATATTTGTCTGCAAGTCGATTTCAGCCCCTAAACTTTATGTCTGTGCTTCTAAAATTTAAAGTTTTGGGCCACTGACTTTGTTCCTTGTAAAAAAAATAGTTAGTCTGGAGCCCTGGCATATTTCAGTTTACCTTCTTCAATAGTAGTTAAAGTGCTGCACACAGTAGAGTCGAGTGCATGTATTACCTGTATCCTTCCTGATATATCCTAATTGTCCCATTTTAACTGTGTTGTGTTTTAACTTTGACAGTAATGGCCTCCTTCGACACATCCGGTAGTGAGGGTGCATTCAAGACCCCGAAAACCACCCGAGTGAGGAGTGTGCTAAGCAGCGGAGGAACCCCCATCACCATCCCAGCCTCACCTTTCATGAAGAAGTTGGGCTGTGGGACCGGGGTCAATGTTTACCTCATGAACAGGTGATCAATCCTCTCTGATTAAACAATACATAATTAAATACTATTATAACTCCTAGCTGTAACGTGGCTTTGTCTGTAGGGAAATTCACGCACTATAAAATAAATGTTCAGCAAATTTTATTATGACAGTGGATGTTGTTTGGTTGTATTTAGAGCTGCACTGATTTGATTATCGCAGTTTGATCATGAAAATACTAGTAAGTAGTTGCAGCCCTGTTTAAGTGCATTTCCCTAGAAGAATACTGTGTAAATAATAGGGGTGTCACGATTTCGATTTTTTATCGAAATCGATCGAAATTACGTCACGATCTCGAGCATCGAAGTCAAAGAGAGGATCGACAATTTATCACCCAGCCCTGGTGGGCTACTGTCCCCCTCCTACCTGGGAAACAGGAGGGAGACACAGCTCTAACTACACAGCACCGACAAGCACTGAGAGCCGCATGTTGCAGAGACGTTATAAGATTTAAAAAAAAAAAAAAAACCCGCAAATAATAAGCCGACGAAAAGGTGCAACTTGCCACTTTTTGTCGATGTATTATTTGCGGGGGCTTTCGGGGGATCTGGTGACGGTGGAGGATCCGGGACTGATTGACTGTGGGCCACCACCAGTCTGATCAGGACCTGATCATCAGGTCCATGGCAGCACAGCAGCTGCAGCTCTGCCCCGCTGTCACATGACTCTCGCGTATCAGCGCAATCTCGTTTACATTACATTAAGCCGACATCAGGAGAATAATGAGACACGACGGTAAATTAATGAAAATAAAATTATGATAATGTACAGATATAAATATATTTGTTTCAAAACCATGGGGGCAATTTTGGCCCCTGGATCATGATTTTTGGGGGCATGTTACCTTTATATTGTAAAGAAATTATTTAAATGTGACCATTAGTGCCTAATGTGATACATTATGGAAATTGCATCACTTATATGTATCCCATCTTTTGAAATAAGATTTACTGTACAAAATGTGATGAATAAAACCAATGATCGTAGACTAGACTAGTCTGAAAATAGCATAGGCGTCTGTGCTGTAAGAAAAAGAAAAAAATCGAGAATCGAATCGAATCGTGACCCTAAAATCGAAAATCTAATCGAATCGAGGATTTGGAGAATCGTGACACCCCTAGTAAATAATGATTGAAAAAAGTAGTTTGATTAATATAGAAACATTTTTCTGGCTACTATTTATTTTAAATGATATTAAAACACTGCATCATAACAAAGTATTGTTGTACTGGATCCTCTTTTCAGGATGGAGAAGCTGAATGCGTCTCCCTGGGCTGTGAAGAAGATCAACAGTAGATGTGGGTCCAAGCAGGTGGCCGTTTACCAGGAGCGTCTGAACGAGGAGGCGAAGGTCCTGAAGGGAATCGATCACCCAAACATCGTCGGTAAGACACGGTTTTAATAGAGAAAGGGTGGTGGTTCGGCTTTAACGCAGAAAACTGAAACATGTCAGGATGTTTGTCCATGTGACAGCTGATTCATGACTTGTGTTACTTTCTGTGTTGTGAATTTTTCATGTCTTTAATATCCCAACGTCAAGGTTTCCGTGCCTTCACCACGGCCAAAGACGGCTCCAAGTGTCTGGCCATGGAGTACGGAGGAGAGCAGTCCCTCAACGACCTCATAGAGAAGAGGAACGCGGACGGACTCAAAGCTTTCCCCGCTGCCAACATAGAAAAAGTGGCGCTGCATGTGGCTCGAGGCCTCCAGGTAAACCATGACTCATCAGATCTTCTCAAACCGCAGCCTCATTAACATCCATAAAAACAGCTCACACACAAACTGGACATTTTAACCTTTATACTATGTTTTGAAATTTGATTTGTTTTCATGAAATAACTGAGCACATCCCCCATTTTTCAAATTCAGTCATTTCAAAATATAATCAATGTAATATAATAATAATAATATAATATATCAATACATTTTCCTGTTAATTGATCATCCTCCAGTGTCCCAAAGGTGAAAAATCTGTTGTCTGCCATGTGTTTGACTTGTTTTTGTTTCGAGGTTGAATACAGAATATTAAAACATAGGACTTACCTGACAAAGAAAGGGTCCCATACTATGACAGTTTCATTGATTAAAAAAAAAAATTAGGTTATTATTCATATATCAATTCAGCAAAGAATGAAACAATAAATTGCTTCATATTTGAAATGAATAAACAAAACAGAGACTAAATTTAATTTAATGTTGGTTTAATTTAAAAAACAAACACAGGAGTAACACTGAGGGTTTGTATTTTTCTCTCTGCAGTATCTCCACAACGAGAAGAAGCTGCTGCACGGCGACATGAAGTCCTGTAACGTGGTCATTAAAGGCGACTTTGAGACGGTCAAGATCTGTGACGTCGGTGTGTCTCTGCAGCTGGACGAGAACATGAGAGGTACGGACTGAAAACTGATTTTATTCCTTTTCTGCGTGTGGTCAAATGGACAAAAAAAACAGCTGGAAGTCTGAAGTTTGTTGAATTTAGTCCAAGGTCGTAGATATTTTGTCATAAAGTCAGAATAAATGCTGCTCCAGGCTGAATCTGATGAACTTCTATCAATATACTGTATAATACTTTAAAGATAAAGCATATTTTTTGAAGCTTCAGTCATTTCCTGGATCAGCTGGTTGTTTTTAGCAAACATGTCTGAGTGTAGAGTTTGTTTGAGAGCATGTTCAGTCGGGAGTGAATAAGAGGAGTGAGACGCAGGAACATCTGTGTTTGTTTTTGAAGATTTCTGACTTCAGTAGGAACAAATGAGCTCAGGACACACAGGGGGAGAGAGAAGTCAGAAACCATCAGCAGACAAATTAACACATTTGTTTCTGGTTTGTTTGACAGTGACAGAAAACAGATTCTTAATTTGAGTCAGACACTGTTAACATCAATACATCTGACCGGTTTAATGCTTTATATTTATATCTACTGATTCTTATTGTAATTCTTGGTCTTCAACTTATTCTTCATCATAAACTGGTCTTTTAATGCACATATTGTTTGTTCATCGTTTCCTATAAATAGCGATAATGAAAATTTGATCATATTTGTGTCATGAAATTCAGTGTTGTGTTTGTCTGAAGCAGCATAGATCTATAAAGGTGTGATTGATCAATCAATCAATCATATATTTATTGCAGACTCATGGTCCATTAGAAGAAAAGAAAAGTACAATACATATAATATATGAGTGTATGTAAAGTGATGAGCCCTGTCAAAGACAAATTTCTGCTACCCTTTGGGGCAGACAATAAAGAAATCTATCTATTTATCTATCTATCTATCTATCTATCTATCTATCTATCTATCTATCTATCTATCTATCTATCTATCTATCTATCTATCTATCTATCTATCTATCTATCTATCTATCTATCTATCTATCTATCTATCTATCATACAAAACAAAAAGACACAGATTACTAAAATAATACAATAAAATGTATAAATAATTTAAAAACAAGTAAGATTTTTAGATATCTATGTCATCCATTCTAACAATGTGTGATCAATCAGTGACTATTCTGATGATGACTGACATGTTTTCCAGTAACAGTCGCTGGTTTCGGCCTTGTGTTGCTGCTGGTTCGTGTTTTGGCCGTGAACAGTGACCTGGATATTTGGAATATTTTGGATTTTGTGTTGTCGGTCCAACAAAACAAAGAATCTGATGATGTTATGTTACCTTGTTCTCTGCAGGAGACTGACGTTCCCAGTTCTCTGATGTGTTGAAGATCAAACACTAATGGAGAGAATAATCTGTGTGTGTGTGTGTGTGTGTGTACAAGTGGGATTAATCATGGATTAAAGCTCCGAGCTGGCAGAGAAAGTTTGGACAGCGACGAGTGTTTACAGCAGCTGATTTACTTTGTTTCTCTGCCCGGGCAGAAACATAAATTCTTCCGTCTTTCACGCTCAGTCTGGTCTCGTACGTACGTACATGTCATGTCAGCTGCTGGGGTCTCTCCCATCCGCTTTAATTTACGCTAATTGCAAACTTCTGGATCTTTCTTTGTAGCTACAGGACTGAAGATCACAGGCTTTATTTTTATTTTATTTTATTTAGAAGTAATGTGATTTCAGACCTGCTGAATGTTTGTTTTGTATTGAGATTGTTCTCTCCAGTCTAAATCTCCGTTAAAGATGTTTCTCTTTCTCTCCTCAGTGTCGGACCCGAAGGCGGTCTACATCGGCACGGAGCCGTGGAAGCCGAAGGAGACTCTGGACGAGGGAGGAGAGATCAGCGACAAGGCCGACATCTACGCCTACGGCCTGACGCTGTGGGAGATGATGACGCTGGCCATGCCGCACCTGGAGATGCTGGACTTTAATGACGACGGTGAGGAAGATGAGGAAGATGAAGGTGAGAATCAGCAGCAGTGTTGTGTTGTCACATTGAATGAATGAATGAATGAATGAATGAATGAATGAATGAATGAATGAATGAATGAATGAATGAATGAAGGCTTTATTTCAAACATGTGAGTAATATACTATAACACATTTAAAGCACTTTAGTCAATACAATTTTGCATGTTTGAAAAGGAGTAGAAAGAAGCAGCTTGTTTAGTCCAACCCCTTCTCCACTTAGTAGTTTAGTACTTGTATTTGCCGACTTCCTGTGTGTCCGGTTTCTTTTTTTTCTTTTTTTTATATATATTACATACTCGTCTCAACAATAAAAAAATAATTTAAAAAAATAACAAGTACATAAACAAAATGTGAGAACCCTAGTGTTCACATTTACATTTACTTGATGAAACCATAAGTTCAACAGGGTTCCCACGTGTCCTGGAAAACCTGGAAAATGGTTGACTAATTTTCCAATCATGGAAAACACATGGAAAATGAAAAAAAAAAAATGTCCTGGAAAAGCTTGAGTTGTCCTGGAAAATTATTTATTACATCATGACATCAGCACCCAGAGCTCTGTTTGGCTTTTTCAGACCCCACTAGAGATTTCCAGAAAACTAGCAACTTTGAGTGTTACCTTACCACCAGTATTAGACCACAAGCGTGAGGATTTTCATTCCCGTAACCGTAGGATCCTTTTCTCCTCTGCTGAGCGACAGATAGAGGAGCAGCACAGAGCTGTTTGGGGTGTGGTTTAAAAACAAAAACAGCATGTTTGTGTTGTTCTATGATACATTTGTCATAATTTCTAAGCATGTAAGAGATTATTTCATAGATAAATTGGAGCCATGGCCATGCACATGTTTAAATCAGAGAGAGAGAGAGGAATGAACATAGAAACAATCCTTGTAAATCTAAAAAAAAAAAAAAAAGGTACAACTGTGGGAAAAGAACACTTCTCCAAAGCATGAACGATGTTGCCTTGGGATGTATTATGGCATAATAACATGTCTGTCAGACTGTAGCAGCTGAAAATGTCCTGGAAAATGATTTCAAGAAAAGTGTGGGAATCATGTTCAGTAACTGATCATTTGATGGACAGGGAGTTAATGTGCAGCTGTTTTAATCATCAATGTAGTTCATCTCTTTAATGTTTGAAGAAAAACTCTCTACCTCTTGTTTTGTTTGTTCCAGCCTCTCAAATATTACATGTTGTTTGATTATTTTGTATTTGGGCTGTTTAGAAAAAACAAAAAGTCGGACCCAATGTTTTTTGGTTTGTTTTATTTCCTACACCAATTGAATGACTGAGAAAATTACAGGCAGACTAATTTATGAATAAAATGACTGTCATTTATTGCTCTTGCTGTACTATTCATGTGAGAGCTACAGGTCGAAATAAGATGTTGAGTGTGACAAAATGTAAATTGAATGAGAGTGAACCCTAAACTGCAGCTAGATAAATTTATGGCATTTGTTTCTTGACTCTGAGACATAAAAAAAATATTGTTTTTTGGACTTTAAATGCAGTTTAAGTATAACAGGGATAAACAAGAACAAAATAAGTTAAGTGGTTTCTGATATTTCCTTTTAATTTACCTTTACCTTTACTTTCAGGATTCACAAGTTTAAAAAAAAGTTCGAAACCAGTTTGATCAAACCTGTCACTCTGTTTGTGTTACAGATGGCTTTGACGAGGACGCCTACTACGAGAAGTTGGGGACGCGGCCGCCGCTGGACGCCGAGGCGCTGGGCGGCTCGTACCAGAGGATGGTGGAGCTCTTCTGCCTGTGCACGGAGGAAAACGCCAAGAACAGGCCGTCGGCCGCTCAGATCGTCCAGGCGTTAGAGAGCAACGCCCCGCTGGAGAAGAAACCCGCTGAGGTGATCGTCATCGACTGATCCTGTGTCTTCATCGTTACAGCTGCAGGTTTTTTGTTCTCATTTGGAAACAGAAACAACCTCAGGGCTTAAAACTGTTATTATTATTATGAGGAAACAGCTGAGTCACTGGTGAAAGTGTCTGAAAGTGACTGTAGCGACAGGCCATAATCTCTTTACTGTACATGTGTATGTGTTGTGCCTTCTCTCTGTCCATGTTTACTATCTCTGTCTCTTCAAGTTTGTCCTCAATATCTCTGTGGCTTTTTCACCTTTAATCTTTTATATACGTCAAACTTTCATTTGTTACTAAACTGATCTAAAATCCCACAATAATCTGTTTTTCTTTTTCTTTTTTAAAATGTCTTTCATGTTCTGTTTCACTGAGGTTTCCGTGGCCTTGGTATTAAAGCTGTAAACATACAAAACAACCTCCATCTGTTCAATTTGTTCTACAGCTTTTGATCATAATCACATGGTTTTCTTCAGCAGATAAAGTTTACACAGTTGTCATGATTGAAGTTGTAGATGCTCAAACTTCTGCATGAAGATCACATGACACAGCTGGGAAAAAAAAGTTAGTGAGTCCTTTAATTGTTACGTCCATTGTCATTTCTATGTATAGTGGACTAAATACAACTTAAAGGAATAGTTCACCAAAAAATGAAATTCAGTTATCGTTTTTTATTCCTCAAAGTGCATCTGGAGACCCGGAAAGCCTAAACGGTCCTGTATTGAATTTGCCTGGGGTGCACTCTCATGTTCATGCGCGTTAACGTTAAAAACAGGACTGTTTATGCTGTAAAAATGTCCTAAATGACATTGTTTCGAGTAAACTCTGGACTATTTTCCTTCAGGACAGTTAGATTGCAGCGGACGAATATTACAAGGTTTTTGTGTCGGACGCTATTGACTCTCATATAAAGTTTTCGCTGGACTACGAACCGGCCTCCCGGGTTGGAATAAAAAACTACAGAATATTCATCAGCATAAGGGGGAGTCAATCATGACTGAATTTCATTTTTTGGTGAACTATTCCTTTAACAATCTCCACTCAAAGGCCCCTTACCTCATTTTTTCCAACTGTTTCACATGGTTTTCATGCAGATTGTTTTGTTTGTTTGGAAGCTACCGAAGTGTAAAATAATAATAATAGAAACATGCAGCACAGTCACGGAGCCTTAGATGTTATTATCACGTACTAACAAACATGATCTGAAGCAGAAGTCAGAATCACCGGGGCAACAACAAACGTGACACAAATTCAAGAACAAAGTCTCGGTTTGTAAAACAAAGGCATCATGTTTATTAAATCTATTTACAAAGCAGAATACCTCAAAACAACTGTGGCATCCATCTGACAACAGGTCAGTGACAATAAACATATTTTTCCTTCAGAAAACCTCGAGCTTGTACCAGGAAAAAATAATAATAATCTGAAAATTTAGCTGAAAATCTTCTCTGATGCAAAAACACAACATGAATCAAAACGAGCTATGTGTGAACATTCAGGAAATGTGAAACATTATCTCTGCAGATCCTTATGAAGAAGAATATAAACATCTGAAAGCACTGCTGCCAATATACACACAACATTCAACAGTAAAATACGCAGCGCTGAGTATAAATTACTAAGTCGTAGTAGGTGAAACAAAAACACTAAACCTACCGGGTCCTGATAGAAACACAACAACTCTGAAGCTTTTTCAACACTTTTCAGTCCAAACTAACACAAACCTGCGCAGTTTCTTTATCAACAGGTCTGTGTGTATGTGGCATTTATATTATTGATCTAACAGAACTGAACTGTAGCTTTAATCCTGATGTATTCAATCGTTTTCCAACTTTCATGCGACAAAGTTGTAAACCAGGAAGGCCGGCGTGTCGCTGTACTTGGTTGCGAACAGTTTGCCGTCAGGTGTCGGGTCAGAGAAGGCGATCTCGTTCTTGGTTAGATGACTCCCGTACATGAAGGTGTTCCTGAACAGACAAACAAAAAAAACCATCAACAGATCTGTTCAAAACATCTAAAGGCCTTATGAAGTAAAAAATATATTTCCCAGCTTTTATTCTCCATCCTGTTTAAATGTTAATTTAAAAGTAGCAAAAACGCACACACATCCATAGACAACACTGTGTGCAGGTGCAGAGCTAAAAAAATTTCGAGCTATTGCTCTTCCTCGGGTCATGAAAATGTTAATTTAACTCTAGAATAGATTACAACTTTATTTACCCCGGATGGCATTCGCTTAATACATTTATTAATTAGTTAAAAGTCAAGTCACAGAACAGAAACAGCATCATATTATACTAAAAAATAATCAATAGTTAAATAATTTGTTAATTTAAGGGAGCAGTCATCAAGAAAAAAAACTAGTTTATTGGCAAATTTCCTGTCAAATCTGAGTATTTTAGAAGAAAATCTGTATTTTCTCATCCTGTAAAATAATTTCAAACGTTTATTTTGCTTCCAATTCAAAATTGTTTCTCAAATTCTTTATATCCCGTCTCTAAAATGAAAATCCAGTTGTGATCATTTCTTAAAAATCACACCTATATATCCCTAAAGTGTGAATATAGACCAATCTCTCCAGAGAAGCTGGAGTCGGTAGGTTTTCAGTGTTGCGTTACCTGACGGTGTCCAGCATGCGCGTGGCGACGCCCTGGCGCCGGGCCAGGCTGAAGACCCAGATGCGACTGACGCCACACAGAGCCTTCTCCGGGACGGTGGAGCAGCACCAGGCTCGGTGTCGCTCCATGAAGTCGTCCCGGGTCATGTCCCTGGGTTGATCCGGCTGCTCAAGGACTCTGTACGCCTGTTAGAGAAAAGAGGAAATATCATTAATACTGGAACAACACATTCCCATTTGGCACACACTTACTTTCTTTGTGTAATCTCCTTAAAGAGTTTGTTTTTGGTTATAAAAGAGTCTCATATTAATGTGGATGAATCTACGTTACCCACACTTGTTAATGGGTCCATTTTCGATACATATATCGTTTTGTCTTTATAGTTATTTTGTTATTATTATTTAGGTCAACTCGGTCAGCATTTCCTACTTTTGGTTTCCCGGACGCTGCCCGGCGGGTCATGGGAATAACGCCACCGGATCGCTAGTTGGCAGCGTTTATGGTCGGAACTACGACGGTATCTGATCGTCTTCGAACCTCCGACTTTCGTTCTTGATTAATGAAAACATTCTTGGCAAATGCTTTCGCTTTCGTCTTGTGCCGGTCAACAAATGTCACCGTGCACACATAGGCTCATGGGAAATGTAGCGTGAAAACACAATTCCTCGTTGTCCCATTAAAACTTTTTTTTTTCTTCTTTTAATGTTAATCAGTTTGTGTAATTTCCCTTATAATTTTTCTTTTATCAATATATGTTGTATATTTCAGATTGTTAATTTGTATGTTCTGCTTTCTTTTTTGTATGACACTATTTAATTAATTAATTATAGGTGGAGACATCTAATAATAAGATCTTTGAGTTTTCGCCTCTTCCAGCGCTGTAAATGATCATATTGTTCCTTTTACTTCTGTGTTTTTAACTGTGCAAAATAAATCTAAATCTAAAAATCATCATCATCATCCTGAACAAATGAGCAACAGAGAGCGAAACGATGAGGCTGAACCCGTCACGTACCTGTCGTATGGGTTCGGCGATGAGACATCCGACCACCAGCCGCTCCGTGTTGATGAACAGGTAGGTCTTTGCCTGCGCGGGTCGACTCAGAGTCACCTGCTGGAAACCGAGCTCGTTGTCGGCCACACGGCGAACATCCTCCGCCTGGAACAGCACGAGTTCATGGAAATCAAAAAACAAACAACACCCGAAGAATGTTTCCCACCGATCCAGAGTGATGGATTTGATCATTTATTTATTTACATATATTCAGACTCTCACCTTCTTGATGGCGTATTTAGGATCGTCTGGCATCACCAGGACAATTTTTCCATCCCAGAACTCGGCCACCACCCGCTCCTTCTTCCAGCCCTGGAAACACAACAGAAGAGAAGACGGAGCTGCTTCAGTCCGCAGCCAAAAAAACAAGAGAACAAATTCACCTACACATGAAACAAACTGATGCCAGCGTTGGCAGAAAAACATCTGGAAAATACCAAACTACAGAAAACAAGCCACAGCAGTGTTTAACAGCGCCAGGAGGAAAAAATGTTTGGGGGGGATGAAAACAAATAGTTTCTTCTTCTAAACTGACATTTTGTTGGATAAAAGGTCGAAGAATAAGCAGCAGGTTTAGAGAATCAGTGATTGTTTTGCCATTTTAGAGACTAAAAAAAGCGTAAAATGAGGTTCAAGTTAGAAAATTTACCACAAATTTGATGGAGTCGAGGAAGCGCTGGTGGAACTGGGTGTGTTGGAAGTTGTCCTCTGGGTTGTCGGCGCTGTAGACCATCCCACAGGAGCTGCAGGTGATGGCTCCAAACTGCTTCTGACCTGCATCCTGATGGTGACGCACAAAGAAAAACACTCAGCAGTACGCAGCAACACGCCAGAAATAAGAAAATCTTTACTGTCATTGCACGAGTATAGCGAAATTGATGAACATTAATGAACAAAATCTTAAACCTGGTGTGGCATACTACTTATTTTTCCCTCATCTTAATTTTTGCATGTATCATGGGTATAAAAAATAGAACAGAAAAAAACAAACTCAACAGAAATGTCTCCAACAATAAAGAAATATATAATTTATAAACGTACGATGATGAGCTGGTCGTCGTCCTGCTTCTCCTTCCTCCTGCGAGTGCTTCGCTCTTTGGCTGGAGGAGGAGGAGGAGGAGACTGCAGCGACGTCACCGGGCCAGAGGGGGTGCTGCAGGACACCGGGGGCCGCAGAGCTGCGTTCTTTAACCTACACACACAGAGGGAGAAGATGAGAAATTATTTTATTCAGAAAATAAGTGTCATGGAAATATAAATGAATTTCTAATGACAATAACTAAAAACGTATCATTGGTCTAAAGATTTAAGAGGTGAAACACAAAGTTGTGATGAGTAAACTGTCTCACCTCTTGGAGGCCGAGCCAAAGATGGGATACACGGCTGCAGCTTCTGTGGAGATTAAACAGAAACGTTTAATGACATGTTTTTTAATAAAGCTTTACAGGACAGGCCTAATCAGACTCACATGTAGACTAGACAGTGTCAGGGTGTCATGATAACTGCTAAAAGTTTCACAGGAGGACTGACACTGTGCACCATGAAGGAAGATCAGACAATAAATGTAGCTACACGGACATAGATGTGCATCACCTGTAATAACGGCGCTGCAATAAAAAAAAAAATAAAAAAAAGACGTCGCAGCTCTCCTGCAGCTCCACAGAGGAGCTGTCAGAGGAGCTCTGCTGCTCCTCTCTCTTCAGTCTGGTGTTTGGCTGCACTTTCAATAAGAAAAGTGCCATATGAGCGCAATGGATGTGGCACTGATCAGATATCGCAGCGCACATGTTTATTTAAAGGGACAACGAGGAGTTTTGGAAAAGCGAAGCGTTTTCACACTACATTTATGAGCCTCCGCGCACACCGTAAAATTATTTTGACCGGCGCAAGACAGACTCATGTTTTCATTCATCAAGAATTAAAGTCAGAGGTTCAAAGAGGTTCAGAAACCGTCGTAGTTCCGACCATAAACGGCGATTCAGCTGCGTTATTCTCATGACTCGTTGCGAAACCGAAAGTAAAAAACGCTGGTCGGCTCGACCAGCATCTCCGCCACCACTAATAATAACAAAATAACGATAGAGACAAAACGATATATTTATCGAAAATGGGCCCATTAACAAGTGTGGGTAGCGGAGATTCATCCACATTAACGTGAGACTTTTTTATAACCGAATAGAAACTCCTCGTTGTCCCTTTAACGGCAAAAAAAAAATAAAAAATTGGAGCGATGTTTTTTTATTGCCGTTAAATAAACATGTGCGCTGCGATATCTGATCAATGCCACATCCATTGTGCTCCGTCTCAGCTGATCGCGCTCATATGGAACTTTTCTTATTGAAAGTGCAGCCAAACACCAGACTGAAGAGAGAGGAATACACACGTGCGCCGCGAGCGTTGTAATCGGTCACAATCATTGCTATATACGGCATGTTGTGAGCTTTAAGATCTGCACGACACCGGCTCACAACCCAAGCGTCACAGCCGGGTCGGGAGGAACAGTAGCAACAACGAAGTAGTTTTTTTTTTTCACTCGCCAGAGTGGCCAGTCAGCCGGCTTCCTTTACTCGCCAAAGCATAAAAGTTAGTCGCCACTGGCCACTGGCGACCGCTAATTTTGAACCCTGCTGGTATGTTATATGTTATATTATTGGGACTGTACCTTTAGGTGGGCTGGAGGCAGAATCGGGGGGAGTTATATCACTCATGTCACCGACGTCAGCCAGAAAATCATCCTGAGAGAAAAAGGTGAGAAAAATGTAGAACATTAAGATTTGCTCAGTTTAGATTAAACAAATAATCAGATTTGAAAATATCAATGATCAGACAGCACATGGTTATGTAAATACGAGGATACAGATCAACACAACTGCTGCTGCTGCTGCTGCTGCTGCTGCTGCTGTTGCTGCTGCTGTACCTGAGTGTTGTTGAATGAGACTGTAGTTGCGGGACTTGATGTTGGCGTCCGCGTCAACACGACTCTCAGCTCCTTGTTAATCCCATATTTCTCTGTAAAGACTTTAGGAGATCTGAGGGAAGAAGAAGAGGAGAAGGAGGTTTATCATCTGGAATAACGCCAAGTAGTGGTCACATCAAAACATTTTGGTATTGCAATAATTTGTTTCTTAAAATCTTGAAATGGAATACAGTATTTCATTTTCAGCAGCATTTATTGTCGACAGCTAAACTTCTATATAACACCAGTGACCTTAGTGGCTGTGGGGTTGTAGGTAGCTCCTCGTCGGCAGCGTCCATCCAGTCTGTGGGATCAAACTTTGTTCTCTGCTTCATGTTTGGCTGCTGCTTTTCTACGACGACCGTCTGGATGCCAGTCTGCAGGAAACCACCAGGACACCGTGGCATCAGTTTTACATTAACATGACAATATTTGCTCAAAATACACACAGTAAAAGCTCCAGTTTTCATCATTTGGAAAGTACTGAACATTTTCAATCACAATTTAAAGGGGTAGTTTAACATTTTGGCAAACTGGCCCATTGCCATAATCCCTATAGTCATAGCAGTAGGTTTGTTACCTTTAATTGTCGGTGCAAGCTATTTTTAGAACGGCGGAGCAGAGCGGCGAGCTGCTCAGAGCTACACTACGGAGGTTAACGGGATTTCTTGGTTTCCCTCATCAAACTCATCAAATACACAATCCAACAACTCCAAAACGCTCTGGTGGACAAGTTGTGACCTGCACATTCACCACGCTATGAGATAATAACAGAGCGTTACCAGACAGAGTTGTTTTAGAGGTAAATGCAGAGACTGCTTGCAGAAAAACTGTCCCTGAAGGCAACGCGCATCAGCGGTTTTGCATGAATTTACCTCTAAAACAACTCTGTCTGGTAACGTTGTGTTATTATCTCATAGCGTGGTGAATGTGCAGGTCACAACTTGTCCACCAGAGCGTTTTGGAGTTGTTGGATTGTGTATTTGATGAGTTTGATGAGGGGAAACCAAGAAATCCCATGAGCCTCCGTAGCGTAGCTCTGAGCAGCTCACGGCTCTGCTCCACCATTCTAAAAATAGCTTGCACCGACAATTAAAGGTAACGAACCTACTGCTATGACTATAGGGATTATGGCAATGGACCAATTTGCCAAAATGTTGAACTATCCCTTTAATAGAGAGACTAGTGAATTCAGATACAGATACAAACAAACACTGTGGCTCTTCTCACCTCTTGTGGTTGTTTTTTCATCACCGGAGCAGCTTTTTGTTGTGGTTGTTGCTGCTGCTGGGTTGTCGTCGTCGTTGTCGTCATCGTCGTCATCGTCGTCATCGTCTTCTCACTCTGTGTCGGTGGCGGTGCAGCTTTTTTCTTCCCCTGGACCGACGCCGGCCTGGTCGAGGACTTCGGTGCCGACTTCTTGTACATGGACGTGGGTTTCTTCCCCGTGCCGAAGAAAGCGGCTCCAACAAAGATCTTGGGTTTGGGCTTGAGGCTGCTGAAGCTGATGGTGATCGCCTTCTTGGACTCGGCTGGTTTGGTTGTGCTGCTGCTGGCGGCGGCGGCGGGAGCATCAGTCACGGTAGACGTCGGTTTAGCAGCGACACTGCTGAGGTAAATAATGCAACAATAAGAAAGTTAGATAAAAGATCATGATCAGGGTATGTACAAGAATCTTGAAGTTAATTTCAATACCTTTTTAAGACTTTTTCAAGACCTTTTCAACATTTTTTAATACCTCACCGCCGCTTCAAGCTGTAACCATTTACATCAGTGACACTTTTAACTAACAGTTTTAGTTTTTGTAATAAAGACTATAGACCACTATGATACAACAGAATTCAAAAAAGGCTGGGATAATAAATCAAAGGCAAAGTTTATCAAAAAAAACATTGTTGTTTTTGTTTTTTTGAGAGTGGAGCAATCTTCTTTTCTTTTTCATGTACCGGTTCATCTTTGTTTTTTAATAAAACAAATAATTTCACACACTTCCGCAATGTCTCTTGGACAGCTAATTCAGAAAAAATACCTTCAATATTTAAGACTTTATAAAGTCGTGAAAAGACTTTTTAATACTTTTTAAGGGTCTTAATTTTCCTAAGATTAATTTAATACTTTTCAAGACCCCGCGGACACCCTGATGATGAAAAATGCAAACACCTTTGATGTCTTAAAAAAAAAAAAAGTAGAGCATCAACGTAACCGCTTTAAGAGGATGTGGAAACAAACCTGCTGTTAAGTTTCGACAGCTTGATCGTCTTTGTGGACGTTGAATAGTTTGGGAAGCCCATCTTCGCCGCCGCAGACACAGACGCCTTCTTCGACTTGCTGCCTCCTTTCACACTCTTCTTCTTCTTCTTCGGCTTCTTTGGCTTCTTCGCCTGAGAGGGAGGTGAAGGAGGAAGAGCAGGAGGAGAAGGAGGAGGAGGAGGGGAAGGCCGAGTCTCCTTTATGGCCTTTCTCTCCAGCGGGGTGAGATAGATGGGCTTGTTCTTGCCGTAGAAGGAGCTCGTAACCACGGTGCGTTTACGGGGAGATTTGGCCGGCGAAACTGGGAAAAAAAAAGAAATAAATAATATTCAAGATACTTTATATTAATCTATAAAGGAAATTGTAGCATCAGACAGACACAAAACAAAACAACCACCATTAAATTAAACAGATTTAAATAATTAAAACTGGGACAAAAAAACTAAACTCCATAGCTCCATAAAATGCTTCTTTATAAAAGAAAAATAGATATTTATATAACTGTACACGGCATCTATATACAGCATGAAGACAGGGAGCACGGTAAGAAGATAAATTATCTCCAGAAATAAGACAGATCTGGCTCTAGCACCCTTATTAAAATTGGGATAAGACCTAATTATTGCACACTATTGATCATTAAAAAGCCTTATGGCTGCAAGTAGAAAAGATTTCCTGTAACTCTCTGTCTCATATTTTGGTGGGATCAGCCTGTTACTGTGTGTGCTTTTTCTAAAAAAAAACAACCTTTAATGCATGGAGCAAGTGACGGTCATATAATCATCATTTGCAGGTTTAACACGACAAACCTACCTGCTGCTCTAACGGGGGATTTCTGTGGCGAGGGGCAGTTCTCCTTGTCCAGACGGCGAGCAGGTCTCTTGCTGCTCGGAGACTGGCGGGCCTTTCTGGGAGACCTCCTCCTCACGGGGGAAACGTCCTCTCTCACCCCCTTCTTGGCCGGATGACTAGAGTTTAAGGGACAGAGGATGGATGAGATACAGCACCGGCGTAGAGCATACACAACTTTAATTAGATTCCCCTCAGATGAACAACGTGTAACATGGAGCTAAAGGAGACAACAATATTAGACTAAATAATGTTTAATGTTTCCATACTAACACCAAAGCTTTAATATCAGTACCAAAGTTTCACCTTATAACATGATTCAGCAGCAGGAATGTTACCTAATGTTAAACAAGAGTCTAAATCTGATAAACTTTTTGCTTAAATCTTACAGACTCATTACTCAACACATTTATATCCGATAAAAAAAATAAGTAAAAAGCACACCAATCAGATAAATCAAACAATCAGTAAACCAAATTACATGACTCTGAGGCTTAAATCCAAACCAAGTTAATAAAATCTGAGTGTATAGTCAAAATAAATTGATTAATAAATAATCATACTGCATGAAGTGTGTTCACAACAAACCTGTCAGACTCCAGAGAGGAGAGCTTCCTCTTCCTGGTGGTGGTAGTAGTGGGCATCATTTTCACAATCGTAACCTACACACAATAACAACATTATCACTCAGGTTAATCTGGGTTAGCATAAAACATAAAGCAACTGCTAAATACAAAGGGAAAATGTTTATCCTTCTGCTAATCAATATTTAAAAGGCAAATTAAAAAACAGTATGGAAATATTATACATTTTAATCTGATTTCATGGCCTCTAAGATCCTGTTATTAGAGTAACAATACTCGCTTTAGGATGGTAACTTAGCTGTACTTAAAAGTTTTTCGTAGGTTTTCGTTGTTTTGATTTGTCTTTTTAATTATAACCACTTTACACTGGAGTGTCCTATGTATGTTTTTTGATTTAGGATGTTGATTTTGATATGATATAAGATTTAATATAAGTTTTTGTGGACTTGTCTTGTCTTCTTCATGTCATGATTGTAAATGTATGTTTCTTTAGAGCAAACCTAATCAAGTGTTGCAATATCGGTTGTATGAAAACCAAGACTTTAAGACCAAACTTTAATGTAAGTTTCAATATTTACTAAAATATAGATTTTAAATAATCACAGGCCTTACTGACAGGAAGGAAGAGGTTATTAGATTTACTAGTGTTTGATGTCTAGCCTATTTCCTCTTATGAAAGTGAGACCTCAGACTTTTGTAACATCAGAGTTACAAAACCTCCTGGAGGTCACAAGAGGTCACACAGACCCTAAAAATGCAGCTTTTATCCATTTGTCTTTTCATTTTAGTGATAAAGTGACATTTTGATGTGAATGTCCTCGTGCAGGTTGTAAAGCTCAAAATCGATAACCAAACACCACCACACACATTAATATGAACACGGTTATTGATTAATTGGGACTCCCAATTTGGGAGCGTAACAATTTAACCTCATGACTGAAATAACACTGAATTTAGTGTTTTATGGTCAAAAAATGTGATTTCACTCGACATTACTGTTAACTCGTTTTAGCTTAGCGCTTATTTACGAGCTAAAGAGGTGAAGAAAGGCTAATTGGCGGGATGATTACATTATCGATACGACTTTTGCCTCCAAATCAAACTTATTTAACCCTTTACCTACTGAGGCTAACGATAAATAGCTGTATGAACACAACATAAGGCCGGTGAGATTGTTTCTGTTACTGATATTTGTTCGTTTTATAGTTTGTAAGTTATTGACGCATCTTAAATTAACGTTGAATACGAGAAATTAGCTCCGTATCAAACAAAAAAACGAAAAATACAACGACAGCGAAACAAAAACATACGTGTTCTTCTTCTTACCGGGCACGTTTCTGTCGCGTTACATAAATAAATGTAGATGAAAAATAAAAGATAAATCGGTCTGTGGCGGTTCTCCTTGCTTCTCCTGCCCGCGTTTCTTCTCTGTGTGTTTTGAACAACCCGCGCCCCGATCACCGGAAACGGAAACCGTAAATAATCGAGTTGGCGCAGTTAAAGGCGCAACGGCACTTCCGGTTTCCGCCTTCAAAATAAAAGACCGCTGTTTTTAATAAATTGACATTTGTCAGTTGTTTAAATGTGTTTTATGTGGTGGCAAAACCATAACTCAACATGTTTGTAAGTTAAGTGAAAAAAGAGAGACATTTTCACAATTTTGTACTTTTCTATGGTGAAAAATCAATCAACTCTCAGGAGTGCTGACAAAAAGAAAGAAAGGAGGAAGTGCTGCTGCTGCTTGGATCACAGGTGCTCTTCAGTTATACAGGTGTGTCTTTAAAAAAACAAAAGACTCCTGGGACTGGCACTCAAACAACTAATCAGTCTCAATTATATGCAGGTGAGGCTGTAGACCTATTTTTCCAACCCGTGGAGGGCGCTGTAATACGGAAGCGCATTGCATTCACTTGATAAAATAAAATTTAGACACCTTATCTCGTAATTACGAGATCTTTTCTCGTAATTACGAGATCCTGATGTCGTAATTACGAGATCTTTTCTCGTAATTATGAGATCCTGATGTCGTAATTACGAGATCTTTTCTCGTAATTATGAGATCCTGATCTCGTAATTATGAGATAAAGAAAAAGGAATGTCTATAAGTCCGCTCTTGTCTCAATCAGAATTAACCGTCCGTGGTAGTACAGTGGATAGAGCAGTTACCTCTCACACGGGAGACTGAGGATCGAGTCCCGTGGTGGGGTTTATCATTTGCATGATGTTTTTTAATTCGGAATTAATTATTCTGAATTAAATAGTTTGGAATCAAAATATTCTCCTTCGAGTTTACATGGAAATAATAATTCAGAATTGGGGTTAACATGGAAAACACATTAAATCGCCTTTATTTAATTCTGCTTAACGTCTGGGGGTCGGGAAGCGTTCTGATTGGACAGGGGGTACACGTGTTATTTACGTCTACCGGAAGAAAACAAACTCCATTCTCAGTGTGTGAAGTGAACTGAGCTGCAGCCGCTCCGCTGCTCCTGAACGTAACAACTTAGAAGCAGAAAGTTTCTCCTCTTAACTGCCAGGATGGCCTTCCCTGGGTGGGGAAGGCGAAGCTCACTGATCGCCTCCCCCGCCTGGCCGCCCCCAGTGGCGGCGGCGGGTTCACACACCCTCACTGCCAGGATCGCCTTCCCCGGGTGTGAGCCCGGCCGCCGCCGCTGCTCCGGCAGCAGCAGCAGCAGCAGCAGCAGCAGCGGCGGCCGGGCACCGGGGTCTGTGGAGCGGGTTCATGAAGCCTGGTTGTCCCGACATGACTCAACTCACAACACTGTAACGTTATGTTGTGTGTCTTGTAACCGAAAAGTAGGCTACAAGACACACAACATAACGTTACAGCCGCAGTGTTGTGAGTGAGTCATGTCGGGACAACCAGGCTTCATGAACCTGCTTCACAGACCCCGGGGCCCGGCCGCCACTAGAGCAGCAGCGGCGGCGGCGGCGGCCAGGCACCGGGGTCTTTTATACAGTCTGGCGTGTATGAACGGCACAATCGGTTAACGTGGGCCGGTGTGTCCCCCGCCGGCTAATAATGTAGGCTACAGTGACCTAATATACAAAACAAGAACGATATGCCCCACCAAGGATTCGATCCTCAGTCTCCTGTATAGTTAGCAAGTGCTCTAACCACTGCACCACCGTAGCATTCATTTATTGAGACAACAAGAGCGGATTTATAGACATTTCCTTTTTCTTTATCTCATAATTACGAGATCTTTTCTCGTAATTACGACATCAGGATCTCATAATTACGAGATCAGGATCTCGTAATTACGACATCAGGATCTCATAATTACGAGATCAGGATCTCGTAATTACGAGAAAAGATCTCGTAATTACGAGATAAGGTGTCTAAATTTTATTTTATCAAGTGAATGCAATGCGCTTCCGTACTGTAAGGCCCAAAAGTGATATAACATAAAGTAGCCTATATTAACTTAAACATCACAAAAGGAAATCGAAAAAAAAGATCCAGCATATCATATTCAGCAATTGCTATCAATATCCATAAATCCTGTTTAGGAAAGTTTCAGACAGGGACACTGTATGGTTACAAGTGTATTGAATACGAAGCTTTTATTTTGAAAACAGACTCGTGTACTTCCGGGGTCATCCTGTACATGCGAAAAGTGACAGACAGGAGGAGAGAGAGTCCGGTGACAGTAAAAGAAAAAAAACGAGCTGTCCGCTTCAAACCTCATCACATTTAGTTGTGTTAATAATCTCGTGTTGCCTTTCAAACTTCACCTTTTTATCGGAGCGTCTCATAAACTCACATAAAATGGTGTTTTACTTCACAAGTGCCGGTGAGTGCCTAGCAACGATGCTAGCATAATAGCCCAGTTAGCCCGTTGCTTTTAGTTTTATTTCTCGTTTTATGTGACTTTTACCTGTGTTTCTGTCTGTTAATACTTAAAGTTAATGTTCGTTTTTATTCTCTCAGTGGTGGCGCCTCATTACATCATCTACATGGGAAAGGACAAGTATGAAAGTAAGTCAGCGTTGTGTTATAGATTCACTTAAAGCTGTGTCCTCATATTACAATCAATTACTTTGATCTCTGTGTTTGTTAAAGTGATCGTCTAATTCAACTAGTTAAACAAACTTAAGGTTGTTTTTTCTTTTCGACAGATGAGGATCTTATCAAGTATGGGTGGCCTGAAGACATCTGGTGAGACATTCATGTCTAAATCATAACTTTTCTTCTCAATGGAGCAGCAAAAGTGACTCAAATACACAGTGAAGTCTGTAGCTGACAGGTCTAAAACACTGTTTACAGTATTGTTTAGAAGATTTCTTCAGCCGTGTGGCTTTATACTTTAATTTCAGTCAATATAAAAACATAAAATAACATTGTTGTTTGTACCACAATCCTGTTTCTCCAGGTTTCATGTGGACAAACTGTCCTCGGCTCACGTTTACCTGAGGTTGCCAAAGGTAAGAGACCAAACACTGTGAACAAATACAACAATGAACCTGCAATAATGAGATCTGACAATAGAAATGCAGGTTGAGATGCATCACAGCACCAGAAATGACACATCCATTTCCTGTAATAATAATAATCAGCTACTGAGACATTAATACAAGTCATTTTTCAACCATTTAAAGTCACTTAAGCCGTTTACAAAGAAAATAATGAGCAGATTAAATGCTATTAAATAAAACTAATTGGTGCAGCACTGTTTCATTGACTGTCATGTAAAATGTTATCACAGACACACCTGTGATCATGGTCTGTTTAAATGTTGCCGTGACTGATTGAAGGATGTCACCAACTGTTTTAGTGTGTGTTATTACCCGTCCTTGTCTCTGCTCACTGCTTTGTCTTTTCCAGGGTCACACCATAGATAATATTCCTCCAGAGGTGCTGATCGACTGTGCACAGCTGGTGAAGAACAACAGCATCCAAGGTGAAGACTCTTCTCCTGAGAAACTGAACTGAGAATACGCTGCAAATGTTAAAAAAAGATGTGATCAGATCTATGAGCTGTGAGTGTTTGAAACCTGTGTGTTTGTGTATGTAACCAGGCTGCAAGATGAACAACATCAACGTGGTTTACACACCGTGGGCCAACCTGAAGAAAACAGGAGACATGGACGTGGGTCAGATCGGCTTCTTTCGACAGAAAGAGGTGAGTTACAGGGCTGAATTAACAACACTCTGCTGTTTGATGATGTTGTAAGGATGTCAGAGACTGTTGGCAAGCGAATTGACAACTTCATTTTCAAAGAGATTAATTATCTCACACAGTGTTTCATCCTAACGTCCTCACCCTACTTCATCATTCTGTTCCAGTGTGTTTTATTTATCCTCTGCCAGCAGTTTTTTAAGTTTTTCATGCCTGTACTGCCGCCGTGTCTCACAGGTGAAGATCGTGGCGGTGGAGAAGAAGGTCAATGAGATCGTAAACCGTCTGGAGAAAACGAAAGAGGAGCGCTCCCCCGACCTGGCGGCGGAGAAAGAGTCGAGAGACAGAGAGGAGAGGAACGAGAAGAAAGCTCAGCTCCAAGAACAGAAGAAGAAAGAGAAGGACGAGCAGAAGAGGAAAAAGGAGATGGAGGATCTCAGGTACATGGACGACTTATCAAAGGCTGGAGTGTCATCAATCATCCTCCTTCCTCCTGCATACATGTATTAAAAAAATATATTTTTGGTTTCTTTCTTCAGGAACTATACGTCACTGATGAAGGATGAAAACATGAAAACTAATGAGGTGAGGAACTCGACCACCCAAGAGAAATCACATGCAAGTTATGTAACATAATTAACAGGCTGGAAACATAATACATGCTATGAAAAAAACTTGTAATTGTTGATTTTTTGCCTTATAATTGTAAAAAAAAAAGTCAGTCCCTCCAGAAAAACACGATTATGCGTTGAATTATGCGATCGCATAATCAGCCGAAGTCTGCACATTTATGCTGAATTAAAACAAGATGAGAACTTAGTATTAGTATGCTTGTTTATCATAGGAAGTCATTAGAAAAGACTCTTACATTAAGGTACAGTATAAAAGAGTGTTGGGGGAATCACTTTTTTTTTTCTTATTCATCAAACTGCAGTTTTTGCGAATTCCCACAATTTCATTGCATAAATATCCTGCATAATCAAGGATTTTTGCCTCCAACAATCACAAAAAAATTCAGCATTTTTCTTGAAGGACTGAAAAGTCATGTGGTTTCACTTTGACACTGAAGGGTGTTTTTTCTAATGATCAGAAACAAAACAAAATCCCATTAAAATTCCCATCTTGTTGCATTGCAATGTGGCAGCGGGTAAGATTTTACCATAAAACCTTGGAAAGGCGCTCAGATAAACAATGAACTAGACAGTTTATTTGATTATAAAAGCTCTGATGTTCTGCCTGTCGGTTTTCAGGATGGCAACGATTCAGATGACTTCATGTAAGAGGTGAAGACGAGTCAGCAAGCAGACAGACTCCTCCTCCCCCTGCACCACTCAGACCTGCTGCTTTTGCTTGCTGTAACTCTGCACACGACCTTGGGACAAACAAAAAAAAGAAAAAGATACCTTGAACTTTTGGTGACTTGGAGCAGGATGCGGACCACAGAGGGACAGCAGCACCGGGACTTTTTCCACATGCTGACTGACTGGTTCAGACAACTGCTGCCAAACCCAAACCACGCTGGCTGACTTCTTCATGGCAGGAGAACGCTGCAGAGGAAGAGATGACAACAACACGAGACAACAGAAAAGACTGGGGGGTCATTTTGAGGAGAGAAACACACAAGTAGCTTGAACATTGTTTGATTTGGTTTTCACTGCCGGTGTCGACTGATTATTGATGTATGATTTAAAAAAAACTGGTTTCTGTGTGGGTGTTTGCTTCAAAACCCTCCAAAACCGTCTGTTCATTTTCTTCATGTGTTCATTTCTCTGCCTGTCAGATTTTATTGAATATGATTCAGTGTATGAATTAAACTCCGTTAGTAATTGGCTTTGCCTGCAGTTTGTTGACAACTAATTATATTCTTCTACAAAGCATCTTTTACACAGTCACATCCATTTGCAGAGAATGATGCTTCTGTCATTTTTTATCTTGTGAGCACAAATTCAGGGCCGTATGTTACAATTATTCTCACACAATGCTTGCCTTATTCACTGAAACACAAAATGACCTCTTCACAGTGTTTATTTCATTTGACTAATTGCTCCACATCCAAATAAAGTTTACGAAAAACAAAGCCAGAAAAAAACATTTAAAAAAATGCTGCCATCAAATGTTATGCATCTGATGGCAGGAAATTATAGGTAAAAAGTGAAATATTTGCAGAATAATTCCTGCCAGTCTACTAATAATTGTTTCAATTCATTTTTTCAGTTTCATCCAAAATAAAAATGTATTAAATCCATATTTTGGGCCTAAAATAGAGGTTTGTATGCACAGAAAAAGGAGTTTTATCATCATCAATCATATACCGTTGAATCCACACGTCTGTAACAGTTATTATTATTGCCTTGTAACAAGGCATCAGTGAATATGAAGCCCTGAACATATTCTGCATCGGACATCCTGTGTCCTGAAGTATTTTAAGACATGATTAATGATGTGAGTGTGTGCAGTTTTGACGCTTGTTACTGTGTCGAAATGTGACGATAATATGCAGTTTTCGGATCTCAATACACATTTTCATATTTGTTGCTTCAGAAAGAGAAAATGTGACTGGAGGATGCGGGCATCGATCCCGCTATCTCTCGCATTCTACCTCCTCCACCAAAGTAAGCCCAAAGTAAGCCCACATCAGCCAATCGCGTTCCTCCCTTGTGGGCTTACTTTTGACCAATTGCGTTCCTCCTTTGTGGGCTTACTTTTGACCAATCACGTTCCTCCACCTGCGGCTGACGCCCACCGCTCTCGCGATCGTTCTCTCTCTGACAATCCGTCCATGCTTTGGTAAGTCGTGTATTATCTTTTATTGAACGTAAACTTTTAAGGTTTTCTACGATGAATACAGAGAAAAAGGTGTCGCTAAAGTTAATATAAAATATAAAATCAAATAGCAAAAAGTAAAGTTAGAAATATCGCCTAATAAGCGATAATTACCGTATGTGTGAAAAAAAAAGCCGCAGCTTGAAGCTGGAGTAATGGCGGGTGGCCACCTCCAGCTCTTTGAGATAAATCAGAGGACACTCATGCAATGGTAGGTCAGGGCACATTAGTTATCTCTAATTGACGGATTAGTTCTCTAATGCAGGGATGTTCCCCTCCTTACTTTAAGTATTTTTCTGCTACTTTTTAAATATAATGTTTTTAAAAATCTCATGTTCATCCTGGAAAGCCTTCAAATACCGCCAGGGTACTAGTAGCCTACAACCATTTGAGAACCACTGATCTAACACAAATGATCTTCTCTCAGGTTTCAATGGAGGCAGAAGAATCAGGAGATGAGTGTCCTTTCCCAGGGAACGGCTCTAACCCACCAGATTCCTGTGGCACCTGACCAGCTTCTGGCCCGGAGGAGAAACTGGAGCTCCTTGCTCCAACATCAGGCCCACGGCACTAGTTTGTCCTCCCTCCCAATCTGGAGGGACAGGCAGTTTGGTCCCCTGACAACACAGTCACTGGTGCTGGCAGCTCCTGGTCTCTCAACACCCAGCCCAGGCCCGGCTCCACTTGGTCCTGCACCTCTTGCTTCACAGAGAGGAACAGACGGCGACGGGCCCTTAAGAGTGGAGTGCCCAAGAGGAAGTAGGTCAGAGGAGTGGCATACAACACGTGTGGAGTGTGGACAGCCAAAAACAAAGGACAGCGTCACCTTCTGTTCACGGGCCTCACAAGGCAAATCTCTGGAAGAGTGTTTGGAAGAACAGTGAGCAGCAAAATAACGTGTTAACTTGTGTATATATTGTATATTGTGTGCTTGAGTACAGTTCCCCAATCCCCAGTCTCTCTTCAAAAAAGCAGTTTAAATTTTGGACAGGAAACGTCTTCTTCCTTTCCATGACTGTAATGTTTTTAAAAAGTTTAACATTCTTGACCTGGACAGTTATCCGATCTTTATGGATGTTTGCCTCATTTTCAAAGTTTTAAATGCACTTGCCCCCCCACCACTGAATGCATCAATGCTGATAAATGTGCATTGTCCCAACTCAATAAATGAATAAATGAAATGAAAAAAAAAAAGGAAATTAAATATGTACAGTATCTAACAAAGTGAGTGCATCCCCCACATTTTTGAAAAAGCATAAATTACTCTGGGGACAACACTATAGAAATGACATTTTGATATAACTTAAGACAGTGTACAGCTTGTATAACAGTTGGCAACAAAAGTGAGTACACATGTCTAAATTGTGCCCAAAGTGTCAATATTTAGCATGACCACCATTATTCACTAGCACTGCTTTCACCCTCCAGGACATGGACTTCACCAGCGCTGCACAGGTTGCTGCTGGAGTCCTCTTCCTCTCCTCCATGATGACGTTAGACATCTTGCTCTCCTCCAGCTTCTGCTGCAGGATCATGCCCCACAGGTGCTCCACTGGATTTAGGTCTGAAGACTCTGTTACTTTTGTTAGGTTAGAAAACAGATTCTTTTTTGTTCATATTAAATCAATATTTTGGGGGTAAAATAGAAGTTTGTATGCACAGATTGAAAAAAGTTTTTATCAGGCTGTATACTAGTGCCAGAGGGGCCAAAAAAAGTAATTTCCTGACCTTTTCAATAGGACATAAAAAATATGTCGGCTTTCTTCAACACATACCTCACAGTGTGTTGAAAATGTACTATACAGTTGACACCACAAGTCTGTAACCATTACTAAATCAACACCTCCCTGTCTAAGGATAAGGATATACTCCCCAGAGGGTTTGATGTCAATGTGCTGTGCAGTTCTGGTGCTTGTTGCTATGTCGAAACGTGACGATAATATGCAGTTTCCGGATCTCAATACAAATTTTGTATTGTACAGTGTTGTTTGTTTTACATTTGTTGCTACAAAAAAAGAAAATGTGGTTGGAGGATGCGGGCATCGATCCCGCTACCTCTCGCATGCTAAGCGAGCGCTCTACCATCTGAGCTAATCCCCCGATGCCTGCGACGACGACGTCACTCTAAATTTGAGATGTTACAATTGAGGTGTTACAATTTACAGGCTTGATTAGTGTTGTGTTTTTTTTGTCACGTAATACATATCGCTTGAGGAAATACAATGAAATTAACTACTCACTCAATGCACTCAGGAACAAGGAGGGAACAAGCTCAGTCGAAGGAGGAGCAGAGACAGATTTGTAAGGAGAACAACAGGGTAGTTTGTTGAACTTAGCCTTACTGTAGCTGCACCACAAGAGGGCAGTAACAGACCACAATAGACTTTAAACAGGGCAATTCTCACATTTTCAGAGCACATCGATCTTGCAAAGCTGTTTTTCAGCAAAGAGATGCAGTTTAGTGACACGCACTGGAAGACAGAGAGCCCCCAATCTTCCTCGTAACAAGTTATGCCATTTATTAAACCATCACAACTCCAAAGCTGTTTAATTAAGGTAAAAACGTACAAATCCTGAATAGTTCCTCTTTGATACCACAACAAATAAAGACATCTTATCTGAGCTCTCACTGTATCAGCTCTATTTCCCCTTTACGTCAAATTTTGGTAGGTGTAGTTCTTGGGTAATACTTTCTTGTTACTGGGGTCACATAATTTGTTGTGAAGGAAAAAAGTTATTGGAGGATGCGGGCATCGATCCCGCTACCTCTCGCATGCTAAGCGAGCGCTCTACCATCTGAGCTAATCCCCCTGCGGTGCACAAAAATTGGGACGTTACATCCGGTGACAGAACAATGATTGTTTGGTGGACTGTTGGATTTGTCCATGGATGTATTATGGATTTGTCCGATGCGGACTTCATGTAACGTTAGGAAAAAGCTTTCAATTGGGTCACATTCTCATTCTCAATTCTTTACTTAATTTCCTTCCTATTTTTTTTTCATTTGTGTATCTGTCTATTTGTAGTTTGATAATGAAAAATAAAGCGAAGTAAATCGCCAAATCTAACTATCAATGACAGTTTTCTATGTTAATGGCTTTAACCGACACCAATACAAAAAAGTTCGGGTTCGATGCGGCGACGCGAACCGGCTAACGGCTAAAGCTAAGCTAACGTTAAGCTAAGCTAGGTAGCTCTAGCAGCTAACGCGTTAGCATGTCGTCAATAATGATGAAGGAAAAAAAGTCCGATGCGGACTTAATGTAAGAAAAAGCTTTCAATTGGGTCACATTCTCATTCTCAATTCTTCACTTAATTTCCTTCCTATTTTTTCATTTGTGTATCTGTCTTTTTGTAGTTTGATAATGAAAAATAAAGCGAAGTAAATCGCCAAATCTAACCATCAATGACAATTTTCTATGTTAATGGATTTAACGGACACGAATACAAAGTTCGGGTTCGATGCGGCGACGCGAACCGGCTAACGGCTAATGCTAAACTAAACTAAGCTAAGCTAGGTAGCTCTACAGCAGCTAACGCGTTAGCATGTCGTCAATAATGATGAAGAAAAAAAAAGTTGTACCCTCCTTCGAGCCGGATTTGAACCAGCGACCTAAGGATTTCTGGCATCATACCTCTACAGTCCTCCGCTCTACCAACTGAGCTATCGAAGGGGCTGAAAATGGCTCCTGTAAATAATCCTTGTATAAGTAACATTACACATCCACTTCCTCCGATAGGGGCTAAAAATGGCCACCAACGTTCACCAACCTTCATTACACGTTTATAACGCTAAAAACGCAACCTTTGATCAATCGATTGGGACAAATTATAAGTAGTAACTTTTATCTTCGACATTTAATAATTTAAAAAATAAACATTTGTGGCTACAGGTCTTTATGTTGATCTAAAAGTCGTGTTCTTACCCTTATGAAAGTCATTAGCCTGTTAGCCCTGATGATAAAACACAGGTTCATAAACTGACACATAATTACTCTTGACCTATTTATATAAAACTTAACATTTTCAGTTTAAGTAGACTTTTGAAATTAATTCCTCTGAGGAAAAAAGTGGCACCACATGGTCCAGTTAGTTGCTCATTTTATGGCTAACTCGGTTCGGTTGCCATCATAAAGATTTTTATAAACGTAAAGATTCATGCAATATTTTCTGAAAATATTACATTGAACTGACATCTAAGAACAAGAAGGACTTTATTAATCAACAAAAAAAGGGCAATTAATTTGTCTGTCAGCTCATGTTATATTTGCAGAAGAATTATCTTCTTGCATCCCATCCCATCCCAAATTGATTGATCAATTTTTACTGTAATCCTGCTGACCAACAAACCAGAGAGAATGGGGTTGAAGTCTTTATTATAAATCATTTACATTACAAAGTAAGACATTAGTCATTGCCATATCCATCCAAACACAGAGGTTAGTGAATCAGCTCGCCAGACGAGGAAAAGGAGGAGGGGATCTTCTTCTTAACTCTTTATTTTTGCCCTTCAGGAGGATGTTGGCACAGGGTTAATCATACTACAGTTTGGACCATGCACTCGAATACACACATACACACACGTACGTACAGAGACTATCATCAACCTTCAAGTATGAGTACACACAGGTGCCGCGCTGATTTTAGCTCAGGTGTTTTGAGCCACTGATGGCAGATGGAGAAAAAAAAAAAAAAAAAAGGTGATAAAACAGGACAGAAAATAAAGCAGCAGAAAGACGAGACACAACGAGGTGATGTGCAAGACACAGAGACAGTTAGTAGCTTTCTTTTTATTTATCCTTCTGGACCTTCTTTTTTTTTTTGGGACCGAGACCCTTTCGGTCCCGTTCAGATTCACAAAGTCCAGGGAAATCGATCCTGACTCGTAAATCCTCATAAAATCTTTCCTGTTAAAGGCTTGATGAAGGCTTTATTCGGCCTGACACACACACACGCAGCCATATTGCATCTGACGTCATAGTGAGCTGGACAAAGTGGAGAAGACGACATGAAGTGGCCCTCTAAGTTGAATTGTTGAGGTCTTTGAGTCTGGAAAAATCTTCTTTTTTTTTGGTCTTTTCCCTGCTGTTTTACCAAGTTTTCACATAACACTTTCTTTTTTATTTTTAATATCTTTAAATAAAAATGGTTTAGAAATCAGCTACAAACCTACATCTTCTATAAATTACATAATTTGTTAAAGCAAACAGTTGAAATTTTGCAGTAGAAAACTCAGGGAGAGAGAGAAAGAGAGAGGCGACCTCTGCATCCAGCAGTGACAAAAAAGATTGGTAGAAAAAAACATCTTTACAACAGCAAACTGATATTTTAATTTAGCCAAAAGAGACGAGATTGAAGGGTCCTTTTGAGTGAGAGTTTGTTTTGTCTGATCCCACAGTGTCCAATCATGGCTTTAGAAAGGAGCCGACGCACTGAAAGGCAACCTCAGACTGGGTCGGTGTGTGTGTGTGTGTGTATGTATCTTAACTTCTTGTGTTTATATATTGTGTGTTTGTGTGTGTGTGTAAATTAGTCAGCATCTGGTTGTGGCGTTAATCATGCTCGCGTCAGGAGCTCCTGAGCCCACGTCTTGATGGCCGAGGTCGTGTGTTGGAGCAGCTGCCACGTGGAGTTGGTGAAGGACAACGCGTGGCCCTGCAGACACGACACCGACACCTCGCCGCTGAAAGAAAAACAGAGAAAATCATCAGTTTTCAGCAGCTTCCCATCACCTCAGCTCATATTATAGAAATTCAGACTTTATTTTGGAAAGGTCTGCACCAGCAACTTATAAATCTATCACCAAGTGGTTTATTAAATTGGCCTAAAACAGTGGTTTGCTAGTAAAAATATTCCAGTAGTGAAATAAGGAGTTTCAACATACTGATATAACTTCTGAACGAAAAGGGAGGCAAACAATGTTTAAATTTATCAAACTTTGATTCCTACCCTTTTTTAAATGCAGATATTTATGTCAGCAATATTGATGCGGATTAATGTGAAGCAGAAATATTAGATTATGTTACTATTTTGTCATTTATTAATGATTCGTAATTCATTTTGTGCAACTATTTCACAGTATGTTGATGTTTTTACACCACTTTTAGCTGCTGTTCTTGTGCCTGATCAACATGATGCAAACATTTCTACTTGTTTTATTTGATCTAATTCAAGAGTGAGTTTGAAATTCAATTTTAAACATCATCCTAATCCAGTTTTAATATTGTGATACATGCAGTAAATCTCCACTTTTTGAATTTAAAACATTATAATTTGGTTTGAAACAAAACAGCAAATACAGAGCTCCAGACAAATGTTTAAAAATTATAATCCTGCTGCGTTATATGCTCATAAAAAGACGAATGGTGAGTAAAATGCACTGACTTGCAGGACTCCTGTAGGTTGGTCCACGCTCGGTGTAGCAGGTCGGACATGTAGGCCAGAGCTGGCAGGATGTAGTTCTGATGTAGGAGGAGCAGCAGCTCCTTCAGATACGCCAACATCTGGAACACACTGTCTGGGGTGTTGGTGTTTATCTGAGAAAAAGAAACAACAGAGGAGAAATATATTAGCCGTGAAACATTTAAAAAAAAAAAACGTTACCATGTGACAGTTTTACATTACTTCCTTCAGTCTTACCCATTCTATGACCTGCGGCGTCTTTTCTTTGACCCAGAGGATAAACTTTGTGGTGTTTTCAGAGACGAAGACGGCTGCTGTTTTGGCGTTTTCCAAACCTTGTTCCATCAGTGGCCCCAGGACCCGCGCACACTCAGAGTAATAATAAGGAGTGTTCGTCTCCAACCAGCTGCACAACATGAAGAACACAAGGTAAACATTATATAAAACTGCATTAAAAGTTTCCAAACATATAAAGAGTAAAACAATTTGTCATTAGATCTGTGACGTGAACAACAGAAAAACACAGTTGTAGTAATAAAAACACTGCAGTGAATTCATTTTAGAGTTTTCTATTATAAAAATGTTGGATTTGCAAACTTATTTGAGGAGAATATTTGGGGATATTTCACTATTACTATTAATTAACCTGTATACTATTCTACATTTTAAATATTTAAACAGATATTTAATATTAATCTATATTTAAAATAAAAAAAGCTATATTGTATACAAGCATTGGCCACTTTATTGCTTTACACCTGTACAATCTAATGCAAAACATCTGTTTACAAAGCTCCTAACATGTTGCCACAAATGTGTTGATTATATTATATGTTAATTACTCAGGTCGTAGGTCAAGGTGGTGGTGGTTGATGATGATTTTATGATTTAATTAATAGCAGTGAACATTACAGAATAAGAAAAGTTGAAGGCAGAGCAGCTGTAGTAGTGGATTGATCAAGTGCACCTAACAAAGTGGCCGTAGAGTGTTTTATAAGAGCTATAATAACTTAAAACCAACACTGATCCAGTGAAGCAGACTGTGAATAAACTACTTTGTTAAGAGCAGTGTTATCAGGAGGTGAATCAGAGGAGTGTGTGATACGGAGCTGTTTTTAGCTCTGGGCTCATGAGTCAAGAAGGTCAAAGTCTGAGACATATTTTCACTGTCAATATCATAAAAGTGCATGAAAAGTTTGTCTGCAAGAGAAAATGTACAAACATGAGGTAAACTAGTTCAAGGTTCGAGTCGCAGCAGTTTGAGGGTGGGGTCGTACCTGAAGCCCTGTTTTGAGTAGACTGTTATTTTGCCCCAGGCCTGCTGAGATACTGCCGTGACCCCTGAACTGCGCAGATACTTGGCTGTGGTGGAATCTGTAAAAACAAAACAACACACAAACCACCGTTATAAAAAAACACCCAAGGCTGTGTGACTGTGACAGGTAAAACAGGCAGCACAGACTCAGACCGACCTGTGAAGGAGCCTTGAGATCTGATGTCGTGTGCGATGAAGCCGGCGGCGAACACCAGCAGAACCATGAGCAGCTTCGACCAGGGGATCCCGTGACCTCGCATCTTCACCTGCAGATTCTGGAGCAAGAAAAAAAAGAAAAGAAACAAGGTTAGGACTATATAATAAATCAACAGAATTAGACATCAAATCAATATATTTGATTGCTAAACGGTGCCCGTCTCACCTGGCACAGGTTATTGCACTCCTGTAGCTCGTTGGATTCGATGGCGTCTCTCATCTCCTCGTTGGTCACTCTGAAAGACTGGATCGTTTCTTCCAGGTTTTTCCGCAGCTGAAGATGGAAAAATAAAACACAGCATTTAAATACAAGACGACTTTAAAATGACAGTTTATCTCTTTTTAGACAATAGAAAGTTCATTTTGAGGACAACATGACTGGTTTAATATTTGTTCTTATTCATTTCTTCTCAGTATAATTATATTTTCTTGATTTTATACAGTGATTAGATGCTTTTTGATTTACTAACATCTTAATTCAGTGTCTTTTTTGAGCATAATCACCATTAAAATCATCTCATAGGTCCATGTTTATTTGTTTTTAACATGTGATCTGTAAATAAATCAACCTGACCTTCTTTATTTTGGACTTTAATCCTCTCTATTGCATCACATAGAATGAGGCTTAATTATAGTAATCAAAGCTTTAATTAAAGTTAATAATTCTCAGATGTCATACCTTTGGTGGCAGGATCTTCCAGGACTTCAATAAATGATTCAACAGCAGACTGAAAGAAGAAAAGAAGAACCAGCTATCAGCTTTAAAATACAAACTAAATCCTCTTATGTCCAAAAATGTAACTTGGTCTTTGTTAAAAAGCTTAAATCTGAAATATTTTAAGTTTTAAAGTCAGTGTATAATGACCAAGACGTGTGTGTTTAAGTCACCTGGACTGGGGTAAGTGTTTGGTGTAGAGCTGCCTCCACACTCCAAGACTCTGTACGTCCACACACAGACACTCGGTCATACAGTTCAGCAGCTGCAAGAACGAGAAGAAGAAAGTCAGAAACTGATGATTTTAAGAGATAAAATCATTTACGAGACGCCACATTCAACATAATGGCCTCTATGAAAACACTATAGAGACAGCAGCAACAAGTCAAGACCACATCCCATCGATAAAAGTGTCTTATAGAGATGTAATACAAGTATAATCCTTCTGTTGGTGATAAAAAAAATTGTCTTTTCTGAAAGACTGGCACCATTACCTAACGTTTCCTGTTCATGTTTTAGATAAATAGACCAGAAAGTAGTGGCACTATTTTTTGCAATAATCCACTAAAACAAATGCAAAGAAGTAAACCAGACACTTCTGTCCCAGTTTCACCCACTTCCAAATAGTCAGAGGAGGTGAAAAGTATTTGGAGGTCAAGACTGCAGGAAGACGTTCAGTAGAAAAAACAACTTTATTATGAAAGCAACATAAAACTATGGTGCTGATGGCTGTTCATACAAACAGCGTTACAAAGTGTACTTTCCCCTGAAGCTTCGCCATATACCAATATGATATTTTAGACCGTTCACGATGCTGCTCACCACAAAGGACCCATTAACAACTATTCACAACATGACAAGACTCCAGTTGTGTTTGTAGGAGAGAGATCAGTGTCTATAATGTTTATTATCCAGGTCTCACCTCTCTCTTCATGTCATCTGGACAGTGTGGTGTGGCTCTGGACAGGAACGACGGCAGGTACGTGTGTAACGTGCTCTCGGGCTTGGCTCCAAACGCGAGGGCTTTCAGTCGGGGATAGAGACGTCTGAGCTGCTCCTGCAGACTGAACACAAACATCAGGTTATTAGTTTTATGACAAGGTAAAAAAAAAAAAAGTTAATACAGACCCCTGTACTGTTGACTTTTCTGTCATCTAGTAAAAAACTGGAAACAAATAACTTAGAGTTCCCAATTACAGTTCCCGACCAGATGCGCTGGTCCGGGCTGAATATACATTAACCGTCCCAAAAAAAAGTCACACCCTCTAATATTTTGTTGGACCGCCTTTAGCTTTGCTACTACATGCATTCGCTGCGGCATTGTTTCAATAAGCTTCTGCAATGTCACAACATTTATTTCCGTCCAGAGTTGCATTAATCTTTCAAAGATTCTCAGTGGAGTCAAGGTCTGGACTCTGTGGTCACATTGGATCACGTTTCTTCCTTTTAGATCATAGTTCTCCACTTTTTAATAATGTGTTGGACAGTTCTTAACCCAGTTTTAGTCTCAACAATCTGCTTTGATGTTTTATTTGCTTGATGCCAATAATTTGACCCTTCTGAAATAGATTAACATCTTTTCCACGACCACAGGATGTGTCTTCCGGCGCTTTTTTTTTTCTCTTTTGGCCGGGTTCGGGTCGGCTTCTGTGTGACACTTTGTTCCATATCTACTGTTGTGAAGCATGCACACATCATGCATTGTCCAGTTTCAGTCCGATTAAGGCAAATATGCATGCAGAAGCATTAATAATAAGAATTCATTTTTTTTCAACTGTCATGTAAACGTACGCAAAGCAAAGGTGTGGTCGGTGTGTTCAAATACAGCTGGAAGAAATGATTGATGACAAGAAACTAAGAGGTAACTGAATATTTACCGAATAAATATACCGTAAATGACTTTTCCATTAACCTTCTGCGCTTCAGTGCTTATAAAAATCAACTAGTCACTCTGCTCCTCCCAGACTCACATCTTGTAGCTGTTTGAGAATTTTTACCCTCAAATTATACTTTAACAACCATCCATTTTCTACTCCCACTTATCCCAACACTGTGTAATCATCATGCTGAACACAGGGAATAAAAAAGGGAAGATTGACTCGACAGCGTGGCCGAGTCTGCATCGGTCGACGGCGACAGTCACCTTGATGACAGGGCGTTCTTGGGCATGAAGGCAAAATCCAGCAGAGGAAAGAACTCCTTAGGACCCATGATGCCGAATCCCTTCGTCAGGTTCGCATGAAGTCTGGAAAAGGACAGACAGAAAAAAAAACTGAGACTCAAGATAGAGATCAAGCTGGTCAACTATAAAAAAGATAAAACAAAGCCAATCACAAGACATTCCTACATTGTTCAGATCCAAACAAATCCACTGCTTTGAAACAGGAATAACAGACTGTCTCTTCATCTTTACAGGTGAGTTCATAGTGTTAATAAATGTAGATTCTTGTGTTAATAAGTGTAGATTCTTGTGTGAAATCCGGCTTCTGTTGAAACTATTTTGCAAACACAGAAACTGAATAAGAGTTGAGGCACTCTATGTTCTATAATATCACAAATAAAAGTACATTTGTTTATTATAATTTGATTTATTTAAGTCCAAAGCATCACAATGTTGATTCTGTTATTCTGTATTAATATAGTTGAAATTAATGAAACTGATCGAACATTTGAGCACTATTCCTGTGGGGAAAAAAAGTACCACAACTTGATTAATTTTTCTTTCTCCCATGTGAATAGTTTTTAGTTTTCACATTTTTCAATGACGATTAACTAAATATTCTTGGCTGCTGGTTTTTTGAAAATGTCACCTTGAAAATGTTTTCTTTTTTACTAAGTGGTTGAACTTACAGGAGAAGTCGCTCCAGGTAGGAAATGGCGTACGCAGACAAGGACTTGACTCCGAGCACAGGGAGCATGATGCCCAGCCACACTGAAACACAAAACAAAGCCTCTGATTCACCTCGAACTGGAGGAACGTTTAGTTCTGGCTTTACATGAGTCAACAGTGGGACTTTTCATCTCTTTGGAAAAAAAAAGGGAAAAAGACGAGCCTCCCAGCAGCAACAGCAGCCAGTGAGACACGGTTTAATAACACACACAGAGTTATCTAACATGATGAAAACTGGAGGAGCACGACGGCAAACAGCAACCCATTACTTTTTCTTCTACACAATTTAAATATCAGGTCACATCTTGTCCATTTTTCTGTTTTCAGTCTGTGGCTCAAACAGGAAAACACTTCCTGACAAGATCAGAGAGTTTTCAGTGACATTTCAGAGAGGAAGCCTGCGCTGCTGTTTTAAACTTATCTATAATTTAAAAGATAAGACGCAGCAGAACTTAATGCATTTGTGGCTCAGATGGAATCAGCCGTGTCTTTCTCTGCCTCAAGGGAGAAAAATGGTTCACAATAAACTTATTTTTTGCTCATGAAGGTCGTTATGTAAGAATATTCATCCTCCCTCCCCGGCCCACACATACACAACACCCACCTCTCTGCTGACTCTCCCACCCTACAGCCTCAATAAGCACTAAACACCCACTGTGTTGTTGCTGAGGTTATCATGTGTTTAAAGGGATAGTTCAACATTTTGGTAAATTCGCCTACTGCCACAATCCCTATAGTCACAGCAGTAGGTTCATTACCTTTAACCTTTGGTCCCCTGTCCCTCATCAAACTCATCAAATACACAATCCAACGACTCCAAAACTAGTGTAGAAGTTTTGACCTGCACATTCTACACGCTATGAAATAATCATGTAACATTATGTAACATTACGACACATAAAGCAATTACTCAAAACTAGTTGTGCTTTTGAAATCACTCCGCCCAGCAGCTATGTCTGTAATGTAGTTCTGGCTACGCATTTGCTTCGAAAACAACTCCGTCTTGTAATGTGACATTATTATTTCATAGCGTGGTGAATGTGCAGGTCACAACTTGTTCACAAGAGCGTTTTGGTGTTGCTTCAGTGACCCCCAGCCCAGATTGTGTGTCATCACAGATTGTTGGGAAAAAATGGGATAAAGGACAAACTGGGGGGAGCAGCAGCACAGTTCAACAGGGACAAAGGATGAAATACTGAACTGTGTTAAGTGTGTGTCTGACTGACTGTCTGTTACCTCTGAGTCCCTGGCTCAGGTCGTAAAATCCTGCCTGGCCCAGAGTCCACATGATGGTCAAACACTTGACTGGACGATTCTGAACCGACCGCAACAGCTCCAGATACTAGAGAGGAAGGAAAGACGTGCAAGTGTTACGACATTTACTGTAAAGGTATTGCAAAAGACAAATCTTCCATTACACAGATTGGACAACAGAACTGAAACTACCAACACACACACACACACATAGTAGTTGGTTTACAGCTTGTTAAAGGCCAAATGGCAGCAGTTCAATTTGTTAACTTCATTTTGCAACAAGTACATTCAGACTCAAGATCACACACACACACTAAAACACACTCTCTCTCACCTCTGGCAGGTTCTGGGTGGCTATTCTGGGTTTGTCCTGTAGGACTGCCTGGATGCAGACTCTGTAGCCGTGCAGCGGTTCACCTGGGAACAAAAGGAAAACGCTGCTGAGTGTCTTGATCACCTGGTAATTTCTCTTTCTATTTATATCCTGATCCCCTCACAAACTGTTGATTAACCTGAGGCAAAGTTAAAAAATATAAGTACACCCACCCAGTTTCCAGTTTAATAGGCACTCGTTGCTTAAACTAAACTAAAGAACCCGACGACCCATTTATATGAATGAAGGCTTTTGGTGTCATGCAGCTCGATTCAATTCACCAGCAGCAACTACATCCTCTAAAATGACCACAGAGTTGAATTAACGCCTCTGAAACAATGTCAACAAATGGATTTATTACAGGACCGATGGATTCAGGTCCATTTAGCTAAAAAATACATTTAGGTTAGATTTGACAGTGACTGATTCAATTTCGTTGCTCAAAAACGATGCAGAAACTAACATTTTTTATTTCCCTGCTGTCTTGCTGTCAGCTTCCCTCAACCATAGTATGTAACCGATGGAAATCCACGGCATGTAGTAAACTTCATTCATATTGGAAGTGTATTTTTCAGTGTTTTTTTTCCCCGAGGCTTTTGGTAAGAATCTGGTACCCAACCCTTCGGTGGCGAATCCTGGAGGCCACAAGTGTCTTTTTTTCTGTCAATAGATTTGAAAGAAGAGTGGAAAACTGACTCTGTGCCTGCCTACATATAATTTGTGGTTGGGATAATTGTCAAACACTTTACATCTGGAGAGACTGAGATTATATAACAAAGACAGAGGAGATACATTTGGTACCGAATTACCTTAAACATGTGAGCTCATAGACACTTCTTTATAGTACCCATCTTAACTATGACCATGGGGTATTGTTGTAATCCAAGATGTGCTGTGTTCTGTATGTTTTTTGTCTTTCTTTCTCCCTCTCTTTTTTAATTTTCTCTTGAAAATCAATAAACATATTTCTAAAAAAAACATCCCTCAATCATTTAAAACTTTCAAACTTGAACGACAACAGGATGAATCCAGTTCAAGTTCAAAATCTGCTCATCCTTTCTTTTAAAAGCAGTTCGTTCTACACTGAGAATATTTAAGACACATAAAATGAGTAAAAGACGAGCTGCACGGTTTACAGACCACTTCCACCTCTGCGTGTATTTACCTGACTGTCTGTCCAGCTCCCTGAGCATAGTGTAAACACAGTAGTCGAAGAAATCTGGCAGAATCTCACTGCAGCGCCCGATGAGGCCTTTGATCACGCCCTTCAGCTCCTTCCCTATAAGGCAGTATGGGTAATCTGGAGGGGGAGACACAAGGAAAGATGGATGTTAGGGAAGTGACCCCAAGAGAAAGCTGCATTTTTAAAACCCAGCGTTATTAAAAAAAAAAACATCTACAAGGCCAGAAAGAAGGGAATAAGTCAGTAAAAGAAGTATGATAGTACTATAGGCCTAGTAGTAGTAAAACACGTATGATAAGTGGGCAGACAACTACGCGATCACGCAACGATCGAAACAACATTTTAAAAAGCCAGTAACATTAGAAAGCGTCTACCCTGCCAGAAAAACAACAAGAGTGGCTAGTAATAAATAAAAACGCACTTTAAAGGGATACTTCACCCAAAATCGATAATTCACCAATTTTCTACACTGGGAGCTACTACTACTGTACAACAAGGCTAAAAACAGAGATCAAATACATTTTTTCTGAAAAACTTTTTCATGTGGCGGCTTCAGGACACTTGGGTCAGTACAGACGAGCAGTATGGAGGTATCTGGATGTTTCATAGTGTGTGTTTTGGACAATTCAAAAGTGAACTCCATCCACCGCCATTATATGAAAATCTGTTGCCAGCCGGACCCCCCCTGGAACTCCTAAAGCGTTTTGATGACTCTGAAAGTTCTCCAAACCCTTCCTTGGCATGACGGTGAGTAGATGATTGGTGAATTATCGATTTTGGGCGAAGTATCCCTTTAATAGACTTAGACTATCTAACATGCACAAATGAAAAGTGTGATTGTGACGGACCGTGAGCGTAGCTGCTGAGCGTGGGCTCCGTCTCTGCTGCAGTCAGGTTGAGGTTGAGGTATCCTGCCAGGTCTTTGACCCAGACCGACGGGTTGTCTGGGAACAGAGTCTGACTGCGGGCCAGCTGCTGCTTCAGGTCCGCAACGTCCAACTTTAAAAAACAGAAAACAGAAGAAAAAAAACAGAAAACGATGAAGATGGCGGAGGAGGAAAACATCAGAGAAACAAACACTTTCATTATGCCA
This sequence comes from Trachurus trachurus, assembly GCF_905171665.1. Lineage (NCBI taxonomy): Eukaryota > Metazoa > Chordata > Actinopteri > Carangiformes > Carangidae > Trachurus > Trachurus trachurus. The sequence continues at coordinate 8,211,584 of NC_139910.1, forward strand.
AAAGATGAGACTGTTGCTCCAACATGTGATTATCAGCGATGCGATGAGGATGTCACAATGCTGCAGTGTTTCCATGTTTGTATGGAGAAATGTATAAATTCTAAACGACCAATTGCACTGCAAATTACACACTGCACTTTATGAACACTACCATTTATTACTTACAGTCACTTTTCTAAATGCATCGTGTATGGTATATACGTTCTCAATTCTGTTAACATGTTGTCTTTTGTTTTACCGTTTCTTTTTTTAAGCACCAAGGGAGTTGCACCCCTAATTTGGTTGTATGTCTTTACAATTTCAATAAAAGAGTCAGATTTCTGATAAGTTTTAGAAACATAGATCTATTTTTTGGCACAGAAATATATCAGTCAAGTTGTTACACTAGTACTGAAGAAGATAAATTATTAGTTTTAATCTAATTATTTAGGGAAAACACATTGATTTGGGGCTGAAAACAAACACAGATTCTTTATATCATCCAATATATCATGTGTACATCACACACACTCATTTTCATTGTGAAGAAATCCAACATTTCTCAATAATGCTGTAGTTTTTCAGTACTCACACTCTTGAAGGCTTCTTCCAGGGTCTTGTGGGTGTTGGTGGGGGTGACCGGGCTGCTGCTGTTGGAGGAGTGTGACTTCTTGGATGGTTTGCTGCTAGATGACGGCTTCTTGTTCTGAGGCTCGGCCGGCGGCGGGACCTGCTCCTTGTTCTGTTTCTTGCCCATCTTCTCAAAGCCGTCGTACAGCGTCTCCGACATCATCTTCAGGGGCGCTGGAGGAGAAAACACAACACAAGGCAAGGCAGCCGCGGTTACGACACAAGACGGTGGTGGTGATGGTGACAGAGAGCAGAAGCAGCAGCAGCAGTAGCCAGCTTCTTTCTTTCTTAAACTTCTTCACTCGTCTATAACACTTTCTTCTCTCGTCCCCCCTTCCCCACTGAGTCCTGAGATCCGAGCTAATCCGTGAAACCATGCCATTCCCCTCTCTCCGGCTGCTCCCTCCCCTCCCCTTCCCTCCCTCCTCTGCTTGCGTAATGGGGCTGTTATTATCCGAGACAATATTCAGGCAGCGCTCATTACAATTCACAGAGGAACAGAGTAGAGAACCAGCAGCAGCACCTCCTCAACAAGTCTTCCCCTGTGCGCTTAACGTGCTGCTAAGACCCTTTAGTAAACAAACTACATCTAGTTAAACTCAGTTAAACCGCTCAAACTAATTTAAAGTGTCGACGCCGGCCAACACAGATATGTTTGTTCTGAGTTTTCCACTTCTGCATATTATTGCATGGTGACGGTATCACTAAATTAAATAATAAAACAACTTAAATTATGAGAATCTATTGGGGTATCACCAAGACTTTCTTTAGTCTTAACATGTAGAAAAACAACTCACAAATCACAGCATTTTAAAACACTCCTGAAAATCTTTTTGTGGGTGAGTAATCTTGGATTTCTCTTTTTTATTTTGTCTTTTATTATAAATTTGTTTTAAATTCTTATTTATTATTCCTTGTATTGTATTTATTTGTTATTTCTATCATTTTTATATTGTCCATGATTAACTATATTGTATTTTTACAGCACTTTGGCCGACTGAGGTTGTTTTTAAACGTGCTTTATAAATAAAATGTGACTTGACTTGAAAATACACAACTAAAAATTACTTTCTTAGGCATAAATATTTACAACAAGGTCAGAAACATACAGTTTAACAATGTTATTAAAGTAAACATACAGCTAAGCTTTACAGATTTAATTAACATTCGTCAAACAAGAGGAAATTGTGCATTTCTTTAAAAGAAGAGCTTAGAGTTTAGAGCAAAAGTCTGTGTGAGAAAATTGTCACTCTTAATCTTTAAACAGCTACACACTGAGACAGTTAACCGCTCGACTCCAACACACACAATCAATCAGAATAATTGTAACGTACCACCACAGGACTCCGGCACTTATTCACCCAGCAGAGAAATTTACAGTATTTGACTTTGAGTCCACGCGAGCGACTGCACATAAGCGTTCCTGTGAGACGCGCCCGTAAACCGGAGTAGTTGTTGACACAGGTCACCAGTTGTTCCCTGATCGTTCAGCCTGTAGCCTACATGCTGCTGAGGAACCTAAAGCTATATCTGGTCTATAAGTGTGTGTGTGTGTGTGTGTGTGTCATCACGTCTCATCTCCAAGTGGATCCTCCCCCAACTTAATCCACTGTAACTTCATTGAGAAGTTGCCCAGTCGGGATTATGCCTCACTTCCTCCAACCACCAGCAGGTTGGAGTCATGACTGGCATCTGTGTCTCTCTCTGAGGCCAGTTGTCATTTTTATGAATGATTCAGCTTAGTAAGCACCGTTACAGCTGGAGGAGAAACCTCTGAAAGCTGAGACCTTCACTACTGTAGGTGCTGGTAGTTTGACCAGGTGTCCACGTCTATTAATACAAAACAAACGTCCATAAGCGTCAGGACGCCTCCTCCTCCTCCTCCTCCTCCTCCTCCTCCTCTGACCCTGTGGCACCGTCTGACATGGCAAGACATCTGCTATAGTGACACTAGCGAGTACAGGAAATAGTGAAAAACAATTATTTATAAGTAGGGATGTCACGATTACTTGTTTTCACATTTAATCGCAGCATTTTCTGATTTTGTTTTATGAATTTTTCATCTCAGTGTATTTAGTAACATGAGCTAAGGGTCAATGACGTGATGCAACCCCATGTCAAGTGGTGTAACTGGTATTTTTTCATAAAAATCTGACTTCATACAGAGAAATAAATCTGGACTCAAGTGTGGAATAAATGTAATTCCCTTTTACACTATGTTTCTTGATAACATTTTTCATAATTTGTAACATAATTTAGAAAAAAAAGCTGTGTTTTTAGGATATGTCCTGCCCAGTATTACCAAAAATGCAATAAATCTATAAAACCTAGTTAAATTTTTTTTTTTCAGAAGAAAGTATATTTTTTTAGAAGTACACTTAGGATAAAATATCATTCCTTTGTGATTATTACACCATTGGACATTTTCAGGGGCATTCAGTCTTACTTTTTTTTTTTTTTTTTTAAAGGTCCAAATGTCATTTCAAATGACATAAAACCAACGTGAATACAAAATATTGTTTATTCTAGTTACACACCTCTGTGGTTCAGCTCTGGTAGAAATGGTACTAAACTGCACAATGCTCAGTCATGTTGTTGGTTAATAATATCTCTGCTCATTTGTTTACATTATGCAAATCACAGACCATGGTTGCACCTGCAATTTCTGCCCCTCTGGTTTGTCGACGAGCAGCTCAACAACACTTCACTACGTTGGACATGTACTGTATATATTTTCATAGATGAAACTGAAACCAGGGTTGAATTGCCTTGAAAAAGAAAACATGCAGCACTATGTATGGTATAAAAATACCAACATGTTAACACCATCCAAACATAAACATGGTGAACTAAATAGCAACGAGCAGCAGCTGAATTTCCCCCCTGCTGGAACAGATACAGTATATAATGTCAATACTATAATATTTTTCTGTAGTTCTTACAATAATGTAAGTAACATTTTTATGACACAAGCTAGTTGTGATTTTATTCTGGAGAGCACCCGAGTTGTTGAAACAAAATGTCAGAAAGCAAATACAGTGCAACTCGTTTACGGAGCGATAACAAACATATTTCCATATGAGCCGAACTTTCTGGTCTGACACAATCACTTTTGTTAGAAGAGATGATGTTGTTTGATCCTGTAACATGTTCAGACGTGTTAAGTCAAATTTTCATATCAACTGAACTGATTTGAATATGATTTTCTGAAGCTGCTCCACAGGGAAAGCAGATTTTAAATTATTGATGATAAAAGATTTTGTTGTATCTAAATGATTTCGAGGAAGAAAAAACATTATATTATCAGTCAAATTAAACTTTATGGTTGTTTTCCTTTGAGGACACTACTTTGTGAAAAAATAGGTACAAAAGCCTCCAGCTGAATTTCAGGCTGGGGGGAATAAATGTGCAAAAAAAAAAAAAAAAAACACCGAGGTCTCATGATTCAAACGCTGCAGGGGACAAAGCAAGATTGTGCAAGAAAGCTCATTGATTGTGTACCGATATAGATCGACTGCGGGAGCTCAGCATTAATCTAATCATCTGCAGAGCTGATGAAAAGTTGTTGCACACTTCAAGTCACACATGAAGTTGCTCTGCTCTCTAGTACTTAAATAAACACAGACCAAAACTAGGTCAGTTAAAGGGTTTATATAACAGAGGGTGAAGTAGATAAAACATTGACGGCGACGCCACCTCCCCTCTGACACAGCCACGGTCACTGTGATCAGACATCAGACTTTGGACCGACTGATTTGCTGATAAAACGACTGCATTAAAATAAAATTAAATTAAAAAAAACACACAGCTGTGGTGGTGAGATTTAATCTCTCCAGTCAGTCACCCATTATTTAAATAAACAGGATGTGGTAGACGAGGGTAGCTGCTGCGCTGCCCATTTTAATGAGACCAAACAATTCATCGTAGGTCTGAAGTTATGTTCATCTAGGTGAGGTCGAAGTGGTCGAAGAGGTCAGGGGCCGGATTTATCAAGCTTCTTAGAGTTACTCCTAAAACTCTGCGAAGAGTCGATTTATGAGTAAAAAAAATTATTCTGAAAGCTGCACTTGAAAGTTAGTTACCAAGCGTCTAACTCACACTTTTAGTGAAGTGTGGGACTGAATCTTGAGTGTCATATCTCAGTGGATAGTTAAATGGCCAATGGGAGTGTATATTCAACCGTATGGATTATGGCAAAAATCTTCAAAATAATACAGAATATAAACATTGGAAATGAATCAAAAGTAGATCTTCCTAATCTTTCCAATTTATTAATTCCGTGTCATAATGTTGGTGAGGTGACGTCCTTTATTAAATCCCTGACAAGGATGACACCTTCTCTGTCCAGTGTCCACACGATTTTGTTTGATCAACTGCTCGTCATCAAACGAAGCCACAATGTCCTTCCTTTCGCACACGTCTCTCTCGCTACTGGCAACTCTTAACCACTTAGGACACTTCTCAAGGTCTCTTAAATATCTGGGGGAGTAGGAGTGATGCTTTGACTTCAGAAAGTTGATAAAAAAAAAAGCTTTTATTCTTAAATTTGAGACTAAATTCCACAAATTCTCAGCACTTCAGACTAAAATGGCGCTCTAAGATGCTTGATAAATAAATACGGCTCTAGATCATCACACAGCCATGGTTAACAACAGCACTGTGATGTTTCCCGTGGGTAGATTAAATTAGCAGGGTCCCCCAGGTTAATATTATCCGCTGGTGTTCGCTCAGTTTGTAATAGGTTTTCCAAAGTTTGCTGTACGGTAATTGCATTTAAGACAAATTAAACAGTTTGCAACAAGTAGAAACTGTGCAGTTATAACAAGGCCGACAGGAATCAGCCTCGACATCAGGGGGTAAAGCAATTAACTTGGTCCTTTATCATGTCAGCGTTGGTGCATACTCCCAAACTAATTATAAGTGCAAATATATGGTTGACACAGAGAAACTGGGTTTATCAGGACCCCAGGAGTAGAAAAAAAATGAATAGATTTGGGAGCGTAACATGCTGGTTATAAGAGGAAGATTTGGTCACACAGCATTTTCCACTACAACTGTGACCAGACAAAGTCCCCATCCAGCTCTGATATGAAAGGTTTAATTAACACTAACCAAGTTAAATTGTGTTGAGAGCTCCAGAGCTCGTTCATATAAACTTCAATTCGTCCACAAAAGAAGAAATTTAATGAAACTTTCCCAATATCCGGTCCAATCAAAACAATTTATTTGAATTAATTAACTTTTTTTTTGTCTCATGGAAACTTTACAGTCCACAGATTTACTACAAAATAAGAGAAGGATGACTTGATGACCCTGGAAAAGGATGAGTCAGTGACTGTTGGGTACATCTGCTTTTAACGACAAAGTAATGACCATAGTTAGATCAATTATCTCATATTGATGTACATATTTATATAGATGTAGTGTGTATATTCTTCCTTACATGTCTTATCTCTGTTTTATTTTGCTCTACCATGCCCCTAATATTATATTATATTATCATATGTGTGCTACTGGATACTTGAATTTCCTTTGGGATGAATAAAGTATCTCTACGTCTAAGTCTTATTAGCTCATAGCCTTTCATAATGTTTAAGCTCTGTTAGCAGAGCGTTTTGGAGTTGTTGGACTGTATTTGATTCGTTTGATGAGGGACAGGAGACCAGTACCGTTCACCTCCATTGTGTTCACTGAGCAGCTCACGTCTCTGCCCCGCTGATCTCAAAACAACATGCACCGATAATTAAAGGTAAATGAACCTACTGCTATATGACTATAGGGATTATTATGGTGAGAGGAGGATTTGCCAAAATGTTGAACTAATCTCTTTAACATTGAAAGCAGTGCATAACGAAATTGAGGATATGGGTAATTATATTTCCCCATTCCTCTTTACTGTATCGCAATTTGGGGGAAATTTACACATCAACAGCTGATGTCTGAGAAGTGACAGCTGTCACTGTGGGCTCAGCGCTAATACCCCGAGTGACGGGCGGCTAATATGATAAACTCACTGACTTTGCAGCGGTCAGGTCCAATTAAACAGCACAGTGGAGATGCGTTTAAAAAAAAAAAAGTCTAACATCAGCAGAAAAGACCGAAAAGTCAGAAAAGACAGAAACACATGCAGCTCCTCAGTGATGACGATGCCTCTGTTGACACAGTCAATGCTAACAGGCGAGCTAACTGCACATGCCATTTATAAATTCATATATATTTGTTTGGTTTTGGGGTTTTTATGGTTTAGTTTTTTTGTTTCTTTGTGTGTGTATTTAATATTAAAAAATAAAGAAATGGAGAAAAAAAGAAAGAAAGGGGGGAAAAAAGAGCTAACTGCCCAATGCTATCTGATTAGCAACAAGAGCTTCCGGTTGTGTGTGGACGACGGAGGACGTAGTCAAGGATGGCTCGGTGTTTGCCATTATATTTAACATAAACAACGTGTTTCTACTTTATCAAAGCATAAATAAAAGTCAAATAAAAAATAAAAAAGTAGTTATCATAGGAAATACTGCGCGATGCTAAGCTAAACTAGCCTGGCTGTCAGTCAGTCACATACATAGCCGTTGAGCTTTCTTCCTCTTATTCCTCCGTGACTCTCTCTGTCTGTCACAGCGGAGAAACACACGGTGGAGTTTACGTTAAAAACACAGTTTGTTACAGGACACAACCAACCGATAACACAGGCAGCTCCACCATCACCCTACGCCCGGTTCAACTGTGCGGTCGGCGGTGAGGAGGTGACCGACAGCGGCTCACAGCGGGGCCGAGTTCACTTACGTCTGGACGGTTGGTTGGATTCACCGAGAGCTTTCCTGCTGCCACCGCCGCTGGCTGCTTTCTTGTCAGTCGGATTCTTCCCTCCTCCTCCTCCACCTCCTCCTGCTCCTCCCGAGCTATTGCTGTTCTTCTTTCCCTTCTTCACGACCTCCCATTTACCAACCGAGCCGTTATTATTTGAAGCCATGTCTCCTCTCCAGGTCCAGGTGCTGAGGTGCTGGGGTGCTGCTGCTGTGTGAAACAGAGCGACGTGACGGGATGTGACGTGCGACGCTCTGACTGACAAACAAACGGCTCAGATCATTTAAACGTCCGCGTGCCACGTCTCGTTGTAGGTATGACGTCAGGGTGACGCGTTACCAACCGGACCGCTAACTTTCATCTGGTTCAACAGGTATCATGAAGTCTAAATTATGTATTGTGTATTTTAGTATATTATGCCTCTAAAATTGTGCTACTTTTATTTAGCAAAGTCTTTTATTTAAAATTGGTTAACAGATTTAAGATATCTGTACTTCCTCCATTGAACAATCAATGAATTTGTCTGTAAAAGTGGAAAACAATAACTGAAAAAAGCCATTTCCCAGAGTAATTTATAGATCAAATGAATATTTGGTTTAAAAAATAATGTATGAACCAAAACATGAACAAACAAACTCAGGAAGTGAAACCAGGAAACGTTTGGTATTGGTGCTCATAAAGTAGCTGATCTTTTATTATAGTAAATAATACTATAATACTATTAAAACTATTTAAAATAAGCTGATTAATCAGTTATAAAAAAAAACTAAAAAAAAACATCTATAATACAATCAGAAACCAACTGTATGTATGTGTATGTTTTGTCAATACAGAAAAACATACAAACTGATTCAATCTAAGATGAAATAATAATCATTTTGAATAGTAATGTTAGGAGAAATATGCTGAAATGTTATTCTGTATTGTCTATTGTCTATCTATAATTTCTACAGGGACTCTGAGTCTGTTTTGGACTCTCTGGCTCTATCTCTGAGAAAGGCCAGTTCCCAATTTACACCCTGGACCTGCTGCAGTTTTTCTTTCTGGCCGTTTTCTCCGAACAGAAGGTGAGTGTTGGCTGCAGTGTGTGTCTCTGTGAAGAGCCACTTAATGTTGCTTAAATGAGTCACTTAGTGTTTGGCAGAAATGACCTGGATCTCTCTCAAGACCACTTCCATTCACCGAGTGGAGGATGAACCACTGACCACAGCGACAGAGGCGCCCCACTGAGTCAATATGCTAATCTGCTGCAAATCAACTGTGCCTTTGTTTCTTTAACAATGCACATCACTCTTTTTGGCTTTTGTACTTGGGAAAACAGTTTTGACAAACACTAATGATGACAGCAGGAGTTGTTATCCACGTGGTTACACCGTTTAGCGTGTGTGTGTGTGTGTGTAGGGATAGATGGATAAAAACTTTATTGATCCCTTGGGAAATATTGTTTCCAGTTGCAGCACCATATGATAAAAGAGAAAAGGGAAAGAATATGCCCAACCAAAAAAACACAATTCTAAAAAAAATAGTGCCAAATATCAATATCAATATGGTCCAGCAACAAAAACTTAAAGGGATAGGTCAACATTTTGGCAAATTGGCCCATTGCCACAATCCCTATAGTTTTAGGAGTAGGTTCGTTACCTTTATTTGTCGGTGCAAGCTATTTTTAGAACGGCGGAGCAGAGCCGCGAGCTGCTCAGAGCTACGCTACGGAGGCTCATGTTTTTCTTTTTTGGTCTCCCTCATCAAACTCATTAAATACACAATCCAACAACTCCAAAACACTCTTGTGGACAAGTTGTGACCTGGACATTCACCACGCTATGAGATAATAACAGAACGTCATGAGACAGAGTTGTTTTCGAGGTAAATTCATGCAAAACCGCTGATGCGTGTTCCCATCGGGAGCAGTTTTTCGGCAAGCAGTCTCTGCATTTCCCTCTAAAACAACTCTGTCTGGTAACGTTCTGTTATTATCTCATAGCGTGGTGAATGTGCAGGTCACAACTTGTCCACCAGAGCGTTTTGGAGTTGTTGGATTGTGTATTTGATGAGTTTGATGATGAGGGAAACCAAGACATCCCATTATCCTCCGTAGCGTAGCTCTGAGCAGCTCACGGCCCTGCTCCGCCGTTCTAAAAATAGCTTGCACCGACAATTAAAGCCAAAGGTAACCTCCTAAAACTATAGGGATTATGGCAATGGACCAATTTGCCTAAATGTTGAACTATCCCTTTAAGTGTGCAACTAACAGATAAAAATAAATAGTGACTCTTGATGTAGTGTTGGGTGCAATGTGTGTTATGAAGAGCTTTCCAGAGCCTACTGAGGGAATAACGCAGCAGCAACACGTCAGACATAACACACAACAAGAGGCTTAGCTACTTTTCTTGAACCTCAGAACTTTATTTCATTCCAGCAGTAAATCCAAAATGATGCAAGTTAATCACATGGCTGCCATGGTAACAAACGGTGAGAGAGGGGTTCAATGTTGTTGCGTTCTCTCTGGTGACTGGTGGTCCATCTAATGTCAATCACACTCAGCCTGGCTGTCAGTCTCAATAATAAACCACACCTAAAGCTCCCTGGCAGCCACTGTGCTGTTTTAAAAACCGCTGCAACAAAAACGCAATTAAATACGGCAACAGAAGAGTACTAATAGCAGCTAAAATGTTTAACTCCATTAACACGGTCAAACATTAGTATTTAGTAGTGTCTGTCTGTAGTCTAACCCTTTTTTTTTTCTTAAACATTTGTTCGTTCATAGAATTCAAAGCCTGACATTTGTCTGATAAATAGCTTTTACATCAACGCGTCTGACTCGGCCTTTGAGGAATTCCATGCAAATTAAAAAAAAAACTAAAAAAACAACCCTCTTTAAATTCATCTACAAAATATAAAATTGCATCTCTCTGTATCTTCACTGCGTGTTGGCATTTTGGATCATTTCAGTCAGTTTGTTTCGCTACATTTTTTAGTGCAAGACCTTCAATTTCCCCAAATCCAAAACCACATATATATATATAATTTTTTTCTTCAGAAACTGTATAGAGCAGATTAAAAAAAGATAAATAAATAAAAACATAAATAAATCATGCTATCTCATAAACAAGCTGTCAGTCAGAACAGTTTCATGAGCAAACCCAACGACTTGGTGAAAAAAAACATATTCTGGGATTTCCTTTTTCTTTTTTTTCCTCAGGAATGATATATATACTCTTTTCTTTTTCTTTTTCTTTTTTTGTAGCGCATGTACATGTGAGCAGTTCAAAGTCTGTGATATGTCTGCCGGCTAAATGTACGTTCACATGTGTCATCGTATGCATATATCACATATAATATATGATACAGCATGCATGTGCAGGCCTCTCTCTCCTCCCGAGGCGTCATCAACGCTACTTAACGTTTCTATATATCCAAAATATTCATATCTGGTCACATTGTGTGGTTTTCATATATAAACTCTACAGAGAACCCTGATGCATGTGTGTGCATGTGCGTGCGTGTGTGTGTGTGTGCGCCAATGTGTGGTCACCAGTCGTAGTGCATGGGTGACAGAAAGTGACCTGCCTCTTCACACCGACAGATTGATAGCGCTGTTGGCTCCAGGCCGTCACAGCGCTCGATCCCTGTAATCTCGCCGCCGCTGCTATTAACCTTAAAACCTCTGACGGACGAAGACAGGCCTGAAGTGCAGCTGTCCCCTCTGGTAACAGGTTAGAGTCGGTTGAGTTAGCCGAGCCAGGCTGCTGCGTCTTAGTCCAGACATGGCTGGGTTAAGTGTCCTTTGCTAGTTAACGAGTCTGGGAAGTTTAGGGAAGCTGGACTGTGCAGCGTTGACATTGTCATGGATATGAACAGCCAGGCAAGGTTGGGAGGAGTAAAAAGGGAGACTGTAAAAAGTAAAGCAAAAGGGGAGAAAGGAGGAGGGTAGATGAGAAGGATAGGGTGGGAGGTGGGAGGAGAACGAAAAAGATGGAAGGTGATGGAAGGAAGAAGAGGAGGAGTTCAGAACTCGTCCGGGTCTCCCTGTGCTCCCTCTTCGATCTCCTCGTCCTCCGGTGGCGCAAATCCGTCCTGGAAAAGAAAAGAAAAAAGAACAACAACAACCTCAGTCAGCGCGGCCGCTCGTCGCTGTTTGTATGAAAGAGATTAATTAACAGCAGCAACTAGTGCAGCAGCAACTCTATTCTGTCCTTGGTTTTGTCTCCCCTCTTGCTACATCATGACATCACTCTGCAGTGTCTGGGACTGATAAGCAGCAGCTCAAGCTCAGTCTACCTGGCCGCTTTGTATCTCAGTCAGATGCTGTGTGCTGCTGTGTTGAGGCTGACGAGAAAAATTGTTGAGAATCAGACAAGATTTTTAGATACACACAGCATGCATACAAATATACTGTATACATATATATATAATAAATAGATGATACAGTGGGGGAATCTCTGATTTGTCTCTTGACAACCACTCGGTTTTGGATGAGCAGCTCGCGGGATACAACAGAAAGAGAAACATTTTAAAGATAATTTAATCCGTCAGTGCTGGTGACGACTCATCCCTGTAACAAATATTGTTCTGCGCCTCAGTCCGAGCAGCAGGATCATCCCAAGTGGGAGTGGGAGTTATTTTGGAAAGAGACTCAGAGAGACTCTGCAAATTGGAAACGGCTTATGGCAGCGGTACAACAGCTTTACACGTTCTTTTGAAGCATGAAATATGAAGCTGTTCACGACAGAAACAAACTTGTTTTTATCTGACCAGGGTTTCTGCAGGTACCAGCAAATCTAATGTCATGCTTTTTAATGCCATTTCAAACATTTTTAATGCCCATGACTGCAAATACTATACGTGTGCGTACATACACTTACCTAAATACACATAGACACACCCAATTACTTGGTTCTGCATGTTTATCACACCAATAGGGGTGCACTAATTGCAATTTTCTGGCCGATCCCCGATCAGCCTACCACCACCGAAAAATATTAATTTAGAAAGTTCTCTTATTTCTTCACCCACGTTTGATTTTACCGTAGATTAACTGTATAATCCCCCTATTTTTCTGCTCTTTGTGCTTTATAGGGATGTAACGATATCAAAATCTCACTGTATGATAATACCACAGTAGCTCCACAGTACAATATCTATTCCACTACTCATAAGTCAACAACAAGAATATTTGGTCAAAAATAAAATAGCTTGCCTGCCTTTCTCAATCACCAGCCACAGCGGCTTGTGGGCTGATCAAATTCACCAACCCTGGTCCAATTTTTTGATGCCTTTGAGAATCAAATTTAATGCCATTTAAGACTTTAATTTTAGCAAATGTATTTAATGACTTTTAATGCTTTTTAATGACCCGCGGAAACCCTGCTGACACTGGGGATAACAACTGTATTTGCTGGACAACACCTCCCTCTGTAGTCTCAGGCCCTCAGGTGTTACTGAATATGAGTTTTCATTGCTGCACGTTTCATTTGACTACATGCAAAACTCAGGAACATTCAAGCTTTATAGAGAGGGACAGTGAGCTCTTATCTGCGCCTGGATCTCCTGGTTTTCTTGTGTGCATGTGAACATATTGTTTATGAGCACAGTGTTGTGTTGTTGCAACAGTAACAGTCTAAATCAGCGGTCCCCTACCTTTTTATCACCGGTGGAAAATTTTACCGCGGACCGGGGGAGGGGGGGTGTGTAGCATACGTTCTCCTGTTTACATTACATGTACTGTATAAACAGGACTGTAGACGGTCACATAGTTTTCCGTTACGTTTACGTTCTTTGTTACAACTCACCATAATATAGGATCACAATAATAATGTCTGTCATCTCGGGTCCAGTCTACTCTGTCATCTCGTTTTGCTGCTGGCGGTGCAGAAAACTCCGTTTCACAAACATAATATGTTTGTAATGGAAAGCAGGTTTTCAGTGCTTTTGTGGCGATCTCAGGATATTCTGCTTAAATCCAGAACGCAGGGTAAGTTTTCTGTGAAGTGATGAAGCGGCAGAGAGCCGGTCCCGCACTTGTATTACACACTGTGGAGCTTGTGAATCACCTGTTGCAAAAAACCCGCAATTTAAACAGGACACGTGGTTTTTCTTTTAGAACAGCTTTCTTCTTGTTGGCAGGCGTCGGGTCTTCTGTCGTCTCACTATTGAGTTTTTCCCGGTCCGGCGACGTGTGTTTTTCACTCTTTTACGTTTGTGGACCTGCCTGTCAATTGCGCAGCGCTGGGAAGATGCACAAGCGGAAGTGGCAAAAATTTCAAAATAAAACGACCGGGAAGTGTGAAATAGACGAAACAAACGATTTTATATATTTTTCAACCTCTTTCTGCGGCCCGGTACCAAATGATCCACGGACCGGTACGGGGGTTGGGGACCACTGGTCTAAATAACTCATTAATTTAGGAGGAGAAATATTATAATATAAGCAACAACTGGGCTATAAACTGTATGTACACACACACTGATACACACATCTGACCCAGGCGTGTCTATGTACGTGTGATCTGTGTGTAATCTGAGTGTGTTTACCTCTGTGGCGTACAGTATGTCTATGATTTTGCCGAGGACCGGGTTCTCGTTTTCATTCTCCTGGCAGATGAGCTCGATGTCTCTCAGCTTCGCAAAGTAAAAGTCTCTCTCCTTCTCCAGTCCGTCCACAGTCAACTTCAGGTCCAGCAGCTGAGTGGAGAGACAGACAAGAGACAAAACAACACACATGTGAAACAGCAGAGGGGGACAAGACGGTAGGAACAGTTATCAGTAATAATCACAACAACAAACAGGAAGAAAAATTAAAACATAGAAAAGACAGATTCAGATTTTCCTATTTGTCATTAAGCTTTTTAATGTCTGCCTGATGAACTGCCTTTACACTCCACCACTGCGAGGGTTTAGTGAGTCAGTCCATCATGGCAGAGAGCGGTCACACTGACCTTGCAGTGACTATTTATCATGACGAAGCAGTTTTCTTTCTGCCTGGGCCCGTTCGATATTCTCAAGATGACGCAGCTTTTGCCAAGAAAAACAACCTCCCACTGTCAAACTGCTGTAGCATCACGGAGCAGATCAGAGAAACACCCAAACAGCCTCGGTGTGTGTGTGTGTGTGTGTGTGTGTGTGTGTGTGTGTGTGTGAGAGAGCAGCAGTGTCTACTGTACCTGCTGGTTGAGCTCTACGAGCTCAGCGTCTCCTCCGTTACGGGCGACGGGGACGTTCCTGCGGGCGGCTGCGACGTTGATCTGCCTCTGTGGGGTGGGGACGTTCTTGGGGGCCGTGGGAGACGTTCTCATGGGGGCTGGAGACAGAAATACACACACACACACACACACACACACACACACACACACACACACACACACACACACACACACACACACACACACACACACACACACACACACACACACACACACACACACACACACACACACACACACACACACACACACACATTTACTTAGCAACATTTGTCCTCAGAGGGTTTTTCTCTACACACAACACGTGTTTATGCCTCACATCCATCTTTGTGACTCGTGTGTGTTTGTGCAGCGCTGTTGTGAGTGTAGACTCTCATAGCACTGTTACAGCAACTGCATGACTAATGAAGACAAACAATAACTAATCATCTATTCTTAACCTTGACTGACAAGACTGGACAAAATGTCTCAACATTAAGCCTAAAAATTAAAAAAAAGACTTCTATCTCATCAAGATAGAAGTATCCAAACAAACACACACACGTGCACACACACAAATTCATCTTTTTAGGAAGTCTTTACCGTGATTTTTAATTGTCTTGTAATTAATTGCCATGTATTTATTTAGGGACCACAATGGAGATAAGCCTCATGGCTTTATTGTGTTATCCCGACCATTTGTTTTAACTATGGTGCAGAGATGTATCATGTTTTACAACAGATTGTCAAATAAAATCAGTCTTCCCGAGTTCCCGTACAGAAGAATACCATTGTTATGGAAGATTTGAGCCCATTTACTATATATCATTAGATCATAATTTGTGTAGTATACAGTTTGAGATTTTTGCACCTCAGTTTGAAACTAAAATCCTGACGATGGGACACTGTATGTTGTGTAAATCAATATGGTTTTTGTCCTTGTTTGCTGCAGCAGCTCCAGATGCTGTTTGGCTGAATCAAGTCAATAAAAACTCACAGCACTGATCTGTTTCAGGCAGAATAAGCAGAGGACTTCTTGTGATACTGTACAAACACGAGGGCTGGGTTTAAAAAATCGATTTTCTTTTAAAATTTGATTTAAAAGATCTGATATCGATTCATAAAATCCTTAGATCAATCTTGTAATGTATGGAATTTCCTGTTTCCTCTGTTAGATCTGTGTGATCGCGATAATCACCCACAACTGTACTGAAGAGTTCTGTAGTGGGTCATGTTAAATAAATGTACATTAATGTAACTGCTTTCGGGCCAGTTCTTTACATAAACATTGATATTTTTGATAATTCACCAGGTTAGAGAGTTACATCTTTCTTAGTTCTGTGAAAATCTCTTTCATAACTGAGCAAAATTAGTAATAAAACTGAAATATCTCTGAATGAATCAATATCGAATCCAATCAGGACCTTGTGAATCGGAATCAAACTGATTCAGTAAATCAGTGGCCATACCCAGACCTTTCAAACACCATCTAACTTAATGTAACACATACTGTGTAGGTGCGCACAACTACAGAGATGCAATCAAAGCCCACAAAATAAACGCCAGAGTGAAACACTGAAAAGATGGGCACACACACACACGCACACATGCTGGATGGAGGGGGTGTTACCTGAGCGAGGGGGTCTTTTAGGTTTGTGATGAATGGGCTCACCTGGGTTAGAGGTGGGGATGGATGTGGTTGCATGAAGAGGTGAGAGCAATGACATGAAGCCTTTGAGTCCACATTCAGCTGACTGCGCCTCAGCCACATGGTCGACCCTACTACGTACTGTATGTCTGACTTACCCGGGTTGGACGGCGGCGGCGTCCCCTCCTGGCCCTGCCGCGACAGCAGCGGGTCGTATTCCTTCCCGTCATAGTTGGCGTCGAAAAACTTCTTAAACCACTGGAGGAACTCGAAGTTGTCCTGGAACTTCCCCTTCACCAGCCGCTCCACCGGGATGATCTGAGGAGGAAATGCACGGTTAGAGAGAGAGGAAGTGTAGGTGTGTGTGTGTGTGTGTGTGTGTGTGTGTGTGTGTGTGTGTGTGTGTGTGTGTGTGTGTGTGTGTGTGTGTGTGTGCGTGCGCGTGCTCACCTTGTCCACATTCATTCTCTTGAAGCCGGCCTGTAAGACCTTGAAGTTGTGGATGTATTCATGTTCCAGTTTAGCGTTGAATTTAACTTTCTTCAACAGTATGCAGCCTGGAAACAGCATGTCCATGAACTGGCAGTACGCAGCACCTGTTCAAAAATAAAAGTCACACATATATATTTTTTGTTTTTTACTTTTAGAGGTTCAATTGTACGTTTGTTTTTAATGACCAGCTCGACATTTAATTAAAAAAAAGTGTTAGACCTGAACCGAGCTGCTCAATCTTTGTGTAGGTGAAATGTAGAGAGTCGTTGACCCACGCCAACATGTCATGACGACTCAGGTTCTCTATGGTCATAGAGGTGGAGTAGACATTCACCGCCATCCTCCTGCTTCACAAAAACACACCAACACACACCGACACACACACACACACACACAGGTTTTTACTTACAACTTTTAAGCTTTGTGCTGATACATGGTTTATCTCTGATTAATTCAATGCCACTACGCAGTAAACGGTCCATAACAGAGTTATTCTTTCACATTTGTTATGTAATCCAGGGCTCCACACTGCCCCTAAAATTTGAGACAGTCCAAGTACATTTTTCATCTACTTGCACATGTGCAACCAGTAAATGTACCTTTTTTTCTTTTGAACACTTGTGAAACGTGAAAGGGGTGACTCATAAATCTCGTATGGTACAGGTGGGAGGCCAATGTGTGTGAGGATCATGAATGAAAAGGAAATGTGAATATTTGCCTATTTGCAAGTCAATTTATGCCCCTAATTTTTTTTTGTTGCACATAAAAAACATTAGTCTGGAGCCCTGTAATCAGTTTTCTATTCTATTCTCTTCTTTACTGTCTGATCTTCTGAGTCTTTAAAGTGGCAATTAATTGATAAAAGCTTCTTAGAAAATAAACGATGGGAATAATCTATAAACATAATTAAAGAGTTATGCATCATCTGAATGATAAAATCAATGTTCTTACTCACAGTGACTTAGAGACAGGTTGGTTTATACTACATGACTCATAGTGGCATTGAACAACATATCCTCCTGTCCCATATGAATAATGTATAAGATTTACCTAACTTACTGCATTATTGAGCAAAGAAAGTAATAATAACACACGCACAGACACACTCACCTGCGCTGGGTGTGTGTTCGGTGTGAACTGTTTGAATCCGGTTGTTCTGGTCCACCTTATAGAAAGACCTGGAGACAGAAAAGACAACATGTCAAATATCAGTCCTGCTAACAAGGTGTAAATCCAATTTCCCAACAGAAATATATCAGTATATGTTTGCATCTAATAACCAGTCAGACTAGTATCTTACTTCACGGAGCTACAATATGAGATACAACGAGCGACCAGTTACCGATTCACTCACTAGGCCACTAATCTGTGTCTGAGTTAATCCTTTTAGCCCAGGTCCAACACGCTGTGTGACCCATCATAGTTCACGCAGGCTGCTCCGACCGCCGCACCGAGACGCCGTCAGAGCAACAAGACATAAAAACCAACTAACACCAACAACACATCAGCGATTAATCATCATCACAAGGAAAAACTCCAACAATATCAGGGCATTTCCTGTGTGAGCCCACGGCCTCCAGAGTAAACACCGTCCGTCCAGGATGTTCTGCTGAACAATCACTTCCTGGCTGCAGAGCTTCACACAGGCTCCACTGTCCCACAGGCAAATAACGCTGCTGCTAATTTGGTTATCAGGTTAAATCAGCCAGTTATGCCAGTTCTTTCCGCGTGCGCTAACACACAGCGTCCGATTTAGTCAATTAAATATCACTTTCAATCTGTTCCGACAAATTTGTGATTGTAAATGGGGGAAAAAATGGGATATACCCTATATCATTGCTAACAATCTACAATTATTACATACTAAGAGAGATTTAGTAACATAATTGCATAATTCTTTGCAAATTCTGACACTATATTGATAAACAGCGATTGTTTGGCTTGAAAATGCTTAAATAATTAATCAGTTGCTGACTTTTTTTGATTCATCATGTAACTATCTGAGCTCAGCAATTTGCAATTTGGTTGTCACAGGTGAATCAGCCAGTTACAGTAATGCCAGTACTTCCATGTGCTAACACAGTGTCCAATGAGTCCATTAAATATCAACATTACATCTGTTCTGACAAATATTTGTCTGTAAATGGAAAAAGGAGATTGTTGATTTACTGGTTGGCTGCAAACATCTCTCTGGTCACCACGACCTGTAAATCTATATTAATCAGAAAGTTTAGCAACTGCCAGTTAAATGATTAGTTGATTGACAGAACAACATTAGACCATACTTTTAAAGATCATTTTAATGCAAAAATGCCCCCAAAATATGCAGATTCAAGAAGATTTCCTATTTTTAACATTATTAATGTTCAGAAGAATAGTCTATGTTGGAAATGATTCTTAGTTAGACCTAATTTTGAGGACATTTACTGCCTATTAAGTTACTTTTTTAATCTATATTTATCAGAAAAAACTTAGCAACTGCCATTAAAATGATTAGGCCTACCGGTAAGTGATTGACAGCAAATCACAAGACAACACTTTTTACGACCTAATTTAAATGCAAAAATGCCAAAAATGTGCTGATAACAGAAGATTTCCTATTATTAATATGATTAATATTCAGAAGACATGTCTATGTGGGAAATTATTTTGAGACCAAACACCTGCTTGGCTCTGATTCATGCAAAACAGACAACAGTGGACTCTTACTTAGTTGTGATGTATTGACTACATCTGCAGACCCTCATGACAGCATCAGAGTTTATTATAAGATGCATGATTAGATGTGAATGTAAGACTGTAACTGAAAACCTGGACTTTACCAGCTGACAGACTCTATTTTTATTCCTATTTCCAGAACATTCCCGGGAGATCTGCAACACATCACACCGGTTGTTTTAGTGTCTCACCCATTCATTATCTCTTTTATTACTGTACAGAGCTCTGGTGATAAAATGACACGACCAAAAGGGATTTCTCTTTCCTGCTTTAAATTCATGTTTCTTGTCAGAGCTGCGAATATCACAGGGTTTAGTTGTAAAATCAGGCTTTTAAACTGTCAGCGCCGATGCTCTGGTCTTAAGGGATCCATACAATTGCACACATTATCACACAATGCATGTAAATTCATTTATAGTTTTACTTTATTTTCAACTTTTGCAAACTTGAAGCTTCTTTTATATCTTAGGTGGACTTCGTTTTTAGAGCTTTTGACAGTTGTCGTAGTTTGTTGCTTGTCTGCCACAGCTTACACTTTAAAATAAGACAGTTTACTGTAAATTCAAGACAAGAGAAAGCTGCAAATCGACACATATTTACAAGTTAAAAGTACTTTTCAATGAGTATTCTCTCTGTTTTTCATCCTATTTTATAACTATGGTGCCATGGTCATTTGCAGATACTGATGCGGTGTTATCTTCTTTCAATTTTTACATATTATCGATGAAAATGTACAAATATCACATACTTATAGAGATTTAGTAACATAATTTCACAATTTCTTGTCTAAAAAAATGAATCAGTAGCTGACTTTTAGGATTAATCATTTACCTATCTGAGCTAAAAAATACCATACACTGTTGTGTAATTTATCATTTTACAGCTTCACATAGCCTCATTAAACATCCTCACCCCTCAGACCCTCACATCGACTGAGGAAAAACTTAGAAGAACACTTTAATAGGGGGGAAAAAACATGGAGAAACATCAGGGTGAGCAACAGAGGAGAGATCCCTCACTCAGACGTGCAATAGATGCTGTATACAGACAAGAAAAAACTGTTTACAATAGGAATAAGTGGTCAGGAGGTGTAATATTTAGGCCTACCTGCGGTGGGTCAGATCTTATATTACTGTAATAAACTACCAGGGTCAGCTGATATATAATGTGACACTGTGATAAAGTCTGGTGGTTGTGAAACCTCTCCTGTGTGTGTGACTGTTTTGTTTTGTTCTGGATTTATACTTTAAGGGGAAAAAAGAAATGAATTATTAGGCTATCGGTTGTTAACTTGTGTTTAAATCACATGTGTAGCCTATATAATGTTGTTATGGATGTGTGTACTTGATTCTACAGGACCGAAATAAACTCACTAAAACTAACTAAACTAAACTAACTTCAGTGAGGTCTCCCCCGGTCGGTCTGTTGTGACAGTTGACGTTGTTACGGCCGTTTAACGGTGCGACAGACTCCGCTGCTGCCGCCGCCGCCGCCGCCGTGTGACTCCACCGTAACCCTGTTAGCTCCCAGCTAACTTAACCACCGACACCCGCTACCGAGCTGGGCTAGTGTTTTGATTAGTCAAATGCTGAATATCGAGGTGTAAACTGTTAGTTTAATGTAACACAGAGCGGCTGTGGCGAAGTGAAAATCAGAAATAAGTGTGTGGGTGAAAATGAGACTTTTTTCAGGCTAACGTTACCCCCCTCTGGAGGCCTGTTCGGTAATACACACACACTGAAACTACGGAGGATGGAATAACTACTTTTATATAACACCAAAAATCAAACCAACCGGTTAAAACCTTATTTAAAACATAAACAAGCTGCTTTTAAGTTAAGTTGAGTTGTTTCTACTCACCGGAGTGGCTCTCTCTCTCAGCCGTCCCGTAACGTTGTCTACGGTGATGAGCTGCTTTCCGTTGCTATCGCCTCGACTGTTGCCTGCCTCAGCGAGTTGTTGCCGCGAGACTGTGCTCGCGCACCTAAGCTCCTGCCAGTGCGCATGCGCAAACGCAGTTGCAGGATTCCCCCGTTGTGTTCGGTGAAACTGGTGTCTGGACGGGGGCCGCCATGATGGAGACGGAGCCAGACGGCGTGACTGCGACTGCGGCCCATGTTTGGGGATTAACCTGACCGGTGGTGGTGGTGTCTCTGTCCTCTCATTTGTTTCACAGTTTTCACTTGACTTAGAAATAAGTTTGAAGCCATTCAATTAATAAACAGTAAATGAAGGCATATTTAATCTTATTACGTCATTAAATATAAGGCAATACCAAGGGACAATATTAATTCTCAATATTAATTATTCAACATTGACACATAATGTGTGATTTGTGCTATTCACTCTCTAGTTTACATTTAGCAAAATATTCACTCTTTATAATGGAAGTAAAGTCTGGATAGACTTTAAAAATACAGTTACAACTTAATATCACTGTATTATTTGCTGTACTAATTGTATCTCCAGACCAAAAACCTACAGAACAATCTATAACATTGCTTGTTCAATATAAACACAGAGAAGCTTTAAACCTTTTGGACAATACAAGTTTTCTTTTTATGTCTCTGTTGCATCTTTTACATTCAATGTTGTCATTAAGTTTTATAATATAGCTGTATATTTTTGTTCTTTTATCAGCGTATATACAGGAATCTTGAAGTTAATTTTAATACCTTTTTATGACTTTTTCAAGACCTTCTCAATATTTTTCAATACCTCACTGCCACTTCAAGCTGTAACCATTTACATCAGTAACACTTTTAACGTAACAGTTTTAGTTTGTGATAAAGACTATAGACCACTACGATACACCAGAATTCAAAATAGGCTGGGATAATAAATCAAAAGCAAAGTTTATCAAAAAAACAAAAAAAACATTGCTCCACTCTCAAAAAACAAAAACAACAATGTTCTTTTCTTTTTTATGTACCGGTTCATCTTTGGCTTTTAATAAAATGAATAAATTCACACACTTTTACAATGTTTTTTATGACTCAAACTCTTGGACGGCTAATTCAGAAAAAAAAAAACCTTCAAAATTTAAGACTTTATAAAGTCGTGAAAAGACTTTTTAATACTTTTTAAGGGTCTTAATTTTCCCAAAATTGATTTATCACCTTTTAATACTAAAGACCCCGCGGACACCCTGTTTATTGTACTGTTTTATTCTTTAGCATACACCAAACTAAATGTATGTAGACATATTTAAACACACTGTAGGACAATGTTTTCTGCTTTTTCTATCACTGCTGTCAATGGAATTACGGTATGTTTTATTTTTGAATGTCAAATTCTACTAAATGTTATAAAGAGTAGTCCAACTACTGTATTACTGAAGATCTTAGCATTTCAACAAAAAAAAAAAATTGTCATAAAGGAGCCATGATTATTTTTTTCCACTTTATTCTTTGCTGTTATTCTTGTGGTAAGAAACAAGCAGCCACTTACAGATTAAACAGGTTCACTGTCCAACACAACAAGAGTCTACAAACACACACAGCCAACTGAGCAGTCACAGTGCCTTCAAAACAACAAAACCATCCAACAATAAAATAACGTTGTTGTCGTCGTCGTTGTCGTTGTAGTAGTAGTTAATCGTATAAAACAGCACCAGTTGTTGTGAACCTGCGGGGAGAGGCTTCACTCCTCCGTCTCCATGTGGTGCTCATCATGCATGGGTGTCGGTGTGGCACGGGTGATTTCACATTGGCACATTTATTCTTTCAACTAAAAAAACAAACAGACATCCTAAATATATAGTACACAGGCAAGAAGACGTGATCATGTATAAATATAATACTGCTAGGCAGGAATGAGACATCATCAGGAGGTGAGAGGATCAGTGGTTTTTTTCTTCAGCCTGTGCAGCTCAATCTTCCTGCTCTGTGGAGACTCACTACTCCTCCAACAACCCCACCGTACTTTTCCTACTAATAAGACGCGTACTTGCTAATAAATGCTACTGAAACTCAACAACATCTTTTAATTTCTGTTGCTTATACAGTACTTTCAAGACTCCTGTTCACCATCTAGGGCCACATTTATCAGCAGCGTGTGCAGGTTTGTTGTTGGTTCATTTCTACACATAGAATCAGACTGATCAAATTGTTCTTGTGCTTGATAATGTGCAAACGGTTAGATCGACTAATATCCATGTGAGCATAACAAACGCCAAGTGGTAGACACTTGTAATTACAGCTCAATTCTTTCACTACAGATGGTCTATGTAGTGTATTTTTGCTATTGTCAATGAATCCCATAAAAAGATCAAAACCAAAGCCTGATATTGATTATTCTTCTGTGACATAGAGCTCCATTATTTCCTCAAAACATGACATGTTCCAGTTATTATGAACACATATTGTAGCTCATTGAATATACAAAATGTGTATTTATCCACCACTGAATATCACAATGCACCGTTTAAACAGTTTGAGGATCCATTTGCCAAAACCACAGTGGTTGGCTGGTTTCATAATTAACTTGGCCTGTTTTTAAAACCATGGATTTACATCTTTAATGGGAACCAGTGGAGCTTAGTGTGTCAGACAGGCTGAAAGACAAGCTAACACATTGTTTTGGTCTTTACGAGGGATTTGCTGACAAAAAACGAAAATAGAGAATAAGACCTGTTTAATGCTGTAAAACCACTCAGCCTGACGTGTGTTTGTGTAAAATGTGCCTGTAAATACTAAGGCTGTTTCTCTTCTCATCAGTGTTTCAGTAAATCTAACATTATACCAACTGTCTTGGCTTGTTTTACTCACATGTTGATAAATGAGGCCTTCGGTGTTTGCAGCGGTCTGACAGCTCCTAAGTGATCTCTCAGGTGAATGAGAAGGCACTGCACTAACGGTTGATGATGTAAAATACAGCAACAATGAATTTTTTTTTCTGTGATGTATTATCAGTAGCAACGTAACTTTTCCTCTGTTTATCTCCACTGTGATCGGTAAATCCTTTCAGAAACTGAGCCGACTTCTCCTCTGTGTTCTTGCACTTGTGCGAAGTCTATAGATACGACT
Organism: Trachurus trachurus; assembly: GCF_905171665.1. NCBI lineage: Eukaryota > Metazoa > Chordata > Actinopteri > Carangiformes > Carangidae > Trachurus > Trachurus trachurus. The sequence goes on from NC_139910.1 coordinate 8,236,060, forward strand.
AAAGATGATGAAGTTTCCAGAAACGCCTACAATAATCTGTTAGTGGGATCAGCACTGGGACCAGAGTTAAAAATCCAAGGTTAAGCCCACAGGTTTTACTTTACATCACTCTAGTCTATAGACTCTACAGTGTTGCAGGTGAGGTTGGGATGTTTTGTGGTGGGACATGTGTTGTTTTCAGTCAGAGGCAGTGAAAGTACAAGGATGGATGTACGAGGGGGTCAAGTTTTGATTTTGCTGAAAGAGTGTAAGCTGTAAGATCACACGGGTGTTTTTAAAGCAGTTGGATTTCATCACCACACAGCACGGTTCATCCATTGGAAACAAAAACACTGTTAGAGGAACCCACGGTGCAGCAGGAAGCCGAGCACAGTGGGTGGTTTAATCACAAACAAGAGTCCACACACATCTGCATACGAGTCTAAAACTATGGTGTCTACAGTGTACTGGATGTGTGTGTGTGTGTATGTGTGTATGTGTGTGTGACGGGGGTAATAATAGATATTCCACTGAATCCAGTTCTACTAGTTTTAAATAAATCGGTCGACATCACTTCAGCTGAAACCATCAAAAACTGTACTGGTTTTGATCTTTCACAGTTTGTTTAGCTTGTTTTCATTTCACGGGATACGAGCAGGGTGGTCATGAGCAGACTTTATCAATGTTAGTATGATCAGCTTGAATTTGGTAAAACATTTAAATTCATAGATAGATAGCCCTTCACTCTCGTGTCGTGTAATCCAATCAGGTCAGTCACTCCAATTAAAGACACAAATCAAATTCGTACAAGTCACTTTGGCAGATCACTGATCATCAGGTCGTCACTCGACATTAACACGTGCTTCAATTTGTTTTTCCCCCCCTCTTTAACTTTAATCCTGTGATTTTAAATCAGTGCAGTTTTCCTGGTTGCTCAGAAATATACAAAACACGGAGGCTCGGACGGTTGAAGCTCATCACCGGTGTTTACCAGATGCCACTGGAGCGGCCGCCGGGAGGGGCCAGGATTCGGGCCGAGGACCTCTTCGGGATGTGGTCGTCGACCTGAGACCCTGAGAGAGAAACACCAGGAATGTAATTGAGTTAGTTAAAGGGATAGTTCAACATTTTTGGAAAATTGGCCCATTGCCATAATCCTTATAGTTTTAGGAGTAGGTTAGTTACCTTTAATTGTCGGTGCAAGCTATTTTTAGAACGGTGGAGCAGAGCCGTGAGCTGCTCAGAGCTACGCTACGGAGGCTAATGGGATTTCTTGGTTTCCCTCATCAAACTCATCAAATACACAATCCAACAACTCCAAAACACTCTGGTGGACAAGTTGTGACCTGCACATTCACCACGCTATGAGATAATAACAGAACGATACGAGACAGAGTTGTTTTAGAGGCAAATGCAGAGACTGCTTGCTGAAAAACTGCCCCCGACGGGAACGCGCATCAGCGGCTCTGCATGAATTTACCTCGAAAACAACTCCCTTCCCTTATTATCTCATAGCGTGGTGAATGTGCAGGTCACAACTTGTCCACCAGAGTGTTTTGGAGTTGTTGGATTGTGGATTTGATGAGTTTGATGAAGGACACCAAGAAATCCCATTAGCCTCCATAGCGTAGCTCTGAGCAGCTTGCGGCTCTGCTCCGCCGTTCTAAAAATAGCTTGCACCGACAATTAAGGTAACGAACCTACTCCTAAAATTAGAGGGATTATGGCAATGGGCTAATTTGCCAAAATGTTGAACTATCCCTTTAATTAGTATCAGTTACATTGATTGTAGTTTCGTTCCTAACCCTACCTGAGAGGCTGAAGGACGACTCATGGAGGTCTCTGACGCCCTGTTGCGCCCGAACCGGACCACCTTTGTTGGGTGTCTCTCCATCTATCGGGCCCAGACCGAGCTCCTTCTTCAGGATGTTTGCCACCTTGGCCACATCACCGGAGTATGGATCCCTCACGACTCCTTTATAAGCCTGAGTCTACGACACAGAGTCAACCCAGAGGCAGAATATGTGTAAGAATATACATTTTTAAGAATGGGTTTCTAATTCTAATCACAAACTTCATCGTGTGCTGCTCTGGGCTGGAGGGGGTGTTGGATAATAGATACAGAAATAATTGTCCCTGTCAAATCAATCAAATCAAAATCAAATCAAATCAAAATAAAGTTTAATGTCCCCGGAGGGAAAATTGTCTTGGACAATCAATGCTGTACATCCTGCATACAGATTTTAAAACCATACACCATTTCACATACTCACACACACAACCAACACTCTGATCACAAGTTGAAGATGTAGATGACAACACATTTATTTGACTTGACAGTTGTGAATCTAATGTTGTGCAGTGGGCTGACTTCAGATCTCAGGCCTGATTTCAGCTGTTGTTGCCTTTTTCTGCTGTAAGATAGTGATCACTGTGATTTGTGTTTAAAGCAGCGAGCGCAGGGCCCAGACGAGGCGCATACTGTAATAAATGTCATGCAGAGAGCCCAGTGAGTAATTCCCCATCAGTTGGTGGTATAAACTGTGCAGTGCACCTACAGCAGAGCAGAACCAGAGGCTGCGATGATGGAGGCTTTTGCAGACAGCAGCAGCAGAAAAACAGTGTCAGCGTAGAGGGAGAGCATTAAATCCTTTATAAAGACTGTCAAACCAGTGGAGTTAGACACTGTGTGATGGGTGTGTTTGCTGCAGGTTCTCTGTCAGCTGACGCAGCACAGCACAGCGCAGCACAGCACGAGCCTCGGTTCCCTGCAAGGACTTGTTTACTTTTACCATCTGAGCAAACACAATAGAATAAAGTACTTAATTCGGCTTTTGTAGCGAGGACGGGAACACACACAGATGTAGATGGATGATGAAAAGTGAACGCACCTTTTCCCTCTGCACCATCTTCTTGTAGAGGAAGTCGGGGAAAGTGCGCTGCGGGTAGAACTTCCCGGAGCCCTCGGCGCACATGAACACGCCGTTCTCACACACCAGGCGTCCTCGGCTGATGGTGACCAGAGGGACGCCGTGGCAGCGCAGGCCCTCGTACAGGTTGAAGTCTCCGCCCTGCACCTGAGTGCTCACGGAGATCGTCCTGCACACACAAGTCAAGTCCGGTCAAGTCAGCTTTATTTATAGAGCACATTTAAAAACAACAAATGTTGAATGACTAAAGTGCTTCACAATTATGTGCAAAACAAGAACAACAAAAGACAAAAGAAATAGTACAAAACAGAACAAAATAATGTATCTGTGTACTGTAAATGATGTTTAAGGGTTTTGTTGTTTTATATCCATCATTTTAATTGTTATATAAATTTCTTTCTTTTTTTTTTAATAGATACATATACTATTCCATGCTGATGGTGGAGTCCACACAAACAAAAGGTGCAATTTAGACCCAGAGACTGTGGCAATACTGAGGCAAGATGCAATAGGCTATAGGAGAAAGTGCAATAATTATTTATTACTATAATTATTTATTACTTTGTATGAACCATGAACTTAGTCATACTGTCTGTAAGTGATCTCTGTTGGTTGTGTGTGTGAGTATGTGAAATGGTGTATGGTTTTAAAATCTGTATGCAGGATGTACAGCATTGATTGTCCAAGACAATTTTCCCTCTGGGGACATTAAAGTTTATTTTGATTTTGATTTGATTTGAATATAAAAAGAGAGAAAAAAGACAGAGAGAAGGCTATCAATGGAGGGTGAAGAATGAACTGAATGTGGCAAATTATTCCACAGTTTTGGACCAGCAACTGAAAATGTCACCTCTGGTTTTTAACTCTGTATGTGGGATGGAGAATAGAGATCTGTCTGTGAGGATCTGAGGGGACGAGACATGGAGTAGGAAGTGAGGAGTTCAGCGAGAGTAGGAGGAGTTCAGACGGATGAGTTATTATTAACACCGGTGTTGTTTTTGCTCTTGTACTCTGATGAGTGTTTGTTTTCTTTCTATAACGCTCTACCTTGTTGCATCTGGATCCCAGACGACCACGTCAGCATCGGCCCCGGCGATGATGCGGCCCTTGCGTGGGTACAGGTTGTAGATCTTTGCGGCGTTAGAGCTCGTCACTGCCACAAAGCGATTCTCATCCATCTTTCCTGTAACCTACAGATATTAATGAACGATAAATATCAGGAAAATAAAGGCATGTGCACATCATTACTTTTAATTTTATATATATTGTTCATTGTTAATGTGTTTAAAGCTGCAGAGGCTGGTTTGCAGATATATGTGTTAACCGATGTGTCTACTGTCCGTCACAGCTACAGCAGAAATACGCAGCTGGTCTATTTTTGCCGGATGACGGAGCCATCAAGCATCAATCCACGTCGATGAGATCGCCCCAAACGCACCGAGCATCCGGTAAATTTCAAAATAAAACACAACGACAAACGTTTTGATCGTAAATTATCGCTTTGTCGACATTAGTTTCACCCCATTGGCACAAGTTATCAATCAATCAGAGAGACCTAAAGCTAACAGGACTAAATAGTGATATATATAGAATATTGCAATATTTTACGATACAACACACCCGAATACAAACTGAAAGTAAAAGAAATACCACAGAGTAAGTAGCCTGACAGAAAATCAATCAACCTCAGAAAGGCAAAGTGACCTGGTGTTTACATTTTAATCTCACTTTATACACGGCTGTTATCACGATAGTATGTTGTTTAGACGAATTGGAGACGCGACGCATCCAGTGGGTGAGGGTTTGATACGTCAAACGGAGCTAAACCGCATCGGAGTTTGGAACAGAGAGGAGAGTGGAAATTGGGGGGTTGGCAGGGTTCCTACAGCTTAAGCCAAGTTAAATTTAAGACTTTTTAAGACGTTTTTAATGACACTTGAAATGAAATTTAAGACCGACTTCACATTAAACACAAATGCAAAAAAAAAAAAAAAAACGTCACCACATACATAGGGTTAGGGACAATTTTACCCACTTTCCTATGTGGTCCAAGGTAAAGCGACTGCTACATGAATAATTGGGGGGGGGGGGGGGGGGGGGGGGGGGCTATGAGTGAGTGAGTGACATCATTTAACAGCTGTATAGTTGTGGAGAGGAGATGATAAACTAAAAAGGACACGTTTGCTCATCGGTACTGTATGTTTCCATCCAAAGTGATTCAAATAACTGGGAAATGCGCATTAAAAGAAATTTGAGTTCTGTGTGTTTCCATTAAAAGTAAGGACTTTGGTAGATTTTGAGATTTGAGACTAATTACAATCATAAAATCCCACTTACCAAGTGTTAACATTTTTAAGACCTTTGACAAATTGATTTAAGACATTTTAATGCCAATTAAGGCCTTGTTTTTAGATTAATGAATTCAATGCCTTTAAGACTTTTTAAGGATCCGTAAGAACCCTGGGTTGGAGTGCGTTTGAGTGTACGTACCACTCCCCTCTCCCAGATGACGCTCATCCTGTCCTGAACTCCGGCGACTCCATGAGGGATCTTGGTGAAGTCCTCTTTGCCCAGAGCTCTCTGCTTGGTGCTGAACGGACGGTGCTCTGAAGCCACAACGCTCAGAGTGTCACTGGAAACAGGACGTGCATGTTCAGACTCAGATATAATGTTTTTATTATTCACAACATGGGCCACTTGTTCCAAGCTTCCTGTACTACTGTGCACCTACTTCCCCAGCAGGCCCATGAGGTAGCTGGGAGTGTTGGGGTCCAGGCGGAGCGGAGGGATGATGACGTGGGCAGCGGCATGAGTCCAGTCCTGGTGGTAGTACTGCATCCCATTCAGCACCGCGTGAGCTACCGTGGTCTCTGCGTGGACCACCTTACCTGGAGACACAGGTACAAGAGAGGCGGTTTATCCCTGTCACAATCTTTTCTTTTTTTTTAAAATTCTCTTTCTCTCATGTTTTTTCATGGCTCACATGTTCATTCACATAACAATTCACCATTCTCATCCATTCATTTGTAAATTACAACTGTATCACACGGCAATAGACCCACGACTCCACAAACAGTACAGATAAGGATGATTGGTCCTCCCTTAACAATACAAAAGATGAAATTTATAAAATACAAAATTGAGAACTAAATTCCCTAGACCAGGAATGCTGGGGTGCACGTTTGTGATAATAAAAAAAACACAGATACAAAAAGGTTAAAAAGGGGGAAAAAGACATTGCAATCCATCTTTCCCATCTTTTCAAAAACAGAACCCGCAAAAGTAATTCCTTCCATCTTTAAGATGTCAAACCACTTCCTTGTTTTGGCTTTTCACTTAAAATCTGAAGTAAGTATGTGTCAATAGAGGAGACTCCTGCCAGAAAGGGAACAATACTGAACAAGACATGTGATATGTGAAAATGATTTGCTTCGAGGCATCCACACTGTCTAGTGTCTATAGTGTCTTTATCGAGCTGGAGTGATGAAAAATCTAATATCTAAATCTAATTTTTTCAGCAAAACTCTCTCCATAGTGTTGAATTTGAAGTTGTCCAGTGTATCTCACATAAATGTTCCCAATCTTCTTCATTCCCTGTCTCATCCTTCATGGTGTTTTGGACCGAGCAGGGAACTCACCTTGCATTTTAGCAGAAGCGATCATGTCTCCAGCAGCCATACTGGACACATTCACCAGGTAGATCGGGCAGCGAGCCTGCAATCACAATTTAATCCGCCGATCTATCAGAAACATACAGACCTATGAATATGAACAGGATATTAAAACGTGTGTGCGTGTGTGTGTGTTTACCCTGTTGGCAATGGTGACAGCTCTGTGAGTAGCTTCAGACTCCAACTGCACACAAAAGAAGACACAACAACAATGAGAAGTCTGTATGAAGATGGGACAGATTATATCAACAATGGAAAGTATAAAATAGGGAAAAGAACCAAGAGAGAGAGAGAGAGAGGGAGCAGAAAAGACAACAAGTTCTCTGTTCATTTTAAAAACGACCTCTGATGTAAATCTTACCTCCTCTGGTCGACTGATCTCGATCCCCTCTGGTCCACTGATGCCTAAATCCAGAGCCTCCTTGGCGCCCTAACAAAACACATTGTTCATATGTTCATTTTTGTAATTCGCTCCTACACGATTAAAGAAATACACACAAACGGCATCTAAAATGTTAATAACAGCTTTTACAAATGCTCAAATACACTTTACATTTTAAAAATCATAAAATAGAGCAAAGTCAAAATAAATACAATTCAAAAACAGCAATAAAACAATATAAAACACACAAACTTGTACATTAAAAGCTAATTTAAAGAGGTGAGTTTTGAGCATGGTCTTGAACGTTGGGATGTGTGCCCTTGAAAAAGCTTATTACAAGTCATGCTATCAGAATAATACGATCATATTCAGCAGTGAATCCAGCTTTTTTACCAAGCTGATAATTTTTGTTTATGTTTTAAATCAAATGAAGGGATGGATAGATGGATTAATTACTGTAATTATGGACATTCTGGACATAATTAATTACGATACAAGCTCTCTTTCATCCCTCTCTCAGTGAAACTTTTAAATGAACAGAGGTGAAGCTGCTGCTCTTTTTGCACAGCTCATCATGCACAACTATATACAGTAGGAGATACAGAAGCCTCAAATCACGCACCAACAGACACACAAACAGTTTCTACCCCTGGGCCATCAGTCATTAACCAGAGCCACTGCACACAAACTCTGCACTTTACCAATGTACAATATTTATCTTTATAGGCTCCTATTTAAGATATTTATTACTATTAATTGTATGACTGTCATTGATGTTTCTGTTTTGTTTTGTTCTTTGATGATGTCCTTTTTAACACTTTCGTTGCATTTTGTTGTTTGCAATGACAATAAAGGCTATATTATACTATACTATACTATACAAAGAGAGACAAATAAAGTGACCTTGACTTGACCTTACGTACATTTATGTGTGTGTGTGTGTGTGTGTGTGTATTTAAGTGTTTGTAGGTTGTGCACCTCTGCCACCAGCTCTCCGTTCTCGGCGTGGACGCGTGCGATGGCGCCGATGTCCTTACAGGTCTGCAGTGTCTGGTAGAGCTCCGAGTCCCGCAGCATCATCATGTCTTTGTAGGCCATGAACATCTGGAAGGCGTTCACTCCGTGCTCCCTCACCAGAGTCTCCATCTCGTTACGCACCTGATCACAGGGACAAAGGTCAGAGGTCAGTGATCGAATTCACAGCTGACAGCTGCTGCGGTCCCGCAAAACTATGGTTTGAAATCTCAAGAGGCAGACGGTGACTTACATCAGACAGTGAGAATAATGTGTGTGTGTTTTGCGTGTATGTATATTTGCATGTGTGTGTTATATGGGGCATGAAATGAGCTTGGAGAGCAGCCAGAATGAGATCACACAGCGTTCACATCAGACTACAGTATCACAGCCTCACAGAGGGATATTCAGTTCAGAAAGGGACTCTTTTAAATTCCCTCGAAATCAAAGAGGTGTATGTCGAGGTATGCAGTGCACACCATGATCAGACCAAAATTCAAATACAGAGTAGCTCCTACATATTCCTCTAATTTATTTCATATTTGTATTGTGTATTGTGACACAATATTTGTGATCATATCAGCAAACAACCGCCCGGAATAACCAGAAATGAACACTTTGCTGCTTTTAACAGCCCTCTCCTTTTTAGCATGATGCACTTACAATGTTGTTTTAACGTTTATTTTTCTGTCACCCATGGCAGACAATAAAGTTTATCTATCTATCTATCTATCTATCTATCTATCTATCTATCTATCTATCTATCTATCTATCTATCTATCTATCTATCTATCTATCTATCTATCTATCTATCTATCTATCTATCTAGGTTTGTCTTCAGACACTGTGATGAACTTTGATTTAAGCTGAGAGGCATCTGTGTTAGCCAAGAAAAAAGGTTATTCCCTGGATTTTGTTTTTTCGGGAAAGGCAGCATTTGACATGTTACTATATATATATATATATATATAAGACGTTGCACATGCACAGAGTCAGCAGATGATGTAGTATAGACATTAAAGCCAAAGGCTGAATGAGGCTGGTTGACTCATAATGTGCCCACTGAGCATACGTGTTAACCTAGTTCATGTGAGGGTGAATCTAGGTCATTACACATTTCACCCATATATGAAAGTGTTTGGCTGCTTTATTATTCGTTCTGAGGATAAACGACTCAGGAGTGAGACTGTCGCCAAGTTTACATGTGCATTTTTTCTTACAGTCTGATTGAAATCATTCTGATCGGAAAATCCAACTTCACTGTTTACATGGACGCAAAATAAACTGATCCCATTAAAATGTGCCGTGCGTGTACATGTATTAAGCAATTAATCAGAGTAAAACAACACATGTTAATATAGAGCAGATTATTCGGATCAGCATTTATTCCTACAGTATTCTGTTTGTGTCCATGTAAACTTGGCTAGTGAGGAATAATATCTGATTAAAGAAAGACGACAGGAGTGTAAATGTTTCCGTGGTCCATCCAGAAACCTTGACCCCAGCCCTCTGTGGGTCTTTACCTTTGGCCCCCACCAGGTCACGCCGACGTGCAGAGCGTAGTCGCAGCACGCCTTGGCATCGGCCTCAGCTCGGCACTTCTCATAGGCGTCCAGCAGGGAGCAGTGTTGCTCAGGCAGCACCAGACCCATCACCATGGTGGTACCGCCCATCAGAGCCGCCTGGGTGAGGTGACAGGGTGGGAGGGTGGGAGGGGGTGAGTTAGGGATGAAGAGAGGGGAGAGAGAGAGAGGGAGGGAGGGAGAAAAACAAAACAGATTGATTAGAGCAGAAAACAATGATCCCACTGTAAAGCAAACAGACTGTTTGTGTGGACAATGAACTGTTTTCTCTTCGTCAGACAGTTGGGTCGTCACATAATGTTATAATCTTCAACTAAACAACTTGTATATATAGTTTTTCTCTGTTTAAATAAGATTTTGTACATAACATTACATATTTTGTTTTATACAGTCACATTTTTTCTACGTAATGAAGTCCTTACTTTACGTGTCCTGTACATCTATGCTACTGTTGCAAGTGAATTTCCTACACATGGGATCAATAAAAAGTCGACTCTTATGTCTTATGTTTTGTTCATTGTGGTGTATTTTCTATGTTTAATCTACAGTGTGTATGAATTACATACTGCATACACTCTGTAAAATATATTTTAAGTAATATTCTGCTGTGTGTCATTTTGGAAAAAAAATGCAACAATCGACTAATAACAAAAGCATACGTCCGCTTTCTAACAATCTGACATCGTCTATTTTTAACACAAACGGCAAACCAGCAGCAGCAAACTGCAGAGGAATAACAGGACATGTACAAAGGAGGAGAAGTAAATGACTGATGGAGAAAGAAAGGCTGTGTGGGGAAAAAAATTGGAAAAAGAAAAAGTAGACGGAGAGAAAACCGAGGGGAGAGATGAGAGTCTGTAAAATGGATGCAGTGGAGGGAGTGGTGTGGTCTGCAGTGACTCGTCTCAGTCGGCTGAATGATAAATGCACTTTTTATTGTAGCCATGACAACAGATACTGCTCAGCCATGCCTGCCACATGTCCACGCCCTCCTCCTCTTCCTCCTCTCACCATCCCAATCGGCACTGACAGCCACCAATTCAATATCCTCCAACAACAGTGTCTAACCCAGTGGGGATTTTACTGCACTGGGGAGTTAAAAGGGAAAAAAAGGCAGTTTTCATTTATGACACAGGAAATGAACACAGAGAGTTCGGACACATTGCTTTTCCTTGTACTCTCTGTAACTGCACGACACGCTGGAGAATCACTCTTCTCTTAATTCACTTTCAGCTCACTTGAGGCAAAATGAAAAGGTCACGACCAAAGTCTCATTCATTCTCCATCTTTTCTGGTGTCTATGAACACGCCGACATCTTCAATACGACATAAAAAACTTAACTACTGTAGGTCACCTGGAGTGTTGCCGTCAATTTCAGTCGAAAGTGCGGTGTTGAAACTCTCTCAGTTTTTATTTGACTTCGATAGACCACATTAAACCGGAGATATGATAGTTTTTTGATAATTTGTACAAAAAATATGGATGGGAGGGGCAGGCGTTTTTCCATATACGTATTTGGGAAAAAGTGGCTGAATCTGCTCTGTTTGCTGCGCGAGATTTGCTGCAAGATGTTCTTCTGTGTTTACATCAAACATCCAATGGTTTACAACGACGAACAAACATCTCGCAGCAAATCTCGCGCATGCGTACAAACATCAACAGAGCCACTGGGAGCTACTACAGGAACAACAAGGCTAAAAAACAGAGGTCACATACATTTTTTCTTAACAACTTTTTCATGTGGCGGCTTCAGGACACTTGGGTCAGTACGGACGAGCAGTATGGAGGTATCTGGATGTTTCATAGTGTGTGTTTTGGACGAGTCAAAACTGAACTCTATCTGCCACCATTATATGAAAATCCGTTGCCAGCCGGACCCCCCCTGGAACTCCTAAAGCGTTTTGATGACTCTGAAAGTTCTCCAAACCCTTCCTTGGCATGACGGTGAGTAGAAAATTGGTGAATTATCGATTTTGGGTGAAGTATCCCTTTAAGAGTTCATCTGAATTGAGACTGAATTTGATTTCCATGTCAGTGTGAACTCCAGATGTGTTGTAGATGTGGGCGGAGGCAGTCCTCAGCTCTGTCGCCCTACAAGCTCCTACATAGGTTTCACATTACCATAGTAACCAGACTGAATCATCTGCAGCGTCAGCATCGAGACTGTGTATGTGCATGTGTGTGTGTGTGTGATGAGTGTGGTGTCATCGATCACTGTCAGTGTGTGTGTGAGAGTGTATCTTCTTGTGTGTGTGTGTGTGTGTGTGTGTCAGAGATCAGGGGACAGAGACACACAGCTGGGGATTGTGGGATTTACGCCGCTTGTCCTCGAGACCTAAATTGAAATTTACTGCCAGTTCACTTCTTTACAGTAAAAAAAAAAAACAAGAATGATGAAAGACGTGTTGCTACATCCTCTCCCACTCCTTCAGTCCATGTGCATGTTGTGTGTTATTGAGTGTTTTGCGTGTGCACGTCGTTCCAGGGGTCAGTATCAGACTCTTTCTCTGCCACACTGGAACAAAGGAGCTGTCTGCTGCTTGAAATCTCTTTTATCCTCTTTTGTTTTTTTTAGTCTGCATCTGTAACTACAGGCACAAAATAAACACCCAATTTTAGACTGTTTAAAGTATGAAAACTGCAAAGGAGGTCGAAGAAATACCAAATTATCGCTAACAGGCAGTTACGGTTCGTAATAATGCATAATCAGTCAGTTGTGTCCTGCTGAGGCTGTTTTTATCTGGTGTTGCTGGGCAGAATGAAAATCACCGTCCAACACAGTGGAGAAACTAGACAAAGCGTTTCTGGGGTAAAATATTTGAACAACTTAAGACTGTATTTCTTCTTTAACCCGCCTTAAAGGGATAATTCAACATTTTTGAAAATTGGCCCATCGCCATGATCCCCCTAGTAATAGCAGTAGGTTCGTTACCTTTAATTGTTGGTCCAAGCTGCTTTTAGATCGGGGGAGAAGAATACCGAGCGGCGCAGCTACACTACGGAGGCTAATGGAATTTCTTGGTTTTGCTCATCAAACTCAGCAAATACACAACCAAAAAACTCAAAAACGCTGTGGTGGACAAGTTGTGGCCTGCACATTTACCACGCTATGAGATAATAGCGGAAAGTTGCGAGATGGAGTTGTTTTAGAGGCAAAGTCGGACTTTACACTCTAGACGGCTGCTCGGCGGAGTGATTTCAAAAGCGCCTGTTTACTGCAGATACGTCCGTATACTACGGCACTGGCTGAGGTGCGCACACTGTGTCCCTCCGACCAGTGGTTCACTGAAGAAAGTAGTTCCGAGTATTTGCTTCACTTCTCTTAACTTTCCGCTATTATCTCATAGCGTGGTAAATGTGCAGGTCACAACTTGTCCACCACAGCGTTTTTGAGTTTTTTGGTTGTGTATTTGCTGAGTTTGATGAGCAAAACCAAGAAATTCCATTAGCCTCCGTAGTGTAGCTGCGCCGCTCGGTATTCTTCTCCCCCGATCTAAAAGCAGCTTGGACCAACAATTAAAGGTAACGAACCTACTGCTATTACTAGGGGGATCATGGCGATGGGCCAATTTTCAAAAATGTTGAACTATCCCTTTAACGCAAATATATTATAATAGGTTTATGAACATGATAGTTTGTCATGTCAGTCACTGTGACTTAAGATTGTACATTACAGAATTAGTAACATATCAACAGGATTTCATCTATTTCCTCCACCTCTCAGACACCGAGGATTTTACTTCAGCATACACATTTTTGGTCAAGGTGCATTTGTTTCGTTTTGTTTTGGATTTATACTAAAGAATTGTTTAGTTTTTTGTTGATTTATGTTTAAATCATGTGTATATAATGTTGTTTATTGATGTGTGTACTCAATTCTACAAGTTAAAGAAAAAAGACTGAAACAAACTCATTAACCCAAATCTAATTATTTATTTCTGACTGTATAAATCACATGGAGTTGGAATAAACACAGAATTGAAGGGACTACTTTCAATTATGAAACATACTTAGAGGGAGATTTAAGGGTAATTAATTCACGATGAAAGCAGTCCAATGTTTATTAGTTCATAACCACTGAAGATGAACCAACTGGGTATTCAGATGGGTATTGAGTTGTTTTTATTTGTTTAAAGCAGCGGTGGTGGTTAAGTAGTGAGCATGTGGTATTGATTTGCATGTGTTATGAAGCTGCCAGGAACAAAGATTTTAATTGATTTATTATAAGATTTATTCATATGGAACAAGATGTTACAAAACACTCTGTGTTGAAAATATTTGTGCATATTGTGTGGACGAGTCTGACCTCAGACAGTGTTTATCCTGTTATAAATCACACTCTCTAACGTTCAGTTCTTTTACTGTAATCTACAAGCTCTCCCGTTAACCCATTGAACTGCACTTCCCCCCTTTGGTTCCTTCAACATACAACTGATCATTGACAACAAAGTGGATGACACTCGTAATAAACCCCAAACAGCGTTTTAATATCCATCCCCCACTGACTTAAAAATGCCCAACCCCTACTGTGAAGATAATCCTCTGACTAGAAAGTAACACAGACAGATGAGAAGCAGTAACGGAGGAGAGGAAACGACTGAGTATCTGCTGGTGTGTGTGTGTGTGTGTTGGTGTGGGCAGAAGAAAGTGAAGCAGCAGAAAAAAGCACGCCAACGCACAAATCACTAATTCAACGACAGAGCTTCCAGTATGGTCCAGTGAATTCTATGTAACTGGTCAATTAACTTATTAACCAAGCGAAAATAGCAAACTTTTACTAGTTGCAGCTTCTAAAGTGAGATAATTTACTGCCTTTTATCTGTTTTTATATTACAGTAAATTGAACATTTAACCCTGTGTTAAGAAAAAGTGAGCAGTATAAAGATGTGATCTGATATTTGGCTGGAAAGATTTGATTCGTCTTTTCATTACACCTCTTATAAGAAGCAAAAAATGATCTCAATCACAAGAACAGTGCTGGAGGCAGTGCGGAAACATGAACGCAGGTCACTCCCATATCTTTTGGTCATGCCTAAAAAAATCAAACTTTTTGAGGTAATGAGTGTTTGACTGTGGGAAATATTCTGGGATACACAATTCCTAACAATGTGATGGTCCTTTATTTTTGTGTATTGAACAAGAATGTGATTATTAAAAAAGACTGGTATCTATGTAAAATACTGTTGACTTGGCTTGTAAAAACTATAACAAAGTGCTGGTATAAAACTGAGTCTCCAATAGAGGATGCTACACATTAACAATTAAAGACACTGGACATTATAATAGTATAGTATAATAGTATTATCTCCAAGCCTCCAAGTTTTTGTACTACTACTAAGATGTGATGTGACTGTTTCCTGACATTTTGATGATTGTTAAATTAAAAAAACAAACCAAAAAACATTAGGCCTATTCAGAAAAAGGATGCTGTGCTTCTCTACTGTATGTATGACAGAGAGGGGGAGGCTGAGAGTGTGTGTGTGTGTGTGTGTGTGTGTGTGTGTGTGTGTGTGTGTGTGTGTGTGTGTGTGTGTGTGTGTGTGTGTGTGTGTGTGTGTGTGTGTGTGTGTGTGTGTGTGTGTGTGTGTGTGTGTGTGTGTGTGTGTGTGACGTGTTTGCTCTGAGAGGATGAGAGGGTCTCTGCATGCTGGACTCAGTGGCAGGCAGATTTACCACTGCAGCTCTGTGATCAGCCTCTATCAGCACCACTCATACTTCACATTACAGCTGAGCACCTCACCTTCCTCACCTTCCCTCATCTCCACTCCTCCTCCTCCCACCTGCTCTCCCTCCTCCTCCTCAGCTCACAGAGACATTACAGTCATCTCTGCAGTGTCTGCTGGGACAGATAGCGCTCAGCTTATATGTCAAGTCAATATTAGCTGCTATGAAAAAAAGAAAAAAACTGTTCTGGACTTCAGTGTAGTCAACCTGAAACTATAATATGATGGATATGACAGATCAGTGCTGCAATAAGTGCAGCTAGTACATTACACCATATTCTGTTAGCAGCTCAGATCACATATGTTGCATGGTAGATACTGAGAGTTATCATGGTTGGTGGTTTGCAGCTTAAAGGTCTAAATTGTGTCTTTTAAGAAGTGGTTTCTGATAGCTAAAAAGCTAAATAACTAAAGAAAATGTAAATTAACAATAAATCCTCATGACATTAACATACCCTCATAACATTAATAAGGAAGTGGGCACCCTAGTGTAGACTTACACTGAATAAAACATGTGCTTTTGTCCTGAGGAAATGATTAATTGATATGCATATCTGAGCTCTGTTCAGGTTAAGAAAACATCCAACTCAGTTCAATATCTGGGCACGAAACCTCAAACAAGATGAACACATGCATTTATAAACAGGTCTGCGTCTAAACTGCACATGACGTCTTGTTTCTTGTTGTTTTCCACCATTAGACCCTGTTATATAAATCCTCTCTTACTGCAGATGAGTATTAGGCTTTTCCTGTGGGGTGAGACAGGGGTGAGACAGCAGGGGGCGAGGCAGAGGAAACAGCAGGGAGAGAGAAAGAGAGGAGGAAGGACAGAAGAGAGGACAAGAAAGAGAGGAGGAAGGACAGAAGAGAGGACAAGAAAGAGAGAAAGAGAGGAGGAAGAAAGGAAGAGAAGACAAGAGAGAAAGAGAGGAGTATGGAAGGAAGAGAGGACAAGAAAGAGAGGAGGAAGGATGAGAGGACAAGAAAGATAGAAAGAGAAGAGGAAGAAAGAAAGAAAGAAAGAAAGAAAGAAAGAAAGAAAGAAAGAAAGAAAGAAAGAAAGAAAGAAAGAAAGAAAGAGAGGAGGAAAGAGAGGAGGAAGAGAGGACAAGAAAGAGAGAGAGAGGAGGGAGAGAGAACAAGAAAGAGAGAAAGAGAGGAGGAAGGAAGGAAGAGAGGACAAGAAATAGAGAGAGAGGAGGGAGGAAGGACAAGAAAGAGAGAAAGAGAGGAGGAAGGAAGGAAGGAAGGAAGGAAGGAAGGAAGGAAGGAAGGAAGGAAGGAAGGAAGGAAGGAAGGAAGGAAGGAAGGAAGGAAGGAAGGAAGGAAGGAAGGAAGGAAGGACAAGAATTTAGAAAGAGAGAAAGATAGCAGGAAGGAAGGACAAGAAAGAGAGAAAGATAGGAGGAGGGAAGGACGAGAGGACAAGAAAGATAGAAAAAGAAGAGGAAGGAAGGAAGAGAAGAAAGAAAGAGAGGAGTAAAAAAGGAGGAGAGGACAAGAAAGAGAGAAAGAGAGGAGGAAGGAAGGAAGGAAGGAAGGAAGGAAGGAAGGAAGGAAGGAAGGAGAAGAATTTAGAAAGAGAGAAAGATAGCAGGAAGGAAGGACAAGAAAGATAGGAGGAAGGAAGGACAAGAGGACAAGAAAGATAGAAAAAGAAGAGGAAGGAAGGAAGAGAAGAAAGAAAGAGAGGAGTAAAAAAGGAGGAGAGGACAAGAAAGAGAGAAAGAGAGGAGGAAGGAACAAAGGAGGGAGACTGCAGACTGTAAACAAGAACGATGGGAGAAGAGGATGTGGGGGAAAAAATAGTTTTGGGGTTCATCCCAACTGCACATGAGCCATTGCCACGGTAACGCTGTCACCATAGGAACGCCACAATACTAGTACCACGGTCCTATGTGCTCTCTCTGTCTCTCTCACACACACACACACACACAAATACGCACAAATACGCACACACACACACACACACTGCTCCCTCTGATTTCCACACTATAAGAGTGGGGGGTTAGTTGCCATGGCAGCGAGGTCAGTGGGTAGGGGTTAGTAACTGGGGGGTTGCCGGGGTAAAGCTGGCATATGGAGGATTCAATCCCCCCAAATTCCTCTCACCACCACCACCACCACCTCCACTCTTCAGTTGGCATTCCTCTACAGCCTCGTTCCTCTGCGGCGCCGCAGCGACCCTCAGCTCAGATCGTAACTCACCATGAAATCTGAAAACACTCGGCCGGTGTTGTGGAGATGAAAGCTACTGGAAGTGATTCAGATCCACCAGATAATCTCTGATTGCTGCTCTTTTTACAGAGGGAAGATGTTTTTACAGATTATTATCACAGCCTTTTTTTTTTTTTTAAACTGTGACATCTGATCAAAGTATCAGTTTCAATGTGTTCAGTTGTCTAGTAAAAGGACGAGCTGATCATAAGCAGGGATGAAAACAGGGATTTTACATAGTAGAATTCATTTTGTGTTATACTGTCCTTTCTATGACGTCATAAGACAAAAACTGTTGTAGTACAGTAAAGTAGATCCAAATAACGAATTTGTGTGGCTGGACGATGCTGAGAAGCTAAAACAGACGAAGAGTGACATACAGATGAGAACTGAAAATAATCTCAAGTAGTTTTTTTATGTGTTGCACTTGTGATGCGGCTAATACCAACAGGAAGGACCGTCTAGTTTTTGATTTGTCAGTAAATGTGTCTTGTAATCCATATGAGATGGGCCACAATGGTGGCATGACATGTAAATAAATATTCATTGATTCATTGATTCATTCAGTAGACATTCTGTCACTGTAGAAAAAAACTCATTTATTTAAAATGGAAACTGCAAACACATAGATTAAAGTGCTGTGATTATTTCTTCTGTATTTACCTGTAAATTGATCTATGCAGGATTTTTACCTTAACTATGCTATATTTTATTACGTAAGTAAACAGCTTTGGAATAATTGTGATGTTTAATAAATGACAGGTAACTTTTTACGAGGGAGAATGGAGGCTCTCTGACTTCCTTGTAGCGTCTCTTGGCTGAAAACCAACCTCATAAGATCAGAGCCTCCGACCCGGTGTCCCAGCTCTCGTCTCTGCGGCACCACGACACAAACATAACCCATAATCTCTTGTTTATGACAGATAAGACTACACAAATATACACATCCTAACATCGTATATGATGTATAACGTTATCTACCGCTCTACTGATTGATTTCTCGCCAGTTTCATTGTAAACAAATGCACATGGCCGAGAGGAGGGTTTTGCAAAACAGAGGAAAAGCGACCGGACTTGCATAGTTCCCCTTTAAATTACAAGGTCATTTATAACAACAGCTGCTGTTCAGTCAGCAGAGAAAGGTCCAAAAAGTTGCTGGATGACAATATTTACACTTCTCCTATTCATCCTGTCATCCTCTCTGCTCTGAGTCACGGTGTAGCACAGGAAAATATGCAGAGCATCCATAGGAAATGAACTAATAAACCCAGTATGAGTGAGGACTGAACAGCTGTGAGTGTGTGAGTGTGTGAGTGTGTGAGTGTGTAAAAGGAGAGGTCTTTGCTTTCAACCAGAAACTTGTGACAGCTGTTTGGGGCTCACTTCCTATAGGACCAGTGTGAGAACATGTGTTGTCATTAGTCTTAATGATGAATGTGTGAAGCCGAGAGAAGAGACGAATATTGAATATAACAAGACGGAGAGTGAGTGAGTGAGAGAGAAAGTATGTTTGTGTCTGACAGCTGTCTCTTGACTCTAAATGTGTTTAATCATGATTGGCCTCGTCATAACACAACTGAGCATGTGTGTGTGCGTGTGTGTGTGTGTGTGTGTGTGTGTGTGTGTGTGTGTGTGTGTGTGTGTGTGTGTGTGTGTGTGTGTGTGTGTGTGTGTGTGTGTGTGTGTGTGTGTACCTTGGTCCCACTGTAGAAGTCATCTTGGATAGTAGCGTTCATAAAGGACTCCTGCAGATGCACACTGGTGTCTATTCCACCGGGCAGCACCAGCTTCCCAGAGGCGTCGATCACCTTGGCTCCTCCTGGTATCATCAGCTCTTTTCCAACCTGCCAGAGAGAATCAACATACAAATGAAATTACACAACTTTATTAATGCGTTTTGTCCTCATAACCACTGAACCACAGACAATATAATGACTGTAAAGACTCATTAGGGTGACCTTGGGTCAATGCACTTTTAATGTAGTCCATTAAACTGCACACAGAGACTAAGAGACGGGTCAATCTGGGGTTTTTTGGTGAAGATGGAGGTTTTATGTGGCACATTATGAGATGGTCACAGAGAGTACTTGACTCATAGCCTTGCTAATGGTGTGGCTTGAGGAATAGCATCAGTCAGTCCATGACTTTGGTCCAGATAAAAATATTTCTGTTGGATAGATTGTTGTGACATTTTTAGGGCTGCCCCAAAATAGTCAACCAAGAAGTCAACAAAAAACATGTCAAACTTGTCAAAATGAATCTATATGACTGAACCGTGTATGAAAGGCCAGAGGGCTTTTGATTTGAAGGCCCAGATACAGGAAGTTGTGACAGTCACTCATTGTATTGTCAGTTGTTTTTTTTTTAAACATTGCAGGTCCCTGCGATATCACAGTTGTTCATTTTGAGATATTATTACTGCTTTGTATTTCTCTGTAATGTAGCAAACTGTTAACAATATTACACTTAACATTTTATCTCAGCCCCGGAATTCAAACTGTCTTGTTGCTCCCCAATATACACAGTATTATCTGCAACGATTAGTCGACTAATGGCCTTAAATGACGACTACTGTTCGACCAAGGAAATCTTTGGTTGGCTGCAGCCCTCGATGTTTTACTCAGATATTCAGGGGTCACACAAGATAAATCCTACTGACTCTGCAGGTCAGAACTGATAGGTATCAGGGGAAATATCTCAGGTACAGCCTCTCAAGAGCTGCTTGCATGGCTGCAGAAACTTGGGTCCATTAAATAACCCTTTGCTTCATCACCGTTGTGGATATAATCTCATATTTGTAACAGTCCTCATATAAAAACCTTCTCAGACATGTTTGTTGCATATTTTGTCAGTTAAACTATCATTGAAAAACCGAGCCGAATGGTACAAAGCAAACCCTTGTTTTTCACAGTTTTGACATGAGCAGCCTCTGGCATCCAGACTGTTGTTGTTGTGATGGAAATAATCATTGACAAAAGGAGCAGCGGCGCTCATGTGCTGCCATGGTAGCGGAGCGTTTCAGCAGAGGTACGGATCTGGAGCTTTCCAGGTTTCTGAGTCAAACGCATCCTCCTCCTCCTCCTCCTCCTCCTCCTCCTCCTCTTCCTCACATAAACCGATGCTTATTTCCATGACAGCATTCTGCGAACTAAATTTAGCGTTCACTATCACCGCGCAGAGCCACAGAGTTCACCGAGTCGTTCATTCTCTTCATACTGTATTATCCAGAAATGAGTCACACACAACAGCTGTGGATATACTTGACAGTGAATGTGAGTGTATGTATTTGTGTGTGTGTGTGTGTGCATGTGTGTCTGATGCAGTATGTATTTCAATTTGTACTTATTGATACTCTGAGCAAAAGTCCATTTAAATAAAAGAAATATATATATAAGTTACCTGCTGAATGATGCCGTTCTCGATGTAGACGTCGGCCTCATGGGTGAAGTCATCGTTCACCACCTTCCCTCCCTTGATGAGGATACGCATCGACCCCATGTTGGCAGCCATTGTCCTATTGAGGAACAAAAACAGGCGTTAAACGTCTTCAATACCTCCTCTTCTGTTAGGACAGTTTCTTGTGAGAGAGAAATATCCAAGGAAATGCTGCTGCATGACTCATTAGGCATGTCTGAGTGGCAGCCCAACTGGAAACCCCTCATTTTTTTCAGCCCAGAACACACACACATACACACACTCTGCTTCCAATGTCAATTTCACCACAAAGTAAATGATACTTTGCTTAATGGTAACCGCTGCTCGCTTTTTCCTTCCAAGTCTTGACTTCATCCAGTGTTACATTATCTATTATTTGTGAGAGACACTGGGTGCAAACACAAGGAAGGAAGACTGAGCCTGAAACACAGGTATGACTGAACTGAGGTAGGCAAAGAGGTAGACAGGAAGATCAAGCCAGAATGATGCATGAAAGTAGTCCTGACAGAGAGCTAAATATACTGGAAATATTTTTGTTCTATTCTGTGATTATCCAAATGGGGAGTGTGAAACCGCACTCAAGGTTTGAAGTGAGCATGTGGAGCTCAAATGTCTTTTTTTGTTGACTTACTGTACAGTAAACTAGATTGTTTCAGGGGATCAAGAGGAACTATGTGAGATGTTTTACTTTAACTATGCTAATTGCTTCATCCTTACTTTAATTAAACAGCTTCAGAGTAATTGTGATGGTTAAATAAATGACTTGTAACTTGTTCCAGGGAGAATGGAGGCTCTCTGCCTTCCACCTAACACCTAGCGTCTCTTGGCTGAAAACCAACCTTGTAAGATCAGAGCCTGCGACCCGGTGTCTCAGCTCTCGTCTCTGCGGCACCACAACACAAACGTAACCCGTAATCTCTTGTTTATGACAGATAAGACTACACAAATATACACATCGTAACTAACATCATATGATATATAACGTTCTCGCCAGCTTCGTTAAAAACAAATGCACATGGCCGGGAGGAGGGTTAGCAACACAGTGTAAAAGCGACCACCAGACTTGCATAGTTCCCCTTCAACCAAAACCAAAGCAAGAATAATACGTTTTTTTTTTTTTTTTTTTTCAGTATTTGAAAACAGCCAAAAGGACATTCAACCTCAATCACGTGCATCTGTTTTCAAAAGCCTGCCCTTGCATCTCTCCGTGTGAACCTGGACTTTCCAAAGGTCCTTTTCACAACAAGTCTGAAGCCAGCGCTAATACGACGGATTGTCAGAGGAACAACAGCGTCCTGACAGGCTTTGTTGTTGTGTCTTGGCAGATAAGTACAATGTCTCAAATGTGTTTTTTTTAGGGTGTGAATGTTTTTCACAACCTTTGTTGCAGAAATCAGATGAATATAAATCTCCAAGTAAACACAATTTCACTAATTAAAAAACAGATTGGTACGATGCATGCAGTCCCTGATTGCTCAGAGCACGGGGGGGGGAGGAACTCATCCATAAAGTCTGCTCGTCCTGTATTTTTTTCTGCTGAGTTACTCATCACAGTTTCTGACACACATTCAGTCTTCTGGTCTAAGGAGACAGAAAACTTCCTCCAAGCTTTTAGTGAGTCAGCTCCATTTATGAAATATTAAGAGGTGAACAGAGGATCTATAATTTACAAATCTATTACAGCATCTGCGGGAATATAACAGATTCTGGAAGTTTTGCACGGACTCATGGAAAAGTAAAAGGCTGCAGGAAGAAAGCTGGTTTCAAATGACCAATAACTGCAGTGTTTTACAACTTCCCTGCTTAAAGGTCCAGTGTGTAATATTTGTCAAGGTTTATTGGCAAAATCTGAATATACCCCCCCATTTTACACACTGGACCTTTAAGATTCATGTCAAGAAATCACCTATAACTTGTATTTGCAGTGGACATGAAGTGGATGCAACTGTCTACAGATAAAACAATTATTCAATTAAACAATGAGAAAAAATACAAACTATTATTAATCACGGATCAATGACTCTAGTCATTCTTTCTCACTGTAATAAGTAGGCACTACTAAATGATAATTTATACATAAAAAAAACTACTGAATAATAATAAATAAATCTGCAGATTGACTCATCATGAAAACAATTATTAATTGCAGCCCCCCTTTCTAGAGATGTATACAGCATGTTGGCATGAAAAGATCCTACAGGGCTTTTGGTTCAGAAACACGAGTCTAATTAACCTAATTTCAGACGGTTGCTACTGTATGTTGCACAATGAGCACTTTTTAAAAAGGATGGGAACGATTCTTGCCCCTGCCCCCTCCTTTTCTAGAGATAATGATAACTTCTGGCGATGGTAATTTCAGGTTGTGTTACAGTACATGCAGAATCCATTTTATGTGTTTCAATCGAGGAATCTGATCTTCCATTTTCAAAAGGTTTACCATGTTTTATGACTACAGAGATAAAGCTGGGATTTGTATTTTGGAACATAGAGACAATTTTCTGAATGGTCTGCTTGATTAATGAGCCTTGCTCTAACGAGAGTGGGATTATTTCTATATTTTGTCCTTGAAAGAATAAGGCTAATACTCAGTGTGCCGGCTTAAAAGCATCCAATCACATCCAAGATTCCCATAAAGTAAAATATACTACGGTTGAATGTGATAATATGATAGTTTTAATTAAAATTTTGTAAAATTGAGTGTTTTTGTGAATGAAAATAAATTAAATGGTTAGTTAAGTGTATATTTTCAATGTAGCTTTTACCAAATAGAGGTTGAACATGTAATACTTTGAGATCATTGTTTAAAAAAGCAGATTGATTAAGACTAATGAGATCAACAAACTGAGAGGAGCTTCTACAAACATTCCTCTGTGTGCATGTGTGTGTATTCTGCATGGATGGCTATATGCAATGTGTTTGATGGCGGGACACAATGGCCTCCCAGTCACACAGAATCAACTCAAAGAGATGGAGGAGAATAGAGAGAGGAAGGAGAGAAGAGAGGAGAGGAGAGAAGAGAAGAGGAGGAGGGGGATGGATGGCCATGGAAGAAAGAGAGCAGTGAAAAGAACCATGAGGAGGAAAAAAGATCTGGAGCCTGAAATTTGTAACCACACGAGATGGAGAGGAGATGGCTCCAAAAAGGGTGGGGTACACTAGTTTAGATAAAATATCATTGAGAAATAGGGTAACCCTTTAATTCACAGGCCGCTAATTACGTGATAATGTCAAGAAATAACAATTTATTGCGTAGTAATGACAAGAAATTGGCCAGAAATAACGGTCAATTTCATAGTAATGTCATGTTTTTCATTAAGGCAAAAGATTACACATGCTTTTCATGCTTACATTTTTTTGGGAAAGGCCAGAATACCGTTACTTCTAGACATTAATTGCTATTTCTTGGCTATTTCTTGACATTATCACGTAATTATTAGTGGCCTGTAAATTAAAAGGTTACCAGAAATAGTCAATAATTAGGGCTAAGTTCAGTTTTTCAGTGTGTGAAAGGGCATTTATTTACAAGACCATATTCATACCATCTGGCTGTGCTCTAAGCTAAAGCCTATTACTTCAGCATTGATCAGAAATCATTGGGGATCAGGTCAGACTCAATTTGAGCTCAGAGAAGACTGAGAGGGGAAGAATAGGGATCGGCCGCAGGAAGAGATGAGGAAAAGGAGATGTACTGTAGAAGAAGGAGCTGATGGTGAAGAGATGAGGGGTAAAGTGGTCGTGGTAAACATGGCAGTGAGGATGGGATAAGGGATGGGGGTGGGTGGATGAGGGAGGGGGGGGGGGCAGTATGGAAAGCAGTGCCCTAAAGGCCTGGCAGCCAGAAGAAAAGCTTGGTTTCCCAGGGGGATGGGAACTGGAGTGCTTTCAGTGGAAAAACGCTACACACACAGACAAACAAACACACACACCCATCACAGTATGGTGAGGCATACTAAAACGCCAAGACTGATTTGCCATTTTAAGTTAGGTTGTTTTGAAATCTGTTTGTGCCATTTGACGAATGAAACCCAACCTGCCTGACCTTCTGACCTTTTGACCTTTTAGTAGCGGTGCTGGTGCCCCCATCAGGCGAGCCAGCGTAGTGACACTGTTTAATTTGATCAATATCACAACAGAATTACAATGAACGTGATGTGTTGTGATGTGGATAGATAAAAAACATTGCTATGGTTTGTTTTTAAAAGTTATCCTTCCTCAATTTGATTTCAGAAGATGAAGAATATTGAAAACTTGTATTTTTCTTCAAGCTGATTTGAGACTAACAATCCATATGTAGGCTAAGTCTTCATTAGTAAATGATACTGACGCAGCTGAGTCTCTATCAATTGGACAGAAAGTGATCTAACACTGTCCGGCCGCAGACTCACAACAAATCCAATAGAAAGTGACACCATACTGCAAACAGCAGAGGGAGGACACTGACTCCAGCAGGCCTGGTGCCAGATCGAAAGGAAACTGATTGAATTTCTGCTGCTAAATACAATCTGCCAATTTTATTCAGTTCAGTGCTTTGTTGGCATCAAACCCTGATGTTATTAATAAACATAAAAGAGACAATAATGGATTCAAACCTGCTTCTGACAAAGACAAGATGACAACAAAAGCATTGGATGAAACTGATCAATCACATACATCTTTGGACATATGGCATTTAGTGTTTGGTTTCTTTTTGTTCTCATGCCTGATGTCGAAATGTTAAACATTTCAGTGCTGTCCAGTTGTTTGTTTTTCATTTGAACTTCATTCGCAGAATTGAGGGGGGAAAAAAAGAGAGAGAAAAAGAAAGAAACGTGAGTAAACGAGAAAAGCCAATAGTAAAGTTGACAGAAAGAGGGCGAGGTGGACGGGGCCAGAGTAATGCCTACAGGAAATTTTGGCCTGTATAACTGATATTTAAAGGCTGAAGCTGCTGTTGTCACTATTTTCCAGGCAGCTCTGTCCAAACCCACACAGCTGACTGACTATGTGTGTGGGAATGGGAACGCTGACTAAACACACCACTGCACCGGACACTGGAGGCTTTGTGTTGTCTGTAAGGAAACTGTAAAGCCAAAGGAAATTAAAGTCAACTTATAGAATTGACATTCTGGACAGTGACACCTTTAATACTCACTAACGCACAGTAAAGCCCTCCAGCTGCTGCTCGCTGTAGGTCGCCTGTCAACTGCTTCCTGTCATATTCTGCAGTCGTTCTTTATGAAATAATCTGTAATCCTGAATCATGATTGGTTAGAAATGTATTTCAAAAACCATAAAACAATGCAATGTTTACATAGCCTTAACTTTTTTCTTGAACAGCTTATCAGGCTATCAGGCTTTTAAATTCTTAAGTGCACTTTTAAAAGACATACGGTATGTGCAATAATATTTATCATTGCAACTTTTTAATACATTTATGAAAATATTGGTCTGTCTTTTCTGACTTTCTAATGATGCTTCTGTCTTTCTGCCTTGTGTTTTTGTAATTTCGTTGCATGCAAATGTACAACAATAAAATGGACTCTGACTCTGATAATGCACAAACACACCAAGGGGTTTCTGTATCAATATTCTCTTTCAAGTCGCTTTCAATCAATATGTTGACATCTAGACACTGCAATTAATATTTAAGATATGACATAAGCATTTGTTGTGTCATCCGTAAGCACTGATCAGTTATACAGCTTTACTGTGGGGTTTCAAAATATCTTTTCCATCATGGATTAATCTGCGGATTATATTTTTGTGACAAATTGTTTTTGAGTGTCAGAAAATGGAGAAAAATGCCTGTTATATAATTTTCACTCAGCTTAAGAGGACGTATTGAAATAGGCCGTTAACTTCATTGTTCAGGCACCAAATCACTGACCAAATAAAGTGGAGTTCCTGCTTATTTTTCGCCGGATGCAGACTTAAGGTCAGTCTGAAGTGATCTGAGGTAAACATGAGGAAATGTGATGCAACATGAGGAGACTTCAGAGATGTGATCAGACGTGAAGCACAGTGAGGTGTTGTGAGGAATCGTGAAGCCCTGTGATGTGACATGATGCAATGTGAGGCGCCATGAGGCAACGTGCAGCAACGTCAGGAGGAGGAGCAGCCACCGGTCTGTTGTTGAGGTCAACTTGGTCTGTTGTAGCCCCGAGATCAGTTCAACGCAGCAACTGTCTGTATCTGCAGACTGAGGCCGTTTGGAAAAGAGCTGCATTTCCTTTGTCACACTAAACAACAAGGGCTGGGGTTAAAAATCGATTTTCAGATTCATATCTTCATTTGAAAGATCCGATATTGATTCATAAAATCCTTAAATCGATCTTTTAATGTAGCTACGCCATTGCACTGTCACAATGTTTTCTTCTGGAGCGGGTCATGTTTAATAAATGTGCATTAATGTAACTACTTTTCAGTCAATTTTAATGTAAACATGAGTATGTTTAATAGGTTAGAGAGTTCCATCTTTGTATTTGCAACATTAGTTTTGTGAAAATCTCTTTCATAACCAAGCAAATTGGTATTACTGTAAAACTGAAATATCTCTAAATGAATCAATATCAAATCGAATCGGGACCTTGTGAATCGGAATAAAATCAATTCAGTAAATCAGTAGTGATACCCAAAGCCAAACCTAACAACAACATGAGACGGCTTTAAAAGCTGTGTGTTGATTGATTGATGATTGATTACGTCTTCAAAGATGGATCCTGTTGTTGTTGCATCGGCCTCGTTCACCGCTTCCAGAAAATGTTTAACTGCACCAGAAAAGCTACAAGGCTGAAAAACTCAGATCTATTTTAGACTTGTAGGTCGACTACAGTCTGAGTCTTTGTGATTTTTTGCTGTGTCATAATGGGTATGAGACAGTCACACACACACACACGCACACACACACACACACACACACACACACACACACACACACACACACACACACACACACACACACACACACACACACACACAGACACACCCCTACAGTATAGCCCACCAGGCTGTGTTTCTCACTCCCCCTGCAACCAGCTGTCTCAGCACATACACTAACAGAGAGATGCACACTCAGTCACCAGAACTTAAAGCAAATGTGCACGATAATTGCCAATACACACAAACACCTCATGCACATAATTGAACACACATGCACACACACAGACACACCCTCACTTTTCTCCTCTGCCCATGCAGACAGCGTTTTTAAATGGGGGCAATAATTAATAATGAATGAGGAGCAGCAGCAGACAGACTTTTAGCCTCGACTCCCAATGTCACATCACCTCAATGTCACACACACACACACAATGACACAGAGTCATGACAACATGCTGCAGTCATACCACACACAGCCACTTCACAGTCTGTGTGTCAGACAGAAACTGTTTCTGCACCGTCAACGTTACTGCACAGGAAGGAGTTGTCATTAGTGTGTAGAAGCAAAAAGACAAAGATGATGATTATAAAATAACTAGTGCTGCAACTGAAAGAAAATTATTCTACATCTATTTAGATAGATAGATAGATAGATAGATAGATAGATAGATAGATAGATAGATAGATAGATAGATAGATAGATAGATAGATAGATAGATAGATAGATAGATAGACAGACAGACAGACAGACAGACAGACAGACTTTACCATGGTACAACATATAATTACACAAGACAAGATAAGAACATAGTCATAAAATATAAAAACATAAAGAGATATTGTACATTGAAGGGCAAGGATTGCACTGCATTGTTATTACAGTCTATTCAGCCCCTTAATGCCACAAGAATAAACATGTTCCGGTATCTTTACGTGCAGGTTTTAAAGTATTTCAAGTCAAATTTAATAGGAAAACACCAGGTTGAATGCTTTCCATGAAAACCAAAAAAGAAACAGACAAAAAACCACTACATTAATCTATAAATTCATTAATAAACATGTTTAAATCTCATTATTAAGGTCATAAATTAACAAAAAAAAGTTGACCAAAGAGTTAAAGCTCCAGACAATGATGAAAAAAAAAGTCAAATCTATTTTTAGAGAAAAGCTGCTAGATGTTTAGAAACAGTTTAAATTTGATATAGTAGCTGCTGACATCCTCAGATGTCTGTTTCTGAGCAAGTGCAGACTACATGTGTGGCATGGAAATGTGTGTGTGTGTGTGTGTGTGTGTGTGTGTGTGTGTGTGTGTGTGTGTGTGTGTGTGTGTGTGTGTGTGTGTGTGTGTGTGTGTGTGTGTGTGTGTGTGTGTGTGTGTGTGTGTGTGTGTGTGTGTGTTGAAGCATGGTGTAAGTGAGAAGAAAGGACTAGACAGCTGCTGACTCCAGCTTGATCTGGAGACTAATCGCTATAGGGAGGGATGGTGGACAACAGTGTGTCAATGTGTGTGTGTATGTATAGCAGGGCTATTTTAAAGTCCAGACCAAACGTGCATGAGACAAATTTACAACCAATTGGAGATAAGAATAGACATTAAGCGAACACACACACTCTCACGCTCTCTCTTTCTCTCTGTCACACACACACAGACACACATACACGTACTCATGTACATACACAAGAGTTGTGTGTTCTACTGGAGGGTCATGAATGAATAAGCCATTAGTGAATCATGCATAAATAACCAGACAATAACCACAGCAGCCACACGACTAACTGGGGTAACACTACGATTAGTAACATGTCTCTCTCTCTGTGTGAACTCCTATCATGTACTTTGTCATTTTGTGACAGATGAACATGTGTAACTCTTCTACTACTCGAGATACAAGCTGAGGACATTTTTTAAAAAACATTTTACCCTCGACCTTTAGTCTGACCTACCTCCTAACTTTTCCCTGTTGCCACCCACAGGCAAAAAAATATATCAGTTTTGATTTATGTCACATTTATTGAGTATATGCTTCTTACAGGATGATTCATTTTGATTTTGTATAAGCTGAGGATGTTTACTGTTTTATATACTTTACATAACTGGTTATGCTGCTGGTGAAGGTCCTGATGTTATTTTACAACACTGATGCAGCATTTATGTACAGTATGAGTTGAGCATTATGGAACATATGGTCCATAAAGTCATAAACGCCGTGTGGTTGTAAATCTTGTGCCATACTTTCATAGTGAGGGGTATGATGACAATTTACATCCCCAAGGGGCCATTTATGGCGCCTTAAGGGGGTCGGTGAAGCTCCTGCAGAGTGGATGTTGACTGATCAGACAGCGCCACACCCCACACCTTAGCGCTGTTACAGGAGAGGCTGCTTGAAAAAATCTGTAATTTTTTGTATTACTTGCAGCAGATTTGTCACTTGTCATTAAGTTAGACCACGCACAGCAGCTAAAACCACGTTTTAAGATTCTGTCATTTCCATTTATCACATAAATCGTCTTTCAAGGGAAAAGACAGAGACTTTCTTGGTTCCAGCTTCTCGGATGTGAAGGTTTGCCACTGAATCACTGAATCTACGGGTCTTGGACAGTCCTCTTCTCATTAATACTACTAATTACTTGATAATAAATACAATCTGCTTCATAAACAGGGTGAACGATAAGGTAGAAAGGTTTGAACCTAGAACAATTGAGTGCAAATGGTGCAAACTATCCCAACACTAAAGGTATGACATTTTTTGCTTTTAACAAACCCTGCAAATGTGCAATTACATAATTATGTGTAGATAAGTTAACGACCTGCAATACTAATAGAATAGATGTAACCCCACTGAGATATAATAAACCAAGTGTAGGCCAACAGTTGCTTCATCTTTCTAATATATTCAATTCACTGTGCTGCTGCACTAAGGAAGGACCCTGAAGGCCCCTCACACACCCTGAAGGAGCCTTAAACCAAACCACTTGAAGGCCTCCACGCCCCCTCATCCACAAACTGAACCCAAGACACAGAAACCAACAAAGGGAGAGGAGGTAAAACTGAAGATGATATCACCTGTTTAGTGCAGAAATGCACACACACAGACACACACACACACACTTGCAGGTTCGTTTGTATGCACGACGACACCTGCGTCCCCTCCTCTTCATCACCACCCTAATTCAATATATTTGCTAGAACAGAGAATAACCTATAAAGGAAAAGCAGACTTACATAACGGGCAACACACACACGCTCACAGCCTTAAATTGCACTGATGGCACGCCAAACACACACACACACGTACACACACAAACACACACATTCACATCTCACCCATATTTCGTCGCCAGACGATGCTAGCTTGCAACATACGATCAGTTTTCCCATTTTTCCATTGGATTTAGGTGCAATTCACACACTGTCATTCATTTTTTCGTTATTGGAAAGGAGAAAGCTCACAGTCACATTCATTTGTGAATTCCCATTCAAATGAAAACGGAAAAAACACGCCATTTAGGTACCTGAAAATGTAAAATACGCATCAGAAATACCAGACATCAAGCTGATTTAACGTTAACAGGTGGGAAATGACAGTAACGTTACAGCACGTAATGTTAAACGACACATAACGCATCATTTTATGGGTCTAAATGACAATATGTGTGAATAAACTAATCTATAATTGTGAATTACTCCTAGAATTTAAAAAAATAAGCACTGATATATTAAAATGTATCATATTTTGCAGTGTTTCTTACCCTTTTTTTCCAGGTTTCCAGACCTTCCTCTACACTCACTCTCCCGTTGCCCAGCAGCAAGCCGAGTGCCGAATGCGCGAGGACAGCTGGCACAGCGCGAGCCGCAAGATGCTTCTTCTTCACCAACCGTCCGTCAGCAGCCAATCAGAGGGCGTTCGGAACAGAGGAACGGAAAATCTGACCAATGGGAGACGGGAAGAGTCTACCGAAGGGGTCTCCGCTGTAAGCTGGCAGGGGCGTGTCTCCTGCCTCCGGTGCTGCCTTCACATTCCGTTGGAAATATGGCTACAAGCTTCCCCATGATCTAACAGAATCCGTTATAAAATGTTATAAATTATTGCTTTACATACTATGTTCAATAATAACAACAGCTTGTTCCAGAGTATATTTATTATTTCATACGTATTTCATATGTATTTTTAAATGTTTCAAATCGATTTATATTTGTTTTATTTGATCAGTTCAATAATTTATTTCTTTTTTTCTTCCCTCTTAGCTTGTTTGTTTTGCACTGCAGCACATTTCCTCCTCAATGGGGTCAATCAAGTACCGCCTCCTCATTAATGACATTTAACAGTTATGATGAAAAACAAGAATATTCTCTCTAATAGCCTATTGAATTTGCACAGATGTAAAGGAATGAAAACACAAGTTATAAACATTTATATTTTCTCTCTCTTTCTCTATCACCTAATAAGTTTGGCTCTGACTCATGTCTAAGATGCACGAAGAAGAAATTATCTCAAGTGGCAGCCTGAGCTGAGCTTGGTTTAATTTCTGACCTGCAACACTTGAATTCAGCAACAAGTGTTTACAAGGAGCACTTGAAAGCAACAATATGGAGCTGAAGAGCCACAGTATGGAGACAGGACTCTCTCCTCCTTGGCAGTATGGCCGACTGCAGCTGTGGTATACGTGCACTGTGTACATCTACAAAAGCAGTGCCCTGTGAAAGATATGACTACTGTTATATAGAAGGTAGAAATACACCCAGAGACTCCCAATATTTAATTACACTTTTTTCTTAATCTCAGATGTTTATATATATATATTATAGTAATATTTTTTTTATATAAGGCAATTCATACCTTGACATAATCCATTAAGACAAAGAAGTACTAAGGCAGGGAGTGCATTGAGACTAATTCTAAAAAATAAAATACGTACATGTATGTACATAAACTGTTGATTTGGAGTCAGTTGGCAAGAATTGGAGCCCTGCAACTCTAAACTTTCCTTGGTACAGTGAAAATCTACAAAACCCCACATGAAGGCAAAGAGAAGCACAGACTCTTGTAGTTTTGTGAGTAAGAGTGAAACAATTTGGTACAAATTTAAAGTAATAATAGTAAGGGTTGGTCGCCAAAAAAGCTGTCACTGTCAAGAGTCTGCTCTGTCATAAGCACGGACGACAAAGGAAAATGTGTCATTGTGTTGATTTGGTGTCAGCAAACTCTGCTGAGCCGCACTGGGAAATGAAGAGGGAAAAAATACGCTGTTGAATAGGAAATAACAGAATCTGAAATTACATTTCCATCCCGTCGCTGATAAACAGTTGGATATCACTGAGCCTTTAGGCTGAATCACAAGAAACAGTCCTTTTTTATTCACGTTTCATTTCTTACATTGTTCAAGTACAAAGTTAAAATGCCTTTTTAATTAGTTCATATTCATACAAGAGTAAAATAATAATAGTGCCTTTTCATTACTACGACAAACTTAAATACAGTCATTGTAAAGACAAACTTGATTTATATTCCTAACAATATATTTTTCTTATTTTCAGATAAAATTTTAGCACCTTTTGAAACACCACCAGGTCCTCCTTTTCCTAAAAGCTCATCTTTCATTTAGTCCATGAGATGAGTGTCTGCATGCGCCACAGCATTGTATTTGTAGGTGTTGTGCATGTATCTCTGCTTTTGAGCGCTGGTTGGCTCTGTGTGTCAATAACAGTGTTTTGTGTGTATTTGTTTTGTGAGTGTATCAGTGTTTAAAACAGCGCATCACTCAGCCTAAAAGCTGTCGATAGGCGAACAGAAACATCATCACCGTGTCACCCATCGTTTAATAACCTCGACTTCTTCCCTCACGCTTCTTTCCCACTTCACTCTCAAACAGGGACACGCTGGAATAACAACCACCTCTGTTGTTAGTGAAAAGAAAAATGAATATATATATATGACCTATGTCAGGAAACTCAACCTCTTACATTCTGTGATATTATTTCGTATTTTTATATACAAAATAAACCTCAATGAGGGAAATCTGATCCTTTCATGTCTTATTTTCCAATGTATTGACTTAGAACAGGTCGATTTTAAAGCGAATTCTGCACAATTTATGTGGAACAAAAGCTATAAATCTCCTTTTATCTTCTCTGTATGTGTGATAACATAGTAATTCACCTTTCAGACAGGTAAAAATGGAGCCATATGAAACCAGTGGTGTGTGATTTGTCTCAATTAGGAGATTTTCTAACCTAAAAACACAAGAAAAATGAATAAAAGTAATAAAAACTAAACTGTTTTCTGAGACAGATTTGTCTCTTTTGTTTTTTTTTTAACCCTTTCATCATCTTGTGACCTTGGCCTGGTTGTAAACCACTGTCGTAGCTTATATAGTGTAATCATTAAGATCTTTTGGGCGTTTTTAAATTATCAGTGTTGTTTGTGCATCTTTTGTTTTGGTTTTAACATGTGCAAATTAACAAAACAAAGCCAAACACTTCAAACTAAAGAGTTTCCCTTTAGCAAATTGCAAAAAAAATCAATTAAATGTTTGGGAGCCAGTGGAAAATTGTGGATTTCGCTTCATTTTATGGGCTGGATTTCTGGTAATCTATAATATCATCCCAGGCTGTTTCACACAACTCTTGACTGAGTGTTATTCCAGCTGGTCTCCTGTTTGAGAGTGTCCTGTAGCTCATCACTTGAACAATTTCTTCTGGCATCCTCGGATACAAAGGAACAAGTCACTATACTAACTGTAATATATGCTTTCTCTAGCCTCTCTCTCTCTCCCCTCTAGGCTGAGACTGAACTGAACTGAGCACCAACCTGGAACAGTACACACACACAATAACAGATTATTATTGTAATATTATTACCATTATTTTTATTATCATTACTCCCTAATCTAACATGGATTTGGAGATTACACTGACTGACTGACATGCAGCACCTGGGTGGGGTGGGGTTAGGCGGTGGGGGTGGGGTGGGGGTTTTGGGAGCACCAAGCGACGCAGGGTGATGATGTCACACCGAGCAGCGCCATGGGAAGCCTGATGGCGACAACAGGCGGCCGGCAAAAACACAGTGTGTATGTTCGTATGCATGTGTGTACAGTATGTGTGTGTGTTAGTGAAGTCTTGTAGCGAAAAGGAGTTTAGAGAAGCATGAAAGTCTGCACCAAGTTTGTGTATATAGTATACTGTATGTATGCATGTGTGTGTGTGTGTGTGTGTGTGCGTGTGTGTGTGTGTGTGTGTGTGTGTTTGAATGACCTGCAAAGAGCACTGTAAAAAAGAGCAGAGTTTAAAAAGCACCTGAAGGTTGGTTGTATAAACGGAGAGTAAACATGATGGAAAAAACACGTTAACCTGCTGGTTTACTGTTGGTTTGGGTAGCTGTTTGTATGACTGCATGTGTGTGTGTGTAAGTGTGTGTATGCATGTGTGTGCATGTGTGTGTGTCCAGTTGTTAGCTGGTATCTGAGGAAGGTCAGGGGGTCGGAAGGCTTCCTGGAAATTGAAGGTCGTCTGAGGACCAAAAGCACCAGACTGCACGAGATGTTAGTTATTTTTTTGTCTCAAAGACGGCCCTGTGTAAACGAAAAAACACACAGTCGACACACGGAGGCGTTTAAATCTCCGATGGCATCCGTTTTCTTCCACCTGGCTATTCCCTTTTTTCTTTGTTTTTCCCCCCAGCATGCATTGGGCATCAAAAGGCAGAATAAAACACCTACATGTAATACGGATGTTGGTGGTGGTAGTCGTGTGAGGACTTGTGTGTGTTTGTGTGCGTCGTCTACACAGGGCGATCCGTTTCAGTCGTAGGAAGTAGAAAACCAGCATAGTGTCTACAGAGCACAGACCTGCCTCTGGTTTCAGTGGGCGTCGCTGCGATATACAAATAAACTGAGGATCCCTATGAAGCAAAGTACCGTACTGCACTGTACTGTACTGTACTGTAATGTACGTTGTAGTAGTAGTAGTAGTAGTAACGTAACCAAGAAGGCAGGTGGACTGTGACTAGTTTAGCTGGTTCACCGGGTTTTTTTAAAACCTCATCACCAGACACAACGCGGCAACACCGGAGCTGAGGCACGAGAGATGTTGTGGTAGTAACTGTAGTAAAGGTTCGGATGGAAAAAAGCTGCTCCAGAGGAAGAGATAATGATCTCACAGGAGGAGGCAAACTTCACTGGACCGAGCCAAAGACTCAAATGATGTGGATTATTTTTTTTAAAGAAATGTTTTATTGCATTTTTAGATTGTTGTCGGATTGTACAAGATGTTATTAGATGTTCATTACTCTATGTTGCCTGTAGGAGAGACTGGGAGCCTGGATGTTTTTGTTGAAGAGCCTGCGCTGCTGGTGGTGACGTCATATTCTGTTTGTTTTTTTTATTCTTACAAAATCAGAAACCAATGAAATACAAAAACAAATGACCCCCTAGCAAATGTTATTAATATACAGCTGGAAAACATTATCATTTTCTCTGGTTTTACTCTTGATAAGTATGTGTTTGAGTACAATGAACATTTTTGTTTTATTTTACATAAACTACTGACAACATTTCCTCCAAATTCGAAATCAAAATATTGTCATTCAGAGCATTTCCCACTCCTTTTGAACATAAATAAGTGTTAAGTCTCTTTGTTGATTTATTTTGCGTCGTGTTCAAATAATAATAATAATATGCATTCATTCATGCATTTATTTGTAGAAAATAATAACAAAAGAAAGTCAGTGTTTTCAGACCTTGAACGATGCAAAGAAAACAAGTTCATATTCATTTTTAAACAACACAACACTAACATTTGAAGACTTTAAGACTTCAGAAATCAATATTGGTGGAATAAATCTCAGTTTTTGTTTGGTTTTTATAGGCTACTCTTCCTTGTTAAACATGATTTGGTGCAGGTTGATCATCTAATCAATGCCTCAATTCAACAGGCACTGGGATGGAAAGGCTGCAATACATGTAGAGATATGGATTAAAGAAAAATTGGTCTCTTAACTTTTTCCAGAGCTGTAGATAATTAGTATTTGTCCAAGCCATTGATAGTAAATAAATGTTGAAGTTACAATCGCTGACCGCACACAATCATAAAAGCCAGAGACGGTGCATGAGGGGAAATTAAAGCTACACTCATGATGGGTAAAAACAAACACAGCCATATGATAAACATGCTACAAAGAAAGGCTACCTCATATTGTCAATTCACAGTAGCTATACAGTAACCGCTCAGCTGGTAACCGTAACATCCAAAGTGACCTGTCAGACTCCTCCTGACTTACAGTATTATCCCAAATGTTGCACCATTAATTCAAGATGAGGCGTACGTACGTCACAGTCGTTAGAGCAAAGAAACCGATGCCACACAACGGCACTTGTACAAAATGTTTCAGACACCACACACACGGACATGTACCCACTGTTTTCATGTTACTAGTGTATCATTATAGAGTATTTCACAGCATATTCCACCAAAGCTAAACTCGATTTACAGTCACTGCTTGAAATATTACTAAGAAGAGATAATCAATCAAAACAGTACAGTTATTAAGGTATTGAGCTAGATAGCGGGATCAGCTCCTGACACATGCAGCGATACGGTGACCTGTCACACACCAACACAACAGTAGGTTTCAACCCAACATGAGTGTGTTACTCCGTCATGCACTCTTTCTGTTTCTGTACGGCTTTTATGTTGTTATCGTTGTCAGATCTGAGTCTCTCCTTGGCTGTGATATAATAAGGCTCGTCTCTTTATCTTTTTCTAGATTGTGTATCAATCAGTCTTTA
The DNA here is from genome assembly GCF_905171665.1 of Trachurus trachurus. Taxonomy (NCBI): domain Eukaryota; kingdom Metazoa; phylum Chordata; class Actinopteri; order Carangiformes; family Carangidae; genus Trachurus; species Trachurus trachurus. The sequence continues at coordinate 8,273,639 of NC_139910.1, forward strand.
AAAAAAAACTATTAATAATGTTAGTTTTGATATTTTTCTTCTTGATAATGTTCCGTATATTCGAGTGTATTTATAAACCCCGGCTGCTGCCAACAAATAAAGGTTTTTCCTTCAAACTGGAATAAAGATCTTGATCCCACTAAGGGATTTTATTCTTTATTACAAGGTCAATGGAAAAAAAACATCTTGTGTGATCCTGTTTTTAGTTTTCATGATATTATTCTGCATCCACTTTGATTGGCACTTTGATTTAAATGCTCCGATATTGATAAATATGCATGAGTGTAGCCTATGTAACCAGTTGTTCTTATATTGCAAGTCTGTCTGAAACAGGCCTCTCTTGACGAGAAACCCTTTGTCTCAATGATATTATCTGTATATATAAAGATTATATAAAAACTAAAAACAGCAACAGCAACAGCAGGGATTCATACGTTGCAGATGTTGCATTACAGATGTGAATAAAGACTGAAATGCAGGAATGACTCACTGATAAAAGATGTCTTCCTATAGGGTGAAGGTGAAAGAATAATTTTGGTGTCATTTGGCTCCGCCCACTGAGGTTTAACTCATTTCGTGAGATTTTTTAACTTCCTGAGCAGAATTTACTCCAAGAAACAGAACAAATAACAATCTGATTTAAATCGTATTCACGTTTAAATTACGTCATAATAATCATATCTGCCTTGCGTTTGGGTTTTTCTGTCACACACCCATCCTCCTCTCTCCTCCTCTCTCCTCCTCTCTCCTCCTCTCTTGTGTGTTTATTTTGTGGTGTTGCCTCCACCTGCTTTGTATGATCGATCGGTTTTGATCCGACGGAAAACTGCAGCCGCGACCGCAAACCCACCAGAGACCGTTCAGTCTCGAAGAGCACCAAAAACTGTAAAAGTGTTGTACTAAAGTGGCACCATTTGGACTCTCGCCACTGCCTGACCAGCACCATGAGCATTAACTGGTGTGTTTGAATGTATGTGTGCAATGCATGTGTGTGTCTGTAAGTGTGTATGAAAATGAGTGTGTGTGTGTTCATTGCATTGTTATACACCAGGAGCACTGTCACTATGCATGAGTACATTTAAGTGTTAAACGCTTCAAAGGGAGTCATTGGTGTGTGTGTGTTTGCTTGTGTGTGTGTTGTTGATGCAGTTTGCAAGAGATTTTTTACAAACACAAAGTCAGGGCATCTTTGTCAGTCTAGCGCCCCCCGGAGGTTTGAGCTCCTCCAGCCGCCACGACACAGTAAAGCCAGAGGACATCAGATCAGTTTCAAGGTCGGACAGGAAGTTTGTCTGTGAAGAGTTACAGTACAGAAACGCACCAGTGTGTTGTGTGGTTGTGTGTCTGTGTGTGTGTGTGTGTGTGTGTGTGGTAATCTGCTAGGTAGCACCAGGGGACGATGGTCAGCCAGTGGTCTACATGGGATCTAGGGAAGCAGTCCTTTACAATGTGTGTTTATGTGTGTGTGTGTGTGTGTGTGTGTGTGTGACAGAGAGAGAGAGAGTTGGTGTGTGTCTGTGTGTGTGGTTGTATGTGTGTTTGTGTGTCCAGTCGTCTGTGTCAACCTGCTTCAGCCAACCTTCATGTACGAGCTGTATACTGTGTGTGTGTCTGTCTGTTGTTACATACTGTTTATGTATGTGTGTGTGCATGTGTGTGTGTGTGTGTGTGTGTGTGTGTGTGTGTGTGTGTGTGTGTGTGTGTGTGACTAGTAGCAGGCGAAGTACTCCTTGAGCGGGGCGAAGAGGTGCCTGATGACGGGGACGCTCCAGGAACGTCCCAGAAGCCTTTGCCTGGCGAGACGACTCATGTTGGACACGTCAGTGTAGTGGACGGGGAAACCAAACACCCTGAGGACACACACAGGAGATTATCATTATTATTGATTGATTATTATTATTATTATTACTGATAGATTGATTGATAGATTGATTGACTATCCGGCTTGTTTACGATACTATATGTTTTTTGTTCATGAACTTGCATTGTCCCACCCCAAATAAAATTGAATTGAACTGAATTTATTTGTCTGTCTCAAATAAAAACAGAAATTTGTCTTTAAAATGGCTCAATGAAGCATTAAAACACTATTATTATCATTATTACATTTGGTAACACTTTATAATAAGTACACACTATTAAGCATTAGTTACAGTAAGCATTAATAAATACTGAATTCTTCATTTATAACACATAAATACTCATTAGTTTGTAGTTTATGAATACAGTTAGTGCTCATCAATGATGAGTAAAACATATTTAACTGTGTTTATAAACTACATACTAATGAGTATTCATGTGTTATAAATGATGAATTCAGTATTTAAAGCTTAACTAATGTTTAATACTGTAGTGTGTACTTATTACATTTTACTCTAGATCACTGAAGGACAGAGTGACACAAAGCTCAAATAATGTGTCAGTGAATCAATAGTTGGTTAAATAGCTTTTAAACCAACGTTTAAAAATCAAGTTATCAATCACATGATCAAAAATTATATTCAAAATGATACAATTTAAAACACAATGAAGATATAAAACAGTTCAAGAGAACAGAAATTCAAAATGAGCTTTTAGAATAGAATATCTAAAAGCTAGAATATCTATCTCTTATAGACAAAACAATTGATTTTATTGGTTGAGTAAATGATTGTTAGAGCAGCTTGTTATGATTAGTGGCTGTTCTGTTCTAATCGGACTACTGTAATTTAGTTACAGAGTTTTTGTTTTACCACATGTGCAATATTTTTATAATGCAAGATAAGACAACAGTCACTAACTTGATGCTCACGTTCATCAAGTTATGAATGTTTAAATACGCCAAGATCAATATTTGATTATTTAATTTGGTTATTTTGTTAATGTCACAAATCTATATGTATATATCTATATATAAAGATATAGAGCATATATAGATAATCACTCTTGCGTATGGAGAAGCAACAGATGTAATATACAGTCCATTCAGAAAGTCTTCAGACCCCTTTACTGTTTCCATGTTTTCTTTTCTTTTCTTTCAAAAAAAGAAATATAGTCTTTTTTCTCTCATCAAACTTTATTAAATATCCCAAAGGGACAGTAGATAAAAACAATATGTTGAGTTCAGGCGCCTCCAGTTTCTCTCAAATGCACTGTAGATAGTTAAGAAGCAACAACTGATTTATAGTTGTGGTTATGTTTGTGAATCATTTATTAGTAACACACACACACACACACACACACTGTACCTTTCCATCTCGGTACACCAGAGGATGTCCTCCTTGCTGTCCATGTAGACGGGGAAATGTTCGTCTTTCCCCTGCTTCACAGAGTTGGAGCGTGTCGTTATCGTACGCAACTTCTCAAACTAGAATTAACATCCAGAACCAAACACACACACACACAGACAGACACACACAGACAGACACACACACATCTTTTTTTAATCCCTACAGCTGCCCCCCTTTTGTTCACCAGGTTTCTGTGATACATGCAGATTAAAAAAAAAAAAAAAAAAAAAGTAATACAAAAATGATGATTATCAAATAATTATTTCCTTAAAAACCGGCTGGAAGAAAAAAAAAGTTAAACAGCAACAGCAAGAAATTGAAATAAATATTCATATGATTGATTTCTGAGATATCAGATAATCTCTACACATGATTAAGGAAAGAAAATACAGATTATTTCACCAATTTCCAAACTTTTTTGCCAAAAATGTTCCGGTTTTTATTTTTCCATCAATCAAAAAAAACATTAAAGTAGTTCCTATGTTCAGCTATACTTGACCGCATCTTTGCTTGTTAAAAAAAAAACGTAGATGGCATAATAAATGTCATGTACCTTGGCTGTGCGCCCGTGTTCGAGGCACTCCTGTAGGTCGAGCTTGTCGTTGGCCATCGGTGACAGAGGTCTGCAGGTGGAGGGAGACGTTAGAACATGGAGGCTGTTAATGAAAAGGTTTGTTTTTTTAAATGCACTGATCGAAACAACAACATATTTGTGTGTGTGAATTTGTCTGTGTGTGTGTGTGCATATAAATCACCTGGACATGCCTGGCAGGTTCCCCCAGAAGTAGCGGGCGCGGTGGGCAGCGGAGACTTCCTTGGCGTCGATCATGACCGGATTACTCTGCAGAAAAAGACACACAGGGTCACTCCACTGAACATCAAACAGCTTTTTCACAGACTTCACCAAACGTGTTTTTATCAGCCTGAGAAGTCTTTTTTTTTCTTCTTTTGGAGTTTGTTAAGAGAGTTTTTCAGTATCTGCTGCAGCTGATAATTAATAATTGACAAATGGTAAATTACATATCTAAATGTTAATGTGTAATGTTGTATTCAGGCTTCTGCAGTGACTCAGCAGCTGTGATGGTCGTCTACAGATAAAATCTTATGAGCAGTGCTGGTGCAAAATTACGCACATTTACTCACTTTTCTGGTACTTGCAGTTAACTTTACTATTACTACTTAATATTTATTCACCACTTGATTTCAAAAAGAGAAACATTTATATTATTTTCCTCACTCCTACATAATTACATCAAGTTTCACATTGTAGCATACAGTACTTAAATATTTAACTTGTGAACAGTAAAGTACTATAAAAACATTAGTACATCAATAATAATGAATATTAATGACCAAATAAAATAGTAATATAACACTGACAGCAGCCTGCATAAACAGTTCTATTACAAGTTTTTGCTAATCATACTGTATATAAACTATTGTGATTGTGAGAAAATGAAATTTCTTGCCTTTAATGCCCTATTGATGTCTATATATTTTAATAATTAATTATCTTGTTATATTAAACATTAATGTTTTTATGTTCCTGTTATGTCCTGTTATGGTAGGTACAGTAATACTGTAGCTTGTTTTCTAATTGGATATTAATTAAATATGGAATCAATATATTTACTTCAGTAAATGATAAATGATAACTGTTTCTTTTTCTTCTAGTTATCATTATAAACATTATTATAACATTGATGCATTATTCTATATACACTTTTATATTATTATACTACATCATAAGTATCTGTAGTGGGTGTGTTTGCCGTTTATACCTCTAAAAAGCGAGAGATGTCCCGTTTGTCGCTGACTCCCATGGCAACCACGTTCTCAAACAGCCAGAAAAACGGCCGCTCGTCTCCTGGTTTGGGTCGAGCCTCGTGCAGCAGACGGTAAAACTCGAAAAACAACCGGCCGGTTCCCTCTGCAGGAGAACGGAGAGAGAGAGTTAAACCTCCACACCTGAACTCACTCGAATTAGATTTTAAATTCTTTAAGACTTTTTTAACCACTGACTCTGACCGTAAAGGCCTTTCCGTGCGGGGTTGACTATGGAGAGGTCGTTGCAGGGGCTTCCTCCGATCACCAGGTCAAATGGTCCCCAGTCTTCAATCTGACACACAGAAGACAACAAGAGTTCACTTTTCTGAGTTGAACAATCCAACCAATCAACATGCAAAAGAGAAACAATAGATCTCCTATTATTCCACATTAACACTTAAAGGGATAGTTCAACATTTTGGCAAATTGGCCCATTGCCATAATCCCTATAGTTTTAAGAGTAGGTTTGTTACCTTTAATTGTCGGTGCAAGCTATTTTTAGAATGGCAGAGCAGAGCCGCAAGCTGCTCAGAGCTACGCTACAGATACACAATCCGACAACTCACCACGCTATGAGATAATAACAGAACGTTATGAGACAGAGTTGTTTTTGAGGGAAATACAGAGACTAGTGCTTGCCCAAAAACTGCCCCCGACAGGAACGCGCATCAGTGGTTTTGCATGAATTTACCTTGTCTGGTAACGTTCTGTTATTATCTCATAGCGTGGTGAATGTGCAGGTCACAACTTGTCCACCAGAGCGTTTTGGAGTTGTTGGATTGTGTATTTGATGAGTTTGATGAGGGAAACCAAGAAATCCCATTAGCCTCCGTAGCATAGCTCTGAGCAGCTCACGGCTCTGCACCGACAATTAAAGGTAACGAACCTACTCCTAAAACTATAGGGATTATGGCAATGGGCCAATTTGCCAAAATGTTGAGCTATCCCTTTAAATGCATCGTAAGAGGTCTGACGTGTGGACGTCAACAGATCTCAGAGACGAGGATTCACTCAGAGTGAAGTTGTGAGCGTCACTTACATGTTTGCGGGTGACGTTGCGGACGTCTCCCACGTACATGATGCGTCCTTGGTGTCGCACCATGCCGACGGTGATGGAGTCTTCGCACACCTCCGACGCCACGTACTTGTCCACCTGGATGCCCAAATCCTTCAGCACCAGCAGACCTGAGCGCACACGAACGCAACATTAAAATCATACTGCAACTGCAAAAGCATTCTTCGAGCAACAAACAATAAAAAAATAGAATAAATAAAAAAGATGGAACATTAATCAGCAACAATTACACTTGCTAAAAATAAAACGGTTTCTATTCTGCCTCTTGTTTTTCATTTTTCATCACTGTGAATCGATTTGTTTTGGCTTTTCAATGGCCATAAACAGTTGAAAATGTCTCTTGTGGAGTGGAACAAGAAGGACGGAAATGTTTCTAAACCCTCTCTCTCTCTTTAAATGTACTCAAGTTGTCATTATGATTAATCTTCCCCCTGCTTTTTTTCTCTCGCCCATCTGTGCCTTTTTCTTGTGTTTTTTCTTTTTTTTTCTTCTTTCTTTCTTTGTATATTGTAAAATAAATGACTTTATAAAAATAAAGTTAAAAAAAAAGAAAAGAAAATGTCACTTTGGACTATATTGTTTGACATTTTATAGAGGAAACAAGACTAAGAGTTAACATGCTAGAAGTCACGATATTAAATGGTTGGACCAGTAAAATCACGATGATTCATCCTCTTTGGACCATGAATGTCTGAGCTAAACTTCACACCGGTCCGGTGACTTCCTGCTGATAGAGTACGTACCTGTGGCGATGCCGTCGAACAAAGAGAGCACTCTGATTGGTTGTCTCTTCTCTGCCGAGACTGGAGGATACAACTTGGCTGGCTCCTAAATCAGAGAGAGAGAGAAGCAAACGTCAACATCAATAAATTAATATAAATATGATCTGTTTAACGGTTTAACTGTGTCGTATTTCACCTCTTATTCACAGCAGAGTTATGATGGGGCATCACATTTACTACACAGTACTGTATGTGACTTATAGTGTGAGGCTGTGGTGTGGTGCACTGCCCCACGCAGGCAGACAGCAGCTACTACAGGACGAGTGCAGCTCAGACAATAACAAAAAAAAAGATGTTAAGCCAAAATGTATGACCTCTATGTTGTAAAACTGTAATTTTATGCTCTTTTTAGTGCAAATAATGACAAATACAGCGGGGAAAATAAGTGGGCTATTGAACGCGTCAACATTTTTCTCAAAAAATATATTTCTAATAGAGCTATTTACATGAAATGTTCACCAGATGTTGGCAACAACCCAAGTAATGCACATATAAAAAGAAATCCAAACATTTATGTCCATATATTACGGTAAGTAATGTGTAATAAAGTGAAATGACACAGGGAATAAGTATTGAACACATGAAGAAAAGGTTTGGAAAGCCTATGACTAAGACTCTATGCATGTTCACCGTGCAAGTCTATTGACGCGTTCAATACTTATTTTCCCCGCTGTATATTCATAAACAAGATCCAGTGTGGAGTGCAGTGAGTGCAGTTTGGTTTCTGCAAACTGTATGTTTCTTTTATTTGTGGAAAACCACACATTTCTTCAATATTAAATCATAAATATAAGTGAAATCTAATGTGAAGTCTTGGTGGTTGAGAGGTTAAGATGCAGTTACATAACTCTATTGTTCCTGGTTCACTGGGAAACATTTGAACCTGTTTCTCCTCTTTCTATTCTCCAACAACTGATAAACAATGGAAAAATGCCCAGATGAATAAATATACTTAATGTATGCTAGGCTCATTTAATCAATGTAATGTTACTAAAGTTAATCATTAATCTTTTCCAAGGCGAAAGGTACAAAGTGGATCAATAAATACGATAATTTCATCATCTTTAAATAGAAGAAAAGGTGAAATTGAAAGCGAACGGGGTCGCCGGGGGAGACGTACGAATTCCTGTTCGTGGTTGTTGGCGAAGAAGTGCTGTAGTCTGCAGGGCCAGTCGTCCCGTCGCCGCAGCAACCCGTAGCCGTTCCGGGGGCCGCACATGTAGCAGTTCCAGGGGTCTTCTTTGATGGCCGTCGCCGCCGAGCCGGCGCCCACCAGCAGGTCCACACACTCCACACAGAAACACCTGCACACACACACACACACACAGGGGAGGATTTAACATGAGATCACTGTATTATGGTCTGTATTATCCGTATTACACGGCTAATTAATGTGATTAGACTGCAAGTTTAACCAGGCGTCTTACACTTTTTTACTTTTACTGCATTCCCATTGGCTATTCATTGTCATCTATCTATCTATCTATCTATCTATCTATCTATCTATCTATCTATCTATCTATCTATCTATCTATCTATCCATGTTTCTTTCTTTCGTTCAATCTATCCTTCTTCTATCTATCTATCTATCTATCTATCTATCTATCTATCTATCTATCTATCTATCTATCTATCTATCTATCTATCTATCTATCTATCTATCTATCTATCTATCTATCTATCTATCTATCTATCCTTCTTTCTTTCTTTCTATCTATCCATCCATCCATCCATCCATCCATCCATCCATCCATCCATCCATCTATCTATCTATCTATCTATCTATCTATCTATCTATCTATCTATCTATCTATCCATGTTTCTTTCTTTCGTTCAATCTATCCTTCTTCTATCTATCTATCTATCTATCTATCTATCTATCTATCTATCTATCTATCTATCTATCTATCTATCTATCTATCCATCCACCTATCCATCTATCTATGTTCAGTATTTACTACTGTGCAAAATATGAAAAGACATCCAGTTTGGGTCATTTTTGCTTTTCATTTCCACTTAAACATATAAAATTGAAGTTTATTGGGTCTTTAACCAAAACAAAAATGTCCTTTCGCGTCTTGAGAACATGATTTGTGGGCCAGTGGCGTCTCTGCAGCAACACAACACTTAACTGTGGTTTCACCTTTATCGAGAATAGTGATTGTGTTGTCACTATTATTCACTTGTTAACTCCCTTTTTTTCTTATTAAGGAGCTGCCAAAATAAACACAGGAGGAGCCCAGAAGCAAGCAAAGCGTTTTACATAATAATAGGCTATAGATCATTTATATAGATCTGGAAATGATTCTTTAATAGTTTCAGAGATGGACTTAACGGTGTTTATCTTATCTCCCCTGTCACACATAATACTGTTCCTCTGGCTGCTCGCTTATCAGAGCCTCCTCCTCCATCCACACTAGTGTGTTGAACCAAATCAGACAGACACCTCATGGGTTTCACATCTACCTGAGCCTCTGGTTGAATTATTAATAAGGCTTATTAATGATTAATGGTCATATATAAATGGTTATCTGTTACACAGCGGACTTATCTTTGCCTGCTCCTGTAGCTAAAGCAGATTCTTCTCCGTTTTTTTAAATGGATGAAATATTTTAGTTGGAGGAAAAGGCCTCTTTCCACATTCCTGCGCATCTCAGGGTAGATTTTTTTTTTATTATTATTTTGACTCCCAGACCTCTCTGTCTGTCTCTCTCTCTCTCTGTGAGGAGTGAGGAGTGAGGAGATCAAGGCCCAGATGCCAAAATCAACAGTTTACTCTGCATTGATATAAATGAATCCGGTCCACGTGAGCTGGGGCTGACTCAGTGACCACTCAGGGAGCACATGCATCACGCTTTGACATTTATGGGTAAATTGTTTCTGTTGAGGTGAAATCCAAGACCTCGTCCTGGCCACACACACATAAAAAAAAAAAAAAAAAAAAAAAAAAGAGTCAACTGCAGTCTGCCAGGCGACGGGCGGCGTAGTACTGACCTACAGCAGTTGTTGTTGCCACACATGAGCACTTCCCTGCCTCCACAGCAGATGGTGCAGTAGGACTGGTAGCCGTCGTCGTCGTACTGGTAGGCACACTCCAGGAACGAGTTCTGGTTTTAACGGGAGGGAAACGACACAAAAAAAACACTAATGTCACGCTACTAATAGAGTATAGACACTACTAGTAGAGTATAAACCCAGTCAGAGCTCTGAGATCCACTGACTCAGGTCAGATAGTGGAGCACAGAGCTCAAACCAGACATGGTGAAGCAGCATTTAGCTGTTATGCTGCACACCAGAGTCTGTACTAATAAATGATCTATCTATCTATCTATCTATCTATCTATCTATCTATCTATCTATCTATCTATCTATCTATCTATCTATCTATCTATCTATCTATCTATCTATCTATCTATCTATCTATCTATCTATCTATCTAACTTTTCTATTCTTCTTTGCTCCTGCTTTTAACTGTGTTTTTTGTTTTTATGCTGTGTTATGCTTTTGCTTTTATGCGTTTTGTCTTTATGTAAAGCACATTGCCTTTGTATGAAATGTGCTATATAAATAAAGATGCCTTGCCTGCCTTGCCTTGCCTAATGTCAGAGGATGGATCAGCTCAGCATCTGTTCATGTTCATGTTCGTGTGTCTGTGTAACCATGGTTTCACTCAGGAGAGGAGGGGGCATGCACGCATACGGGTCAAAACCAGATGACAAGGTGAGTGGGCTCCACATGGCGCAGCAGCAGCGTTGTGTGTGATGTCTGCAGAGCCGGAGCTACTGTACTGACTGTTTATATCGTCTGTCAATCACTTTAATACTTCTTTAATTAAATGATTGACAATTTAGTTTGTAAGATGCCGGAAAATATCGAAAAAGAAGTCTGATGTCTTAAAATCACTTGTTTAGTCCGACCAAAATGAAAGAGATTACATTTTAAATAGATAGATTGGACATAATTGTCATTGTACTGACAAAACCATGACTGTATGGTGCATTAAAACCAATATGAACGATATACATGATATATATAAATGATATAAAGTAAAGAAAAGCAAAAAGGCCTAATATCTGAAGAGCTGCATGAAAGAACGTTTATCCTTTTTGCAAGATAAATGATCAAAATCACTGATTATTCATCATTTTAAAGCAACACATACCGATTTTCTCACATACAGCTACTGCAGTACTAGAATAATATGTGTAAGATTGATATCACAATACTGTATCAATGAAGCATCATGTTGTTTCACTGTAAAGCCTCATAATGCATCACACATGTAGACAAAAACCTCAGTAACTCATATTTTTTAGCTTGAAATCATTAATTTTGATCTTATATTATGATGATATGATTCTATTAAAAGCCCATAAACAATAATATTCAGTTTATTAAACACAATGAGAGAAAACAGAGTGTTGTTTGTTGTTCTTACTTTGCAGCCCTGGCACATCGCTCCTACGAAGAGAGGATGCTCCAGAGAGACGTTGAGGCTTCCACAGGAGATACAGATATCTGGGGAGAGGCAGACACACAAACTCAGGCAGATTCACAACAACAACTGAGTTTCACACTTAATAAACTATAATGTGCTTAAGATAAATAATAAGATTGAATCGCAGGACATTTGGCCGGTTGCTTTGTTTTTATTTCACTTTGCAGCTCATCGTCAGGTACAAACTCCTCTCAACCAGTAAATTATTCTGCTCATTGAATAAATCAAAGACTGAAATGCCAAAAATGTAAACTCTAATCTTCATTTAAGTCTGGACCAGAGTTAAACTCGACTTTAAATCTGATATATAGTGTTTGAAACTGGCCCTGACTCACTCTACTGACCCTGCAGACGAATTAACAAGGAATGAAATAATGCATAATGAAACAACGTCAGTAATAACGTGTCAAAATGTGATAAAAAATTACCTCTAAATGATGTTTTGGCTGTGAATGGTTAAGAAAAACCTTTGCATGTAATAGCTCTGTGTGTAATCTAACACATTTATAATATATCAAGCGGAAAAATTACTGTTTTATAAAAAGATAATGAATTTTTTAATGATGGTGTAAATTAAACATTGAAAGGCATGTTTCATTTCTAACCTATTCAAAGAATTATTCCTATTAAAATATGTTATTCACCAGTCATTACACTATTAATTAACACCACAAATACCACACAACACAACACAACACAACACAACACAACACAACACAACACAGTATAAACACATGTAAGAGGAAAGAAATTTGAGCTTTTACCTTCTATATTCCTGGTTTTCTTTTTGATTTCGAGTATGAGTCTCTCTGGAAAACACAACACATTAGAAAACATTATTATTTCACATTAATAAATATGTTTTTTTGTGCTTTTCTCTGCAGGAAATGTTAACGTCGGCGTGAAATTTACCTCTGGTCCCCTCGTCGATCACCTCTCTGATCTTTGCTTTCTCCGCGGCGTGGTTCTTACGTGGTTTCTTTGCAGGTGGAGGCGTGTACGCGGCCTCAGGCTCCGCCCACATCTCTGGGTAAACCTCCTTGTACGGGTTCTGCTCCTCTGTGTGGGTTAGGGTTACATGTGTTACATGTTCTGGACTTAATACAGCTTCTCTGTTGTTTTGCAGAGGCTGGTACCAGGTTGACATTTAGACAGATGAATCAGTTTTTGACCTATGCGATAAAAAAAACTCTTCCATCAGGTCGCCGCTATTTTCCTGAGGCCTGAACAGACGAACGCAGAACTTAAAGGTCTGTTTACCAGGTGACACAGTGGTGAAGAGTCCACAGAAGATGGACTGGTTGAAAGCATGAAGACGATGTAGAAAAACACGTCTGATTCACTGTGTAGCTACGACTTTAAACCAGACTGACGGGATAAGAAGCATCACTGAGCCAAGTCTTTATTTGACTTGAAAATGCTGATCCAATTGATTGATTGATGATTCTCTGGGGACAACATGTTTAAAAATGGGTCTGTTTTGGTGACATAATGGTGTTTTGCTGTAAAATGGTCTCACACTCTCTCTTTCTTGGCTGAAATGAGCATTTATTTCTTAGTATATCGATGCTTTAAAGAGGAACTATGCTACATTTTTACCTTAAAGGGATAGTTCAACATTTTGGCAAATTGGCCCATTGCCATAATCCCTATAGTCATACAGTAGGTTCGTTACCTTTGATTGTCGGTGCAAGCTATTTTTAGAACGGCGGAGCAGAGCCGTGAGCTGCTCAGAGCTACGCTACAGAGGGTAATGGGATTTCTTGGTTTCCCTCATCAAACTCATCAAATACACAATCCAACAACTCCACAACGCTCTGGTGGACAAGTTGTGACCTGCACATTCACCACACTATGAGATAATAACGAAACATTACCAGACAGAGTTGTTTTTGAGGTAAATTCAGAGACTGCTTTCTGCCCCCAATGGGAATGTGCATCAGCTGTTTTGCATGAATTTACCTCTAAAACAACTCTGTCTCGTAATGTTCTGTTATTATCTCATAGTGTGGTGAATGTGCAGGTCACAACTTGAGCGTTTTGGAGTTGTTGGATTGTGTATTTGATGAGTTTGATGAGGGAAACCAAGAAATAGCCTTTCTTCGTCATCTTTGTTTTTAAGAAAAGCATGAAATGACAGAGTAAAGAAACATTTCATCTGGCTTTATTTTGAATTAAAAAAAAACATTACTTCTCATTGTCGATAACAGTAAACATGTCATTAATACGCACCTTCTCCTGGGTCCAGCGACGTAGGGCCGTTGGGTAGGAAGCCGGTCATGGCCCACTCGATCATCTGTCTGGTCTGAATGTCCACGCCCTCTGATTCATCGCTCGCATCACAGGAAGGGACTGGCCTCCCCGCCCGCACACTGGCCACCTAAACAACACGTCAGCAAACGTCAACACAACGTTAATCATCTCTACAATCTGGATTTTCTTTATCTACAAGATCCAGATGCTCATTCACAAGCAAAAATCACACAGTGCACATGTTTATAAGAAGTTGATCTTAACCCAACCGGTGCCACAGAAGGTGTAAATGACTAATTGATCTCAACTGGTTAAAAGAAGAAAAAAATAATGTTAAAAATAGAGAGCATGAACTAATGCACCCACATGTTGCCATCTTATAAATTGTGGATGGAGCCAGATGAGAACGACACCTCCACAAATGCAAAACACCAACGTTACATAAGAGAGGAATGAGTAAAATACGACCTTTAGACATCAGTGCATTTGTATTTTGGTCTCATTGATGCTAACTCCATCCAATAATAATAATAAGTGCAGGCAGCAACAGAAAATACAGAAAACAGTCCCCGACCCTGAGGAGGTTTGAGTTTCGACGGTGTCTTTGTCACCTGCAGAGCCTCGAAGATGGCTTTCCTGTACATGGACTGTTTGTTGTAGGTGGGCTGGTGGAAGGCCGAGGAGAAGGAGCTCAGAGGCATCAACTTCTCCACACACACCTGTAATGAATAAAGAAAAGATAAATCATTCAATGTGAACAATATTTAAAAGAAAAGCTATAGATACAGAGAAAAAAGGTGAATATTTTAAGTTAAAGGTATACAATTCTTGTTTTTTCTCCTCTTGTATCTGTGGCTCCAAAAGAAAATGTGAGTAAAATCAAGGTCTTATTCACATACTGAAGTTTCTGAACCATATAAAAGGATAAAATAAGTGTAAAGACGACCATCTGCTGAACTGAAGTTACTGTAAATTACCTCCTGAACAGAACTGGTAGCAGCTGTTATTATTATTATTATTATATATCCTATTATTATTATTATTACTCACCACAGAGAACTTGCCGTCACCGAACCACATGACCCAGCGAGTGCCATCTGCAGCTCGACTCCGGCCGCTCATCCACCAGGAGACGATCCTGCCGGGCCACCACGAGAAGCCGCGCAGCTTCCCGAACACCAGCGTGCCGATACCGAAGCCCCGGCCATCCTGTCGGGAAGAGGGAGGAGGAAAGAAAAGGATAGAGACGTCAGGACGATCTGGTTATAGGATAAAAACTGGGAAAATCTGCTGGAAAACAAGGTCTATGTTGATAAATATAATGAAAGCTACACTATAAAACACTGTATACTCAATATTATTGAATGGAAGTGAGATATAAAGAGGTTTTCAAAGCCAAACTGCATTTCTGACACCTTGCGAAAGCTAGTTTTGTCTTGGTGAATAAGTAATATGTGCTGTGTCTAATTGGGCATCACCTCTGATAAAAGCTGCTTCCAGCTCAGAGGCCTTTTAAACATTACCAGTCATTCAATTTGCAGGAAGCAGCAGAGAATTAGCACAAGATGTTATTTCCCCAGCTATTTTGCATTGTTATTATCCAGCGAAGGCACAAGTCCTGTGTTGTCTCATTAGCTGCTGCTCTAAACATAAATGATGACTCAGGCTGTTTTCTGCCTTTATTAGATGGACTGTTGACAGGAAATGAGACAGAGAGAGAGAAAGAGAGATGCAGCTAATGTTAGCGTTAGCAGCAGCAGTCCTCGTTTTTTTTTCTCACGGAAAAACTCAGGAAAACATGAAGGATATTTTTCCTGCTCCAGTGTCCTGTTGTTTTCCTGAACCGCATCAACACTCGGAGCTTGGAGCCAAAACAACCTTCACATTATCAGACCATGTTTTTTTTAGACAATGCAGCTTCTATCCTGACTGTCTGTGTCTGGATGGAGCCGCCGCCGCTGCTGCTGCTGCTCTGAAGCCTCCTATCAATCAATCAATCTGTCTGTCAATCAATCAATCAAGCTTTATTTTTATCTCTCACCTTTTATCCACGTCAAAAATGTAATTCAAAGTGATTGGATGAAAAAGAAAAAAGATTAGACTTATTTATAGAGACGGTTATAATATGTGAGTAGCTGAAATGATAAAAGGTGTTAAAAATAAAAATAAATAAAGGGTTTATAATAAAAAGCACTGAAATAATCCTATGAATATAAGTAGTTGAAATAATTAAAGATAGAACGATGAGTCATAAGTAGCTAGTAGCAATAAGAAGGTAAAAGATGAATGATGAAACAATAAAATATAACAAAAATAAGTATAAACGCTAAAAATAATCACATTGTACAACACTACATAGGAGTCAGATTGAAAGATAAGTCTAAATCAATCATATCGAGCAATTATAGATTAGAAAGTAAAAGGAAAAGTATTTTTTTTAACCTCCATATACAGTACATTTATTTTCTCCATTTTCCTACCCTATCGTTAAATTTTTTAATCAATTTTCGATCAGTTGCTTCAGCTTTTAAAGCATAATGTCTATTTATTTATTGGTATTTCATTTATATTCTTATTTTCTCCTCATGTGAAACTCCCTGAGCTGCATTTATTGTTATGAAAGCTGCTAAATAAATAAATAAATGAATAAAACTACCATAATTATAATATCATTACTTTGATTAACGTGTTTACAGTCGATCCTGCGGAACAAGAAGTTTTATCTCAGAGAACTAAGACTAAAAATATGCTCCGGTAAAAATAAGCTGCTGTGAAACCTGTGTGTAGGCAGCAGCAGCAGAGCAGCATTGATTAGGATCCACTTATTGATCATATCATTGATCGATCGTCCTCTGCAGATAAAGTTCCTGTGGAGGTTCGTGTTTTTTTTCAATTTTTTTTTTCAGAGCGACGGTTCATCCTTCCTTCCTTCATGCCGAGGAAGAAGATGGTGTGATACAGTACGACTGAAAGCTCCAGAGCAGCTGCTAATGGACGGTTTCTCCCTGATAAGTTTATCTGCATCCTATTATTGGATAACCAAGAACATCTGTTGCTAACGGTAACGACACACTCCTCCTCCTCCTCCTCCTCCTTGTCACACATTCATGAACAGCTGTGTGTGTGTGTAATGTGGTGTCGTGTGTTGCTTGACTCACTGGATGTTGTACCTGGTACTCGATCTCGTTCGGCGTGGCTTGGTCCCCCCTGGCGACCGGCTCGGGCGTCACGGCGACCGTCGGGGAGGCGGGGTCTGTGTGCTGCTGCGAGGGAGGAGGGGCCGGGCTGGCGGGCTCCTCCTCCTTCTGGAAGTCGGCCTCCGATAGGTCGTCCATCATGCTGATCTCCGCCTCTCTGTACGCTCGCCGCTCGGCCTGCGACGACAGAACAGCAGAAACAGACAGAAACACAATATTTTTTTAGCTTTTTCCACTTGTTAAAATGTTAATTTGTGTCTTTCTGTTGCTCCATAGTGGTCAGACCTGCTCAGAAACATCTTATGATCCATGTTTTGTTTTAATAAATGTGGGAAAAATAAAGTTTGACAGCCCCCGAATGACTGAATACACATATTAAAAGCAGGAAAAGTAATGACACATCGACTCCGACTGGTGTTTTCCCTTTGATTTCAAGCGGTGAATATTTATTCTGCGCTGTGGGAACAGTCTTTTGGCATTTTTTCGACCTTATCTGTGCATAATTACAAGTTACAACTACTTGACTCCTACAGTTGTGTTAGATGTGCCAGCTCCACGTCGGCAGGATTCACCATTTATGGTCGACTTTCTGTCAAAGTTTCCTTTGGGGAAAAACGCCTCCGCACACACAACCTCCTCCACTGGAGCTCATGTGATTAGATAATGGATTACTCATGCAAAATGTTTTATCTCTTTATAAAAAAAAAACACACACACACACACGCATACATACACACACAACATGTACAGTGGCCCAATAATAATAAACAATATCCCAAAAAATGTCATCTTCATAAGTAACACTGCTTCTTCTACAACAGTATCTGAACCATAATAACAACAGTGAGAGCAGGTTTCAACTTGAAATGTTCCTTCTTGTCAAAATTAGTTGTTTTTAGTCTTGTATATGTCTAATTAGATGTTATATTATGCATCTATCTATCTATCTATCTATCTATCTATCTATCTATCTATCTATCTATCTATCTATCTATCTATCTATCTATCTATCTATCCATCTATCCATCCATCCATCCATCCATCCATCCATCCATCCATCCATCCATCCATCCATCCATCCATCCATCCATCCATCCATCCATCCATCCATCCATCTACTGTATCTATCTATCTATCTATCTATCTATCTATCTATCTATCTATCTATCTATCTATCTATCTATCTATCTATCTATCTATCTATCTATCTATCTATCTATCTTATCTATCTATCTATCGATCGTATCTATCTATCTATCTATCTATCTATCTATCTATCTATCTATCTATCTATCTATCTATCTATCTATCTATCTATCTATCTATCTTTCTTCTCCTCCTCCTTAACTCCCCTGTTATGTTTCCTGAAAAGCTGCTCGTCCGTCACAACCTCTCTGTTTCTGTTTGTGCTGCTGGTCTTACATACAAACACAGCCGTCCTTCGAGGAGGTCCTGTGTGTGATTGATGTTTTTTTTGTTTTTTTTCGTTAAACGTAGTTCTCTTTCCAGCTGATGTGGTGGCTGCTCTAGATCAAGGCCTTAGTGCCCCGGGGCTGTAGGAACAATCCTTTAATTGTTCCTCTAAACAGGAAGTAAGAGGGGAGTGGAGCGGTGGGGAGGCGGTTCAATGGGTTCAGCACAGGAAAGAGAGAGAGAGGGAGTGAGAGGGAGAGAGTGAGTAAATAGGATTATATTATAAAACTGAGCAATACAATACAGACGGAGGGAAAGTGGAGCGTGTTTGATGAACGACAGGAGGAAAGAAAAGGAGAGAGAAGAGAGGATACAGGAAGTTAGATTTTCAAACTAAACGTCACTTTTTCTACTTTGTCACTAATTGTTTGACAAATGTAATTGAATCTAATATCAATCAAGATGATGAAGCCACACACTCCAGTCTACAATAGGCTACATGTAGTATAAGTAACAGTAAGCAGGAAGTTTACATTAAAGCAATAGATCGTCTTGTACAGTGTTGCTTCTTTGTTTAGATGAGAAGATCAATACCACTCACTGTATCAATACCATATCCATCAGACGATTAGCTTAGCTTAGCATAAAGACAGTAATCAAGGGGAATCTTTAAAACGCACCACTTCATATGTGATGTTGTGTTTTTTTTAATTCTGTAAAACAGGGAAGTCGTGGTTTAACAGAGATTTTTGTGTGAATAATGATTTTTTCTCGGCCTGGAGCAGAGATTTCACACCAAAAAACCACTTTGTTTCATTTTTTTTCCCCCTTTTGCTTTATCTTGGGATTGAACAAACAAGATAAAGCGAGTTAATAGCTGAGGTTTAGAGATGTGTGTGTAAGCAGATGTTGTTATGATTTGGACAGAGCCTCTGTTTACAGCAGGGGTGTCAAACTCATTTTAGTTCAGGGGCCACAAACAGCGCAATTTGAGCTGAAGTAAAATAATAGCATGATAACCTGTAAATAAAAAGAAACTTTGAATTTTTCGCTTCGTTTTAGTACATTATTAAGATGTTTACAGTTAATGGATAGGCTTTATGCACAGCTCCACTCCACTACTTCCTGAACTTCAACAAGCTCCTTTATTTCCTGTCTTACATTTTTGGACAACAATTGATTAATCCAGGTGTGTCTGACCATTGTTGTTGTGACTACTGAGGTCAGAGTTAGAGACAGGAAATAAAGGAGCTTGTTTAAGTTCAGGAAGTAGAGGAGCTGTGCATAAAGCCTATTATTCCTTTTACAAAACAGATTATGAACAACCTGAATTTTCCTGAGACAAATATGTGCAATTTCAACAATATTATGCCTCTTCTGTCTACTATGTGATATTTACACTTGGCAAATTCATCCTGAGGGACGGATTGGACTCTCTGGACATTTGACACCCCTGGTTTACAGTCTTATTGCTGAGCTAACTTGTGGACACTTTGTGGACACTTTTCCTTTAGACTATAAAGTGTAAAATAACTCATTTGGCAGGAGAGTAATCCCTGTCAGTTTCATATTTTATTACAAGAGTATTATTGCTAATTAAGTCATTATTTTATCTGAAAGAATACATCATATTTTAAATATTTATTGCATGGTTTGTGTGTAAAATCTTGACCTTCAAAGTAAAAACGTTCCCATAGCTGCCTGTGGTATAGTCGTAGTGGAGAAAAAGGAAAGTATTTCCCTATTAAATGTGGAAAAACTAAGTAGAGTGACATTAAAGTGCTTCAGTTTGCCCTCCACATCTTTAAATACATCAGTGATACGAGTCCAAACACGCAAAATTAAAGAAAACTTTATCAAAACTACGAGATGTTCGTGTTCGGGGTGGATCTGACTGACTGACAAGAGATTTTCTGGGAAGTCCGGCGCAGAAACGCTGCTGCTTCAAAAGACCGAAATTAAAAATACTCATCATGACCTCACTCGTTACTACGCTGCATGCGAGAGTCTCACTGTGGCCCAGATGTAAAGTCCCACGACTCCTCCGCAGCGTTTCCATCATGACCTAAAAATACTGCTGCTGCTGCTCCTCTTTTGGGTTTTTTAACACTGGTGAGAACAATTTGGTTTCTGCTGTTTCGGCTGAGGCTGAAACCGTCACGTGATGTCATGACTGTGTGAAACAAGTTGACGAAAGACAGAGAGAGAGAGAAAAAAGAGAAGAAAAAAGCCGCCACTGCTGCCACTGGTGGACAGTAACGGAGTAAATTTACTTGAGTACTGTACTTAAGTACATATCTAGAGGATTTGTACAGTACTTTACTTGAGTATTAGATTTCTTTGGTACTTATTACTCTTACTTGAATTCATTTCCAAGACAAATATTTTTACTTTTACTCGAGTTAATTTCTAGGAAGGCTGAAAAGTACTCGTTACTTTCAGGTCTGCTCTTTTTTTTTTCTTTCTTTTTCTTTTCTAAAATCCTATTGGACACAAGCTGTGTTTGTCAAAGAAGGAAACCCTAACCCCTAAAAGCAGCACATTTCAAAGAGTTAATTCTCAGAAACAAGAGTTAAAAGGTCCTTAAATTCATTTAGAAAAAAATATAGTAATTCATTGATGTGAAAAATAAGAAATTTACTCTTACTCTTTCTTTTACTTAAAGTAAATTTAAAAGCAAGTACTTTTTTACTCTTACTCGAGTAACATGTCGACTGAGCTACTTTTACTTGTAACGGAGTAAATTTTGACCAGTAGCATACTCTGTACTCTGTCCATCTCTGACTGCTGCCACTGCTGCATTCCTCTAGGAAATAAAAAGAAAGGAGGATGTAAAGAGCGAGGAAGAGGAAGAGGAGGAGGAGGAGGAGGGAGGAGGTGGGATGACGACACGACATAAATTCAAGCGGAAGGGGGGAGAGAGACAGTAAAAAGTGAGGGGTGTCGGGTTGTGACAGCTCTCTCCTCAGTTCGACCCCGGGGTGAGGAGGTCGCTCTTCCCCCCGCTCCCGTTCACCTCCGACCTCATAAAATCCTAATCAGCCTGTTACACGGATCGTAGACGGACCACACACGCACATGCACACGTACACGCACATGCACATGCACCGTAAGGGAATCTCCACATGTCGTCACTGGTTTCTGAAAACATCTGGAACGCTTGAACCAAAAAAAAAAAGAAAAGAAAGAAAGAAAGAAAGAAAAACGCCTGGAAAAGTCAAAGTCCGATCATCATCATCATCATCGTCCATGTGACATAACTGCAGAGGTGACGGATGAAGTGTTGATTTCTGAGTGGGCTGATGATGGACGCTATAAAAAAAAAAAAAAAAACAGGAGCTGCTGCTGCTGCTGCTGCTGCTGCTGCTGCTGCTCACAGCTGGAAAATAAATAAAATGAGCAGCGGGTTGTGGTGGAGCAGCTCGGAGAAGATATTGGAAACCAGAAATAAGTATTAAACTCTAATAAAGACAAATTTAAGTGGCAGTGAAATCCAAAAATGGCAGTTTTATTGATTTCCTGTCAATATAAAACGCTTGTGTGCTGATTTTGTTGTATTGTAGAATTGATATTTCATTTTTTTATATTTCAAGTTTTATTCTATTTTTGTACATAACTTTTTATCCTCTTTTGTTTTATATTTGCATACTTTGCTACCTTTACCTTCCTGTTGCTACTGTAACAACCATGTATGAGATGAATAGACAGTCTTATGTCTTATTTCACGTAATATGCTTTAAAATGAGCAATTTATACTTGTTTAAAGTTTTGATGTTAGTGAATTTCCATTTTTGAACTTTTATTTCATGAATATTTATGTAAAAATTGAAGAGAGTTCACAATTTCTGATATTTTGTATTCATTTATGTCTCTGTTTTTTGCCTATATCTTTCTTTTGTGTTAGCGTTTATGTGGAAAATGTTGGCGGCTTGTGTTTATTAAAACATTCACAAAACAGCTGCTTTTGTGCGACTTCATTTCTACAGAGATTTACAACATGTTTCAATACATTTGTTCCCAATGTAGCCCTGTGTTTTAACTTTTACTCCTTTTTTTCTTACTTATGTTTTAGTCGATCATGGTGGCGAGCTGCAGCATACATCCTTATTATAATCTTATTCTCATTCAGTATAAATATTGGCTCTACATTTTAATGACTATACTACAATAAGCTTTATTTAACCCTTAATTCATCATTCATACAGTAAAGCACGTTTTTTATGTGATGCTGAAATGTAACTACTTCCTACACTTAAAGAGCCAATTTTCACACAGAGATAATTTGATTTTCGCCTCATCTCATCTCAACTTTTCTGCTGCTGTGAAGAAACTGTGATAATTTCTGTCGGCATCTGGACCGGATCATCTCATTAGAAGACTTGGACCCGGCTCCATGTTGCTGCTTCTGCTGCTGTAGTTGCTGCTGAGCGGTACCGGGGCCAAAGAAAAACCCTGCTCTCTGCTCGCTGGGATGAAACTGTGTCTGTTGCCTGGCAACGTTACTGTAGCTGATTGAAGAGTCCATCAGAAAAGCTTTCACCGCTCTCTCTCAGAAACCAGGATGAGTCACTGATGACAGACGAGTGTTGTGTCGACTCACGTTTCTGTGAAAGCAGCTGAACTGACATGAAAGAGACGAAGAGGAGTCGACCAATCTAAAGAAATAAGACTCTAACTGTGTTTATAATGACGCAGCTGATTGGTTAACTCTCATAAACGCACACAATACGTATTATTTCCATCGTCCTGCACAGATGAAGTCCGAAAACATCATTTTTTAGAAGATTTTTAGTCTTAAAAATATTGTTTCTATGGTGAATTGTGAGTCATGTTTCTTTTTGGTGTTTGGGATTTTTTTTTTTCATCACATTACCAGAATATGAGGGTGTAGTTTGGGCGGAAAATTGCTACCAGAGTTTCTGCAGCGCAAACAAAAGAAACTCATCAAGGTCTCCTCAACAGCTCGTTACAGGGTTCCTCTGTGGTTCACTAAGATAAAAGTATATAAAACCATATGTGGAATTAAACCACACATTATCACATAATATCCGTAAATGTAACACTATAATAATAAAACATGAAGAGATGTAAATGATATTTAACAGCTACAGTAAGCGCAGCGGTGTCTTTGAATGCACCACTGATGCCCACAGCATCACTACACCAGTCAGTAAGAGTCCAGTAGTAGGAGTTTGATCATCGTACAGTGTGTGGAGCGAGACTTTTTAATTACTCACTCACTAACCTATAAAAAGTTCAGTAATGAGGCCAATTAACAGGAGCACAAACTGGAAGACTTCCACTAGTCTGCAGCGCTGCGTTCAAGGCGCCCGGTCCAGGCAGCCTGTGCTGTGATGCAGAACAATTTTTCTGGGTTAAACAGCTGCAGATTTGAAAAACCAAAAGTTCAACAAACTATAACCATTTAACTATAAATAAGTTTGAGACGGAGGAACTGGAGCTGTCGACCGGTCAGGGTGCGGATAGACTTCTTCTTATATTACAGACTCTTATGTTGATCTATTGCTCCGTGTGCAGGGTGTGTCAGATTTGTGCACATGAAAAAGCTTTAATAAATTAAACAACGGTAAAACTTCCAGTATTATTTATGCCGTTTTCCTGAATCTTTGTGAAAAGTTTCCTCCTGTTTTCAACTGAATCCTCAAATTCTCTCAAAACACTAAAATTTACATGAGCACAGTTAAAACCACAACAGCTTTTAAAACAATTTAGAAGTCTGTACTGTATACTGATCTCCTAAAATGTGCAATATCAGGTTTATATGACACTATGACCTTGTATGATACTAAATACTCTCCTTCACTATCATGACTTAGCATAACATATGCTTAATATTTACATCTTATATACGTAAATGTATTTTTATGTGTATATTTAACTTATTTCAAGCACATATTGTTACTTTTCTTTTGTTATTTTTCCTGTGTGACATAAATTTTAAACAACCAGGCACATTTATTTCACTCAGGATTGATAAAGTTATATCATATCGTAGCTAAACTGGTCTAATAAGCTCTGAAATGCTTTTTAAATTTGCATTTGCAAAAAAAAACACCTCAATTATACATTTAATGTACAGTAATATGCAAAGGCTCTAATGAATTCAGATCAATTCAACAGGTGATACCTTCAGAAAGACCTGATACAATTTGTTTTTACTATTTTTTCTCTTTCCTGAACTCTGTATGACCTTAATAGAGAAATAAAAACCTATTTGTGTCATTATTTTGACGGTATCCTCACTTTGTTTCAGTTCCTATAACGTCTGCACGCTACAGTTTGTGCTATTTGGTTGTCAGGGACGACGACCACGTTGTTACGAAAAGGGATCATGCTTCGTATTGTACCAGATGCTACGAGGCAAAGAAAGAAGAACAAGAGTGTGTTTTCATGGGACAAATAAAAGGTTCGGAGGAGGGCGGAGGAGCAGCGAGAGGCCGTAATGTTGTGAGTTACGTCTCTGAACTTTATCGAACCCCGTGGCCTGGTCAGTGTTTTCACTCTCTTGACCTTTGACCCCTCACCCTCTGACCTAACCAATGAGCCATTTCTTAGGCCACGCCTCCTTTATGAGCGTGACTGACCCTGACCTCCAGATGAACCCAACATTGCTCAAACAGCACACACACACAGAGAGAGATTCACACACTACAATTAAGACAGCGGTTAATAGCCTTTCTCACATAATGTCAATAGGAAACGCACCAAGCAACCGCTCTTCTCTTTCATTAGCATCGATCGCTGCCGTGGGATAAAGTGTGTGAAGTGTGTTAAAGAAGTTTCCTCCTGAGATCTCCTGTAATGAAACGGGCCAAACAACAAACATCTGCCTCATTGCCGACTGTGGCACAATAGCCATTTAGTGACTTCACATTGTTTTCTAATCATAACCTTTCCAGATGTGCTTTAGTAAAACATTATAACAGCGACACACTATTAAGAATGAGTTAAACAAACACTTATAAAGCATTATTCCATGCACTGACACTGATTAGTTGCTAATTATCTCATCTATTATCTATCTAATGATTGGTCTTTTACTGGATTTAGCGTTTGTGAATCAATTTCTGTATTGATTTTAATGTCCATAACATCGTTTATAAGGTGTCAGTAACTGATGAATGAACTATTTAGATAAAAAAAACTGTGATTTAGACATGAGCTGATGGTTAGTGAGTTTGTTAAAAGATGGTTTATAATGTATTGAACAAGCACTAAGAATCTGAATAAACCACGAGTTGCGGTTCAAGTGTTTATAAAACATCTATGAACAAATCAACTGTGTATAAAAATGACATGCTGACTAGTATCAGTGTCAAATAATGCTTTATAGATGATGAATTAAGTATTTTATAATGATTAATAGTGTAAATGATTGAAAACATGACATTTAATGATCAAATTGATCATAATATGTCTGATTGAAGGCCAAAATAAACCAAACCTCATGTTCACCCTGATGCTGAGTTTTACACCTCAGGGACTTGTTTTCTCATCATGAACTTAATCAGTGACCGTTCATTGTTTTGTTTTGTTTTTTCTGAGCGGAAAAGACTCCAAACCATTAATTTGTCTCACGTCTGTTTCAAACAAGGCGGCTGATTTGTCGTCGTTTTAATTGTTAACATGTTTGGGAACCATGTGTGCACAAAAAAAAAAGAAAAGAAAAGAAGAATCTCTAAACTTCAAACATGTAACTTGAAGTAAAACTGACAAAAACATGGCAAAATGGACCAATCTGAATCTGACAGCTGTTAATAATATCAAAGCATACCAGGGCCTGATGTTAACACTTAAAACACAATACTTTAGCGGTCTGGCGTTGGTTTCCAGTCGTTAGGATAATTTGATAACTATTTGCACGTCTTTTTTGGCAGATATAAAAGAAAACTGTGAATCCCAATTTTCTAAAACACAAATAAAAGTAAACCAACATAATGACTTCCTGTTTTTTTTTTTTTTTTAACAAAACTGGTGTTAATCCTGCTTTGTGTTTTCTTTGGCGAGTTTAGTTTTGTTTTCCATTTATTCAAAGTTACACCATGCTCATGTGTACTTTTACACACTACTTTACTTTTTCATTAGTTGTGGCCTTAAAAAAACTTTAGCACAGAGTTATGAAACTTGAAATCACAGCAGATCAAACATAAAAAAAAAAGATTATTGATGCAAAACTACGGCTTAAAAACCAGAAACTGCCCTCAGTGAGACTTTAGTTTTGATACCATATTATTGTGAAGCAGTGTTGGTTCCCAGCCTCGAGGTCAAGACCCCGACTCAGACAAATTTTAAAGGTCTCAAGACGATTAGAAAGAGGGGGAAGCAGAAAAAAGTTATGGTTATTGTTCTACACTTCCCTCTAATCTCTCCTTCCTCCTTTTTTTTTTTTTTTTTTTTGACTTAACTTGCACAATAATGAAAGGGTGAGGCTTTTATTTTGAAATCATCCATTTAGTTTGATTATTAAATCCATTTAATTGAGATTTCTACACCAACTGTGCATGATTTCGTCTTGTTATATGAAGGAATTTGACAAATTTCTATTACATAATATTGTATCAGGTAATAAACGTCAGTAATAAACGACATGTTTGGTGAAGAGGCTACGTGGGAAAAGTGGACTTTAAACAGTTTAAGGGGGCAGAGTGTCTCCAGCTCTCTGCCCCCTTCAACAACACACAAGTAACAGAAAATAAACATGAAGTGACCTCCTTCAGATCTTTTTACTTTACTTGGCATGAAACCACGACCAGCAGCAGCAGCAGCAGCAGCATTAAACACCCGTTTACATCTGCTCAGGAAAATAATAATAACCCCTTTTAGTAAGTATAAAAACAAACTCGCCATGAAATAACTCTCTGGAAGCAGTTACACAACTTGTAACCCTTAGATTATGTTTCTCTCCACAGTCTCACATCATGCACACTCATACTAAAGGAAAAGAAAGAAAAAAAAAAAAAGTTAAATCACTTACAGGCCGGACATGGCAGCTCTGCAACTGCAACCCTTCCTCCCTGGCTCTCTTTCTCTCTGTCATTTTCCTCGTCTGCCTGTCTCTCACCTCCTCCTCCTCCTCCTCCTCTTCTTCTTCTTCCTCTCCTTCCTCCTACACTTTCCTCTCTGTGCGTCTCCTCCTCAGCTTCACTCGACTTCACCCTCTCTAAAGTCTTCTTCTTTACCCCTCTCCCTCTCTGCTGATTGGCCCGGGCAGTGAAGTGTGTGATTTACTGGCTCCTTCACCTAACAGATGTTTAGGTGAACTTCCACCACACACACACAAACACACACACACACACACATGAACACACACACAGTCATGTCTGGTCGCCTCAGGGGTTTAAGGGTGATGACACACACTCACATATGCACACACACATACAAATCTATGCTAGTAGTGTGTATATGAGGTGTGTACATGCACTCTGGTCAAAGGTTAGGTAAGCCTCAGGGTTGACAAGGCAATAGGATGTGTTAGGGTCACGACCTCACATTCACACACACACACACACGTACAAACTGCACTTATACACATGAGCCAGTTTAGAATTACTGAAAGGAAAACAAAATGACGCTGACATAACGTCTGTAAACTGAGTGTTTGGACTCGGAGGAACAACGTCTGTTTTCATGTTGAGCTGTGAGGAACTCGGTCCAGAGCTGCAAAGACGTCACTCCTCCTCGCGGCCACAAGGCGGCAGGAGAACGTCACACCGAGCGGAGCGATGTGGACGAAAGAAAGAAACTTAATCGATTTACAGTTTTAATCCAGTAAACTGGATTTCCCTTCTAGGGGTTTAAAGGGATAGTTCAACATTTTGGCAAATTGGCCCATTGCCATAATCCCTATAGTCATAGCAGTAGGTTCGTCACCTTTAATTGTTGGTGCAAGCTATTTTTAGAACGGCGGAGCAGAGCCGCAAGCTGGTTTCCCTCATCAAACTCATCACATACAGTACACAATCCAGCAACTCCAAAATGCTCTGGTGGACAAGTTGTGACCTGCACATTCACCACGCTATGAGATAATAACAGAACGTTATGAGACAAAGTTCTTTTAGAGGTAAATTCATGCAAAACCACTGATGCGTGTTCCGATCAGGGACAGTTTTGCGGCAAGCAGTCTCTGTATTTGCCTCGAAAACAACTCTGTCTGGTAATGTTCTGTTATTATCTCATAGCGTGGTGAATGTGCAGGTCACAACTTGTCCACCAGAGCGTTTTGGAGTTGTTGGATTGTGTATTTGATGAGTTTGATGAGGGAAACCAAGAAATCCCATTAGCATAGCTCTGAGCAGCTTGCACTGACAATTAAAGGTAACGAACCTGCTGCTAAAACTATAGGGATTATGGCAATGGGCCAATTTGCCGAAATGTTTAACTATCCCTTTAAGTTCAAGCTGTGATTTGGTGTTTCAAAATGCACTGTGTAGTTTCAGGGGTGGGGGAGTTGTTGCTTTCCCAATGGGCTCCATATCTTTACCATTAGTAAATCAGCAACAGTTTTCCATGAGTCTCTGTCTTGTCCTATGTGAAGGCCTCTGATTGAGATATATTGGTCGTGTTGGGGCTTTTGGTAACTACAGACTTTGAACCAAGTTTTTATAGTGGACTGTGGTGTGTTTGAGGTCTGACGCTGCAAAACTGAACCAGTTCCCAAGGACAGCGACTTTCTCTTGGGAACCGGAAGCCACTTTGTTGTCGATGGGAGAGAAGTTAAAGAGAGAATCTATCGTCCTAAATCACAAATATGAAAAATAATCTGTAAAACCAATTTATTGCCAACAATAAGTAGAACAATGCACAACTCTGATATAATACTGCAGCATCAAATCAGTCAGAGCAACTATGGACAACACCAAGTATCGATCTGATACTATGTTTAAAAAAGAAAGTGATCATCTGTATCCTAGCGATGAAGTGTGGATGTGATATGACTGATGGTTGAACACTTTGTAGTATATGAACAAATACATTCAATTTCTTGACTATTTGACTGATTTATTTGTCCAAACACACAGGTGCATGCTGGTCCTAAACCTGGTCTACCTGCATAAACCACCTGATCACTCTAAAACAAACAAAATTGAATGGGAGTCAATGAGAGGAAGGGAGGGAACTGGCTGCACTCAGAGGCTCACAGTTCAAATGTTGTTAGTCTCTCTGCGTTTGTGAGCACATTGTGAGAGACAGGCCAAGCTTGTCTACAAAAGTGGAGAAAATTATGTGTGTAGAGTGTAATTTGTGGCCGTGGCGACAGGTTAGAGAGCAGTGTGTCAGAGGATTTTCAGACCCTCTCTCACGGATGTCACCCACTAGGTCTGAACATTCCGTGCCATTGCTTCCCATTATAAACTTGAAATTTGTCAGAAATGATCATGAACTTTTAAAGGTTACTAATCAATAATGGTAGAAGATATGAAAAAGTTGAATGTAACATGAATACTATGAAGTTTAGTGAACGTTTTAATAGTGGAATGAAGTCTGTAGGTGAAAGTATGATGAAGCAGTTAAAGTTCAAAGAAGAAGAAGATTTGATGAGTTTGAAGACGGTTTCCATTAATTTCAATGGGAAAAAAATTCAAAAAAGTTTGAATATTTTGAACAAACTCTGCCAGAAAAGCAAACAATTCATCTTCATTTCTTATTAATGGCTACATAGATTTCCTGTTTTAGAGCAGAGAAGAAGAACTGACTTCCTGGTGTGAAGCTATAAAAGCTTATAGTCGTCCTTCATGTGACATCACGCGCTCACCTTTATCACAGGTGACCTGCTGAGTTTTCTACACAGCTGTGACTGTTTTGTGTTATGAGCAGGCCCTGTGTGCACACAATCATGCACGAGTGTGTGTGTGTGTGTGTGTGTGTGTGTGTGTGGGTGACGTGATGCCAACGAGTCGTCTAAAATAACACAATGAAGTGTTTTCTTTTCTGACACCTCCGCAGCGGTTAGAAGTAAAAACAAGGTCAAGGCTGAAGTGTGTGCGTGGTGTATGTGACTTGCTAAATTCAATTAGCACAAAATGACATTAAGTCACAGCAGGAGGGAGGAGGGGGGAAAGGAGTGTAATATATATACGGTTCCCTATAGTGTTTATTTTCTCTGCTGTAACTTTAAACGTGAAGGAGAGAGAGAGAGAGAGAGAGAGAGAGAGAAGATGCCAGATGTTTTTATCCTGAAGTGGAAAAGAGTTTTCTGAGTTACCAGGTTTCCTTCAGACAGAGGCAGAGCGATGGGATGTTAACAGCTGGCTGCAGTTCAACCGACCGACAGAGCAAACACACACACACACACACACACACACGTAGAGAGGCAGAAACCTGGAAATGGTTAACCTCTGTCTCCGACACTGATTTCTTCTCGCTCTCTCTTTCGCTGTATGTTTCAAACTTTCTCTGTTTTCCTTTCTCTCCTTTCACTCCATCGCTTTTCTTTCTTTCTTTCTTGCTTTACACCTCAATCCCCTTCCCCTTCCTCTCCCCTTCCTTTATTTTCTTGCTTGCTTTCATTCTTCTCTTTTTGTCCTTACATCCTCTTCTTTATTTGCCTCCACTCTCCTCTTTTTTTAATCTTTGCTTTCTTTCTTTCTTTCTCCTTATTCTGCAGAACTTCTTTTTCTCAGTTCCCTTCTTCTAATAGTGGAAAGCCACCAAGTTCATTCACTCGAGTACTCTGTTCAAGCAAGCAGTATTTACATTTATACTATTACTCACTTGATTGGGGGAACACTGCACTTCTTACTCCACTGGATTCATTCATATTACTCACAAGAGAATAAAATAAAATACAAAATCAAAGATTAAAACCAGTTTTTTTGCCTGATCTGTGTTAAAAGATCTTCCATCAAAGACAGGAAACGTCTAAAATGATTTCAGTCAAATAACTTTTCAAGGTCTGAGGAGGTGGAATTATTCATTATTATTTCACAAAGGAAAAAGGGATAAAGTCCAAACTATAAAAAGAAAAAAGCGAAGACACGTCGGGGCATCAGGGTTCATGGTTGGAGAGAAGACAAAGAGAGAAGCTCTGAGATCAAGCTTCACTCCAACTACAACTGCAGAGTGTTATAACGTCTTAAACATTAATGCATCAGCATGAACAATGTGATGACGAGACTTTTCATTTTGATACTGAACCATGAACTCTGACTCTTGATGCCATTTCTAGCATTGTTCTTTTATTATGTGTTCAAATAAACTTTCATTCATTCATTTATCATTTGTGAGCAACTTTTTTTTTTTTTTTTTACATGTTTGCTATTTTTTGTTCCATATCTTATGTACTTGCTCATGTCTGTACATATTCTATATCTATTATTTATGTATATACATGTAGTTCAAACAAGTGCAGATCGTGTTGTGGTGCCTTTTAGGAAACTTGCTTGTTTTGACTTCAGTTGAACACGACCACGACACAAACATGTGACCTACCCACTAATCAAGACAAAAACGTGAGGAAAACATGGATTTAGGAGGGAAAAAAAAAATTTGGATAGTAAAAAAAAAGCAGTTCCATTCATATTGATGCTTTTTTTCCCATCTAAAATCATTTTTTTACTCCTAAATCCACGTTTTTGTCTTTGTTGATCTGGAAACAGTCCCGAACTTGACAGTCGACTAGTAAGGTCTACCCAGGAAGCTAGAGTAAACAGAGCTACGTGATAAAAACACATGTTAACACTGCTCTCTCATATTAACAGAGTTATGCACACTCAGTGTTGTGTGGTAAGGAACTGGTGGATGTTGAAAGGGTTAGGGTTACATTACATTACTTTTTTTTTTACATGTTTGCTATTTTTTGTTTCATATTTTATGTACTTGCTCATGTCTGTGCATATTCTATATTCATCATTTGTATATACATGTAGTTCAAACAAGTGAAGATCCTGTAGTGGTGCCTTTTAGGAAACTTGCTTTAGTTCAGTTGAACACGACCACGACCCAAACATGTGTCCTACCCACTAATCAAGACAAAAATGTGAGGAAAATATGGATTTAGGAGGAAAAAAAGATTTTGGATGGGGAGAAGCAGTTATATTCATATAGATGCTTTTTTTCCCCATCCAAAATCTTTTTTTCCCTCCTAAATCCATGTTTTCCTCTGGCTTTTGTCTTTGTTGATATGGAAACACTCGACAGTCGACTAGTAAGGTCTACCCAGGAAGCTAGAGTAAACAGAGCTACGTGATAAAAACACATGTTAACACTGCTCTCTCATATTAACAGAGTTATGCACACTCAGTGTTGTGTGGTAAGGAACTGGTGGATGTTGAAAAGCATGTGTACTGTAGTGATATTTTGAGCATTATATAGAGGCCAAAGTCACGGTAAGAAGAACTGCCCCCATTACTTTGCTGGCTAACTGCAGTGTAGCGCCGCTAGCAGGAGGAGAGAGCTAGGTCTGGGCTGCACATATTTTTCTCTGATTTTTTCCTATGGTCGCACTCGGGGACCTAGAGCTGTAGAGCGTTACTTACTGTAGAAAATGACTGGACTTCTCCTTTAAGTTTAAAAAGGAATCATCACACCAATGAATAAAAATCATCCACCACTGGTCCAGGAGCCGTGTCCTCCCCCGTAACAGACTCACTATGACTAAGACTATGTGACCTTCTGCAGTCATCAGTGTACAGGATGTATGAAATGGATGAGAGGACACGGCCCCGGTGGAGAACCAGTGGAGGAAAAACAGGAAGTTGTTACCTTTCAAATGAGATCTGATGGATAACGCCTCTCGCTGTGGTTTGCTGGAGTCCCAAAGCTTTAGAAATGTCGTTTATAACACTTTCTAGTCTGATAGATGTCAGTGATTTAGTTTTTTTCCCCCTTGAATTTCTTTAGATCACAGCATGATGTCAGCCTACTTCACTTTGTCAAACAAGTTTTATTGAAGTGGTTTCTTGATTCTGGCAGTGACCAAGTCTGGGTGCGGATAGTGAAATTAAACTCAACTTTCCAAAAAAAAAAAAAAAAAAAAGGTTTCTCACAGTTAGTTCATGATTTAACAAGCGGGGGAAATTACTTTTTCACACAAAGCCAAGTACTGTACTGTAGGTTTGGATAGATTCTTTCTCTTAATAAATGAAATAATCATTTAAAAACTGCATTTTATACAGTATTTACTTGGATTATCTTCATCTAATATTAACATTTGTTTGATGATCTTAAACATCCAAGTGTGACAAATATGCAAAAAAGTAAGAAATCAGGAAGGGGGGGAAATACTTTTTCACGGCATTGTACCCACATCTTGACCTCACAGTTCTTCCGTTGTAATCTTTACACTCGAATCTGTCAAATAAGTGAGAATAACTTCAAGAGGTCCAGATTCTTAGAGCGTAACATTAATGAATTGGTGTTTTGTATAAATTAAGGAACTGAGCACTTCTTTCACCACTGCTCTGCTCTTTCCTCCTACTTCCTTCCTTTCTTTCTTTCTCTCATGACTCTTTGCTCTTACTTTCATTTCTGCTGAGACTTTTATTCTTTCTTTTCTTTTCTTTATGTCGAATTGATATAAAGTTATGAGAAAAACCTACATTTAAAGTTTCAATTTCTGTCCCGGCGACAGTGAGAGAACAAAAAAAAAGAAAACACAAAGTTGCTTCTGGCTTCAGTAGCTGATGAATCAGTGACAGGAAGTCACACATGCTCTACCTCTCTCTTTCTCTCTCCCTCTTTCTCTCCATCTGTCACAAGCAACAGACTGAAAACAACCTGGTATCAGTGTGAACAACTACAGTTTGTGTGTTTACATTCGCTTTAACACAACTTTATAATTTAATTCATTTAAAGCTCAAACAGATGTTCTTATAGATCGGACTTGTTTACTGTACTTCCACTTTTCTAAATTTAAGATTCATATTTGAGTAAAAAAATAAAAAATGTTGCTCTTTCTGCTCTTCTCAAGCGACTGTCAAGTTGTCAAACACTTTTCCTTCTCACATATTTTTAAAGGTTCGTGTCCATCACACGTCGACAGCAGTAGCAGCAGCAGCAGCAAGTTCAAACAGGAGTGAGAGGAAACTGCAGCCGCACTTTCACACACTCAGTCAATCAGCCTGAATGACTTTCTCTCCCCCTTTCATGACCACACACATCCTGTCTCTTTCAGTCATTCTGTCTTTTCGGTCTTAGGTCTTCCTCTCTTTCTCTCTCTCTCTCTCTCTAACACACATACACTTTCTTGCATCTACAAGCCACTTACTCACACACACACAGAGACACACAACTTCTTGGCAGCAGCACGGCAGCACAGTCTTTTATACTAGAGAGTGAGAGGAAACTGTTGAACACAATACACCTGACCTACAATATTATCACATTTGAAAAGTTGATTACACACGACAAAAACTCAAAATCTTTCCAAGAATATTATATTTGTCTTATTTCTTGTCAAAATGTCTCATTTCTAGTCAAAACTAATCTTTTTCCACTTAAAACAAGACTCATCACCTAAGAATGTACTTGTTTTTAGATCATTTTCACTTGTTTCAAACAAATTTTCACTTGAAATATGTAGAAAAATCTGCCAGTAAAAGCAAGTTTTTTGTGCTTGTAACAAGAAAGAAAAACTTGCTCCACTATCAGATTTTTCTACTCATTTCAAGTGAAAATAGGCTTGAAATAAGTAAAAAATGTCTAAAAACAAGTTACTTTTTTAATGTGATGAGTCTTATTCTAGGTAAAATGAGATTTGTTTTGACATTTTGACTAGAAATAAGACAAATATCCTTGGTAAGAGTTTGAGTTTTTGTCAGTGCACATCCAGTTCGTACTGATTCTTTTGAAGTTGTGGTTTTACGTTGTGGTCATCTGATCTGAATTTTCAAGTCTCTTTTTAATTTCTGTCTTTGGTTGTCGTCGTGTTGTAGTACTCGAGACCAAGACCGGTCTTAAGTTGAGACCACATTTTTTGCGGTCTTGGTCTTGTTTCGGTCTCGGTCGGGCTGCACTAGGGGTTTTTTCTCAAGACCAGTCGAGACCACAGCTGTACATCTTTTTTTTTTTTTTATGACAAGTGTCTCTCTCTGTCACTCGCTCACTTTATGCGATGTAGTTCAGTAACTTTAAGATACGCTTGTGTAACCATCTGTAAACTTGGTTGCACCATGACTCAGCAGTGAGAGGAGACTCTGTGCTGCTGTGTTCTTCTGTTCAATCTAAACTGTGTTTCAATTATAAAAAAATATGGTTTAAATTTTATATAAAATTATCTTTTCTTTTTAGCTGAGGAATAATGTAAATGGGCACTTTTCCACTGCAGGAGTTCAAGTAAAAGTTAGGGGGGTAGGAACTTCTACAGGAACCGTCCTCTCACTGTCTCCACTGCAGACCAGGACCCGCTCTTGGCTCTTGCAGCGACGTGCAACAGTTTCGATCATTGCGCAGCTTTGTTTTGTTTTGTTTTTTTACTGCTCTTGTTGTTGTTGTTTTCCAGCAGTATAGACGCTTTCTAATAAAGCTGGGTTTTTAATTACGATCGTCTCGTAGCCTAATCGCACGATCGCGTATATATCATCTTTTTTTTTTTATTACTATTACTACTTCTCTCATACCTCTTTTACCGGCTTATTCTCTCTTTTTTTCTCTCTGAAGACGCTTTTTTAATATTGCTGGGTTTTAAAAATGCCGCTTATTTCGGGGCTTTCTCTTGGCGTCATATCCCACAAGCCACACCCGGGAGTTCCTGCAGTGGAAATGCACCAATTGACCCTTCGCATAAGCCCCGCCCCCTTGGTTACTGTTGCTACGCCGGGCAAGCTTTCACTCCCAGCCATGCTCCTGGCAGTATTTGGTATCGATTTCAAAGGAAATATCAGTAAATTTCTGGATAAACTGTTCTGAGATAATAGAGAGAAGAAGTCACAAAGATCATTCATAGTTTTCAGTGACGTGACTCGCGCAGGAGGATAAAACATCTGTTCAACGACACGACTGGACATTGTACAGAGCAGCAGTAAGGGCCGGTAATTTTACCGTCTATCAACCCACGAAGACTTAGGTCATCTCACTGGTCATGAAACGATCAAACTGCAAGTTTTTGGGCGATTGTGAACCACATACAGCTTTCGCTGCTGTTTTTTTTCTCCCACCGCTGTATCAGTCAGTGAAAGCAGTCCCTGCCTGGAGTATCCCTCGCCTAGAAGCCCAGGTAAAAGCTGTAAAAGCCCAGGTAAACGCGGTAAAAGTACAGCTGTCATTTCGGAGGTGAACATATGGTTATCCCCATATTTACACTTGCTCAAGTCGAAAAAAAAAGTCTGCTCGTATCTGAACATCTCTATATTGCTGCTGCCGCCGCCGCCGTAGTAGCAGCAGCAACAACAACATCCTTCTCTACAAACAAATGTTTTTCGTCCTAGTCTCAAAATGTGTCCACAAAAGCAAACGTAATGACTCACTGCGGAAAGCTTGCCAGGCCTATAGTTACGGTTGCTAACGTAGGATTGGACAATAGCTGTTTGTGGGAGGAGTTGGCGAAGGGTCAATTGCCAAGCCACATGATTATTATCAGTACTGACACTGAATACAGTAAGTAAGTCTTGCATTGGTTTGACTCGGTCTCGGGGGTTCGATGGTCTTGACTACAAAACTAGTTTTTGGTCTCCACCACCTCCCGACTGCTCCACTATAAAACTGCAGCTGGTTTTTAACTGTGTCCGTGTGTAGTTCAGGGCTCAGCGGGGTCTTTTCTGTGCTATTTATTTATGATTAACGTTTATGTTGTTAACTTTTATTTTCATATACAGAGTCATTTCACTTATTCTCTGATCTTTACATTGTGCCTTCTCATGTTTTTATTGACTCAGTGACATTTTGAATCAGTTTGCGTTCGACTGACTGGTGACCTCTCGGTGAAAGCTAATGATGAGAATCCAAATAAAGAGCGAAGAATAAAGAATATATGCAGCGAGCACTTGTTTTTCCACAAAAAAAAAAAAAAATCAGCTGCAACAAAGTTAATGAGAGCAGTGAGACTGAAGCAAAAACTGTAAAGTTCAGGGCCATAAAACTAAAACAATGATACTATAAAACTCTTTAGAGCCGAGTGGAGCGAGCGATGAATATCTGTGGGTTTGTCACTGCGACTGACCTTTTTTGCACATTGAAGTATTCATTTGATCCATTGTCAGTAAAAAACAAAAAAAAAATCATTATGGTGACTTTAAATAATGATTTAAAAAGTTTGTTCGACCTCTGCAGCACTAGCAGCAGCTGTTGTCAGTGCAGAGGAGAGAGCGCACCGAGGATACGCAAACACTCAAACACCAAGAGTATAGTTCTGCAGGAAGAAAATAAAAAGCTTTAAAAAAACAGATGTGAGGCTGAACATTACCACAACGAGCCAGCTGCACAGGGCAAACCTCAGAGTCTCCTAACAACACCTGTTTAATTTATATCTGTGAAAACCTGTTACCAACAAAAACAGGATTTCAAAAATACTGAGATAATAGAGTTTGCATGTTCTCCAGCTTCTTGAACCTCCTCACACAGTCCGAAGTCATGAACACTACGTTGACCTCTCCTCCTGTTTGTCTCTACAGGATTATTCATATTTCTTTCTATCTATTTGTTTACTTCCTGTTTTATTTTGAAATTATTCAACATGTAAATCCCAAATGGACGACATAGCGACCACACAACTTGGAGGAAAAGATATTTTTGACGAGCTATAACCAGATTATGTCAAAATATATAAAGTATTTAGACAAAAAGTTATTTTTTATCTACATTAATTCCTAAAAGCAGAAGATTTCCCCCTGTAATAGCTCTTTAAAGGGGAACTATGCAAAATCTGGTCGCTTTTCCTCTGTTTTGCTAACCCTCCTCTCGGCCATGTGCATTTGTTTTCAACGAAGCCGGTGGAAAGGCAATTCATGAAGCAGTGGATAATGTTATTTATCATATACGATGTCGGGATGTGTATATTTGTGTAGTCTTATCTGTGATTAACAAGAGATTACGGGTTACAGGGTGCATTTGTGTTGCGGTGCCTGCAAGACGAGATCTGGGACACCAAAGCTGTTTAATTAAGGTAGAAAATGTAGCTTAGTTAAGATCAAAATCCTGCATAGTTCCTCTTTAAGAAGCTCAATAAAGTCTAATCAGAGACTCTTGAACATCAAATCAGCCTTTTAAAACAGCTACGTGTTTTATCTATGAATGTTAACTTTACTTAATGTCATTAAACCAACCACATTCCTAAAAACACGACTATTTATATGAGTGCATCATGACTTCTGTCTGTGTCCTCAGCTTTGCTAAGAAAACATCCAAGTACTATCGGTCAAATGACTGTAACACGAAGCGTCTTGTCACGTCATGTGGTATCGGCACCGACACAAAGCTGAACACACCCACTTAAAAAGAGATCAAAGCTGATTTCAGGATCAGTTTATTCGTAGAGTACCACATTAAAAACAAAGGTTTTGTGTTTTCTCTGCAGTTCAAACAGCCAATCAGAGGGCAAACGCCACGAAGAGGTACTCAGGGACATTTGATGAGGGGTTAGGGTTTTGAAATGTGCTTAAATTTGGGAAATGTGCGTCAAAAAAAAAAAGAAAAAGAAAAATCAACCGACAATCAAAACTCTCAGAGAGAGAGAGACAAATATTTTGCATGAGAGGCCTTGACAGCAGCAGAAAGGGAAAGCACCTTTTTCACTTTCAATGGCACTTCACTGTGTCAAGTGTTGAGTAAATGTCACTAAAAAAGGCCAATCACACAGTTCATCTTCCAGCGGCCAGTTGTGTGTGTGTGTGTGTGTATGTGTGTGTTTGTATGAGAGGGAAGTCCGCTCCCTCCCAGTGTAAATAAACACTGTGCAGCAGCAGCAGCAGCAGCAGCAGCAAAGGAGGAGGAGGAGGAAAGCAGGAAAGGCTGCAGAACAGCAGCGAGCCAACACCGAGCCCATGTTTAACCAAATATGAAGATGAAGTTGGGGGAATTAAAAAAAAAAAAAGCTATATTTTGGGATGATGTTGTGGTTGGTGGGGATGCTACAGTAAATATTTACATTTTGACCCCAAGTCTTCTTGTTAAATAAATAAACCGAAGATGCATTAAAGCACACACATCATCAGCGTCATCGTCTGTCTTCGGCTAAATGGACCAGAACTGAAAGGAAACTTCTAATCAATCTGAGAAATCTCTCCTCTGCCAAAGAAGATAGAAAAAAAGAAAAAGAAACCGTAAAACAAAAGCCCTGGCTCTGAAACTGTTGAGCTGAGCTGCAGGCCACGCCCTCTCTGCCTGGGTGCTTCAGGTCTGGGTGTGACTCCCAGCCCATTTGATTGCACCAGGTGAAGTTGATTGAGTGATCAGAGGAGTCAGAGAAGGCACTCTGAGGATGGTGAGCAGTGTGTGAGGATGTGTGGAGACATGGAAATGGACATGAAGAAGTGACGCAGGACTAAAAGCTTGTTTCAAGCAAGGAAGAAGGAGCCGGTGAGCTTTTGTTTATGTGGATTTTAGTAGTTTAGTGGATCATAGTTAAATTCATGTTAAAATGTGTGTATTTAAAAGTAGTAAATCATGGTATCAAACTCAGGTAAAAGGTCAATTAATAAATCATGTTAAAAATGTCATATATTTGAAATGTAGGTTTAAAAAGAGTTAAAAATGTAATGTATTTTAAAAGACTTTAAAAGGTTAAAAAGTTAAAAGTATGGATTGTGCGTGAAAAAAAGAAAAAAGAAAAAGAAACCGTAAAACAAAAGCTCTGGCTCTGAAACACTCAGCTCAATGTAATGACCTTCTCATTGTTTCATAATGAAGTGCATTAATTCACATTTCTCCAGGGTTCACCAAAGTTTAACACCGTATAGATACAGTTTAATACGCCGCTGCCGACGCTCTGACCTGCCAAAAGAACTGTACCATACAGTAGAAACCCATTAGCGACTTGACAAGGCCCAGAATTATTTACTGTCACATAGTCCCAGCAGTATATAACAATAACTCCTAATGATGTAATCAATTTAGTTATGACGACCTGGATAAGTGGCATAAAAGTGATGAATGGATTAAACCAATTTAAAATGATTCATTTAAGTTCTCTCAAGTGTGTGTGTGTGTGTGTGTGTGTGTGCAGGTCTGACTGAGCAGCACAGTCCAGTCAAAACAAGCCCCCTGTTGGTTTATAAGTGATATAATATTTCCTGTTATCTTGATTATGTGATGTGAAAACACCGCCGAGACTTTTATAAGCAGCATTTAAATCAACGTTTGACACAGTTGTTGAACAGTAAACTGAATGTACAGCATTTTCCAGCAATATAAAAAGGCATTATATCATGATTAACTTTCCATTTAAACACATTCGTTGTTTGCTGCAGGTCTGATTTGGTGCCTGAACTGAAACTGTGACAGTAAAACTGAGAAAGACCGAGCAGCACAGTCCAGTCAAAACAAGCCCACTGATAATATTTAGGTATATAATGTTGTTTCCTGTTATCGGATTATCTGATGTGAAGACAGAAGACTGTGAATTTAGCATTTACAAGCAGCAAAAGCACAAGTCTGCATAATGAAGTTGAAGAGTAAGCGGATATTTCTCAATGTGCAGTATTTTTCCAGCGATTAATACGTATTAGATTGTGATTGACTTTCCATTTAATCTCCATTTTTGAACTCCAGGTGTTGTACTTATCTTGTATCTTCACTTTATAAAGTGTAATTTGCACAAACCTTTGCACGTAACTGCTAGTTAAAAGCACAAACGATGTTCAGAAGTTAATGTTTTGTGACCGCTCCTTCATTTTATTTGAGTGAAAATGGACATTTGAACATAAAATGGCACATATCAAGTTCCCTATAACACATGTGATAGCGTTCACATTATCAGAGTCCGTTGTGAAGGTTGATTAAATTTGTCAAAGGGATTTCCTCTTTGGTCTGAACCTATTTCTTTTAAATGCTTTCCACTTCAAAGCCGTCGTCAGATCTGATGCAGATACTATGTCAGCCTCAGTAACTCTGGCAGAATATGAGACAAATATATCAAACAGTAAAACAATAAAGTCATCCAGAGGAGTGTTTAGGAGAAAGATGACGTCCTGTCTGTCAAAAGTGTTTTAAAAAAAAAGCTGATGTCATCTCCTTTTTTTTTTTACAAACAGGCCTGGTTTAGTCTTGACTGACGTGTTTACTTGCCTTTTTCACAGTTATCAGACTCTGGAAGTTTAAAAAACAAAAAAAAACAAAACTCGAGCCTCCGTGTTTTTGTTCCTCATCTATAAATTCACACAGACACAGAGACTTTGATTCTCTCCCACCTCCATCTTCCAGCGGCTCAGCCACTCTTCCCTCTGCCTCCTGCTGATGTAGTACGGGTCGCCAGCCTGGAAAGTCACTCTGGGGACCGGCCTCCTCCGCAGCCTCCCAGTCTCACCCTGCACACACACACACACATACAGACATAGACACACTTGTTATATGTACTCTTAATAATCAGCATGTACTGGTAAGTTAAAGGGATAGTACAACATTTTTGGAAAATTGTTCCCATTGCCATAATCCCTATAGTCATAGCAGTAGGTTCGTTACCTTTAATTGTCGGTGCAAGCTATTTTTAGAACGGCGGAGCAGAGCCGTGAGCTGCTCAGAGCTACGCTACGGAGGCTCATGGGATTTCTTGGTTTCCCTCATCAAACTCATCAAATACACAATCCAACAACTCCAAAACGCTCTGGTGGACAAGTTGTGACCTGCACATTCACCACGCTATGAGATAATAACAGAACGTTACCAGACAGAGTTGTTTTAGAGGCAAATACAGAGACTGCTTGATGAAATACTGCCTCCAACGGGAA
Organism: Trachurus trachurus; assembly: GCF_905171665.1. Taxonomy (NCBI): domain Eukaryota; kingdom Metazoa; phylum Chordata; class Actinopteri; order Carangiformes; family Carangidae; genus Trachurus; species Trachurus trachurus. The sequence continues at coordinate 8,315,787 of NC_139910.1, forward strand.
CGCGCATCAGCGGTTTTGCATGAATTTACCTCTAAAACAACTCTGTCTGGTAACGTTCTGTTATTATCTCATAGCGTGGTGAATGTGCAGGTCACAACTTGTCCACCAGAGCGTTTTGGAGTTGTTGGATTGTGTATTTGATGAGTTTGATGAGGGAAACCAAGAAATCCCATCAGCCTCCGTAGCGTAGCTCTGAGCAGCTCACGGCTCTGCTCCGCCGTTCTAAAAATAGCTTGCACCGACAATTAAAGGTAACAAACCTACTGCTATGACTACAGGGATTATGGCAATGGGCCAATTTGCCAAAATGTTGAACTATCCCTTTAAGAAAAAAAAAAAAAAAGAGAAGAAACATCACAGATTGAAGGTTACGACTGCTTTTCTCACCTCTCTGGGGGAGTCGCAGTTTCTGTCGTCTGGCTCGTCTGCAGGAAAAGAAAAGTTACAGGAAATGGCCCATTTGTTCAGATTTAACAGGAGAAGTAATGAGGAGGTTAAAGTCATGGTTTTCATCACTTTTCCCCCCGACATACTACATATTATTTATAGTGAAGAATGCCTTGAAACACTGCAGTCTGGAAGTTATTTGGTTGTTATAATATCAGGTAAAACTGACAACAAGTGCCCTTCAAGTCATGTGGGTGAAGTATTTCATCTAAATTACAAACATGGCTTCTGTTTAAACTTCTGTATAAATGACCAAAGTTCTTTAATATGATAAGAAACTCTGCATTAAAGCTTTACCTTTATTCTTCTCTGTTTGCTCGACGAGTTTCCGACGCCCGCGCTTCTTGCGAGGAGACGGGGACGCCTCCGGCTCCTCGGGCGGGGTTGGCGGGGCATTTGCGCAGGGGTCAGAGGTCGCCATCTCCTGGGAAACAAGACAGAGCAGAGAGTCTGGGTCTGAGAAAACGGCTGCTCGCCACCGCCTAGACCCATCAAAGCACTCGACGAACATACACACACACACACATACAGGCCCTACACACACACACAGAAGTACAGGCCCTACACACACACACACATACATACACATACACAAAGCTCATGCATACACACACACACACACATAATCAAAGAGCTACTGCAATATACGCACAAACCTATTAGTCTGGCCTTGTTAATACAACACAGAGCAGGTATGTTCAGCAGAGCGTGTCTGCATAGGCTCAGTAATACACACCCGCACCTCCCATTAACACACACACACCCATGAGAGGGGGAGGAGGGGGCAGGGTGGGGGGGTAAATACTTTAAATACCATTAACAGTGGTAATGATTAATGAGCCTGTTGTTAAATGATGCTAACACTCATAACATTAGCGTAAAATTACATACAATGTTAAAATAACCTCAATGAAAGTCAAAAAAAATCGTAAATTATAGCTCAGACCAGTGGTTTCCGAACTGGGCAGCAGCCTCCAATGGGAGGAGGGGGGAGGGGGGAGGGGGCTGAACCACTGCTGGGGGAGGAGGGGGGAGGGAGTGGATGTCCAGAGGGATAATAATATGGAGTGGAATAAATTTGATTTATAATGTGAAAATAAACAAACAAGAGCTTGCTGATGCTACAGTGCTGATGTTTATTTCCGCCAAATTCAAAATGGATTTTCCAATCGATAAATCATTGATTGATAAAATAAATAAAATAAATAAAAATAAAAAACAACAGTGGGGGAGGGAATACTTGATCAGAGTTGAGTTTAGTACAGTGGTTCTCAAACTTATTCATACGTTTGTTGAAGAAATACCCAAGGCACTCTCTGTCAACAGTTAAAAAGCCTTTATTGCTATGGCTTGGTCGTATTATTAACCTTTAAACAACTAAAGGGAGTCAAAAAAGTTGAGTTGGGTACAGTTGTTCTCAAACTTTTTCATATGTTTGTTGAAGAAATACCCAAGGCACTCTCTGTCAACAGTTAAAAAGCCTTTATTGCTATGGCTTGGTCGTATTATTAACCTTTAAACAACTAAAGGGAGTCAAAAAAGTTGAGTTGAATCCAATTGTTCTCAAACTTATTCATATGTTTGTTGAAGAAATACCCAAGGCACTCTCTGTCAACAGTTAAAAAGCCTTTACTGCTATGGCTTGGTCATATTATTAACCTTTAAACAACTAAAGGTAGTCAAAAAAGTTGAGTTGAGTTACAGTGGTTCTCAAACTTATTCAAGTTTTTTTGTATTTTTGTCTTTCTCCTTTGTTTTTACGAGTGTGTGTCGCTAACAGGCTAACAGATTTTATAGACGAGCAGTTAAAACATGGAGAGCAAGAGGTAAATGTCAAGCTCAAAGGCTACGCTAACACCAGCTAGCGCTAACAAGCCCACAAATGGCTGTAATGAGCAGGTGAGAAGGCCTGTAAAAAAAAAAAGAGGCAGTGAGCACTGAAGGCGAGTGAAAGAGCCCCGGGCCGGGACAGACTCAACACTCAATACTCAATACTGGATCATAAGCCATGAGTCTGATAGAGAAACTCATGAAAAGTAACAAAAACTTCATATTTTTTCATTAATGAGCTCTGTTGCCTCTTTAAAAAATGGTTGGAAACAGCTTATTTCAGAGTTAATGCACAGCTGTGACAATAAAAAATCAAAACTGGTGACTAATTTGATGCAAATAATAATAATTTCTGTGACTATCTGTCATTTCCAGCTTCTCTAATGTGCAAATTCTTATTCCTCTTTGTTTTTAAACGACAGTAATCTGAGTAAATATGTTGATTTTGGGCTGCTAGTCACATAAAAAGACGTTTTAAAACATAGAGGGGATGGGGGGTGGGGTCACTATTTTGTCACATTACACACAAGAATGAATGAATATTACAAATAAATCTGCAATAGCTCTTTATAGATATTAATAATTCAATCATGAGCACAGAGAGGCTGCCTTGGAGTTGGGCCAAATATTATGAAATAAACTCCTCCTAGAATGAAAGTGAACAAGATTTGGAGATATTTCTGTTTTTCTTTTTTCTTACAGACACACCACCACACACACGATATACAGGAAATGTGAAAGACACACAAAAACACGTTCGAACTAAACAAATCAAAGCACAAACTAAATTCAACCACTTTAGAGTCAAGTGGTTGAAATCAGTGTTAAAAAACTTGCTATGTATAAAAAAGCAAACAAACATCAGGCATCAGGTGTTTAGCAGAGGTATAATAACATTCAAATTACTGCAGTAAATTAGCTCGCGTGGAATTATTAAAGCTTGTGCTGCACAAAAACAATCAAAAAACATGGCATGAATTAACCCCGGTGAGAAATAATAACATGTTAAATCAATAGCGAGTGCACCGGCGGCGTCTTATCATGTGCAACATGGAATAAAAAGCACCGTGTGTGCTCCTGGTGAGAACACATGGCCTCTTTCTTTTAGCATTTCTTGTTCTCTAAACCCCCGACATGAAAGTATTATTAAAGCTGCATTAAGCTTCCGTTTGTTGTTGTTATTGCATATAAAAATAAAAAAATAAAAAGATTAGGAGCTAAAAAAGAGATATCAGCTCCTATTCTGCCTTTAACTTTTTCTTTTTTTTTTAAGTTAAAACAACTGCAACTACTTACACATTCAGCAGAAACAGAGGAATCTGGACTCGCAGTCATCTTTTTGGCCACATGTCGAATGTAAAATTCAAATCAGCCCTGGTTTGGTCCACAGACTCTTGAGAAAAAAAAATATATTTGGATGTCTTTTGCTTGCTATATGTTCGATGTCTTCAGTCACTTCGCCCCTCCCCGCCTTTTTTCTTTTTTTTTTACACCACTAAACAGGAAGTGTCCGTGGCCCTGTGTGAGCGCGGATGATACACTTCCTTGTTTGAGAGCAGGTGCATCGACGTTGTTGGTTGGTTTTCACACTTTTAAATAAAAAAATAAAAAAATAATGAGCTTAATGCAGCTTTAAAAGTTATACAGAGAGAATTAAAGTGAAGTCTGAGACATTTTAAGGTCGCTTTACTGTATAAGACACATGAAGTACCTCGTGTAGTTTCGTGTCACCCTGGTGGGTTTTTTCTTTCTTTCTTTTTTTTGTTGTTGTTGCTGTTGTTGAACGACTCCTCGCTGACCTGCACTTCTTCTCTACACACTCTTTTAAAAAATCCAACTTTGATCTCGAGTGACTGACAAGACAGCGTGGAAAGTACCTGACTTTTACTCCACAGCTGAGCTCACACACACTCTCTAAACCTGGGCTGTGTGTGTGTGTGTGTGTGTGTGTGTGCATGAGTAAAGCCTGCCAATGATGAAGTGGAGAGGAGGAGGAGGAGGGTTTTAAGGTTTTCAGGTTGGATGCAGCTTTTTGATGATACCCCAGAGGGGAGGAGGAGGGCAGAAGGAGGGGAGGGGTGGACAGGATGTGGCAACAATAAAACAATAGTGCACCGAAAACATTAATAATACTTTTTTTTCTTTTTTAAAGCAAAGCTAATGCAGCAAATACATGCATGCTAGTTGATTTATATACACACAGCTCTGTAAAAAAAAAAACAAGAGACCACTTTCACAAATGTTTCTTAAAAGCATCTCTACATGTATGACAGTCATTCTTTTCTTTTCTTTTTGAAATACCAACACAAACACAAACTCATTCTACTTAATGAGACACTGATGAGGCGATCGATCACCTGAACCACATCTGGTTTTATAGAGAAGATTATAAAAACCCCTGCTGGGATTAAACATTTATAAACTCTTCCTGAGTTGAAATATTCTTGCTGTGTTGTTTAGGAATACATATGAACATGTTTTCTTTGCATTATTACTATTATTCAAGGTCTGAAAAGACTTGATTTTTTTTGTTATTTAGACATTTTCAGCCAATAAAAGCTCTAAATGACAATATTTTTCAATTTTGGGAGAAATGTTGTCGGTAGTTGAACATTTTTTTTATTTAATTTTACTCAAACACATACCTATAAATAGTAAAACCAGATAAATTGATCATTTTGGAAGTGGTCTCTTAATTTTTTTCCAGAGCTGTACTGTATATCTATTGTTATTTACACTGCAGCCAGCAAACACAACAACCACAGTGTGTAAGTTTGTGTGTGTCCATGATGCTTTGTGTTACTGTAGCTCCTTCCAGTATCAGTGTCAGTATCAGACAGATGAAAATAACACTTAACGGTTGGAAATACATGCAGCAGCAGACGGTTGTTGTTATTATTAATCGTGCACGTCACAGTAGCTGTGAATGTTCATGTCTCATCCTGTGTCAGTCAGAAAAATAACTTCCTCTGCAGAAATAGTGACGATAAGAAACAGCATTTTTCATTACTCATCTTTAAACTCATGTGTTTTTGTCATATTTACTGTCCTTGCTTCAGTTTTTTTTTCTAGCTACGACTCAACACTAGAGATAGCTACTGTGATGTATAGAGGATGTTGTTGGTTAAAAAGGAGCTATCCCTAGTTGATATAGATTAGCTTTTAAAACCTTTAAACTACTGTAACTAACAAAGCTGCTTCCTTAAGCACTTACTTGCAGATTTCTATCTCAAATAACCCCCCCTCCCTCTTTTTTTTTAACCATGCCTTTGTGGAGTCTGCAGAGGTGTGATTATCTTCAAAGAGTAAAAGAGGGAAGTGGGACAGATGTACCAAATTTACACACTCAACTCGACTCAGCTCAACCACATTTACACTCAGCTGGAGGTGTATTAGGTGAACGCAGCAGCTAAAGGCTAATGCCGTCTAATACAACGGTGCTGCTGCCGTTCGCCAAGGTTACAGTCAGTGTCACTGCGTAATCTTACACTGACCATTGTTTCTGTTAAAGCTGCGACTAATTATTAAATAAATATCAATGTAAAAACTCATATTTGATAAAAATAAAACATACTTTTAAATGAGGAATAAGAAGAAATGAAAATGTTAGATCTATATTTATAGGACATGAACAGTGTAATCAGCTGTAGTGGACAAACACCACTGTCGACTTCTTTCTAGCACAGCTGCTTTAAATTAAAACACTAATTAAGAGTCCAATTAGGACCTGCAGCTGCAATAAATACAGAGTTTACATGCAAAGATGTTTAACCTCACTCACTCATTCACTTCATCTACAACAAGTCGGTTTATGACTAAACTAAAAGGTTCAGTCACCTATAAACACAGATGATTATATTTTATATCATAACTTATTTCTCAGTTCAATTAAATAAATGTAAACAACCAGGTTCGTGTTATGAATTAATTATAGTCTTCAGTCTGTTTCCAGTAATACATCCATCTATCTGGCCATAACTAACATAGTAGCTACTAGTACAAATAATATACACAACCACCATCACTATTAGTACTAGTAGTTGCCTACTATTCTGCTACTGCTACTATTGAAACCTCTTCTGCTATTGCAGGGCTCTGGACTAACTTTTTTTTTTTTTGCACACATTTTAGAAGCGCAAGCAGAAAACTACAGGGTGCACATTGTAAATCAACTTGCAAAGCAAATATTCACATTTCCTTTTCATTCATGATCCTCACACACATTAGTGGGGTTTCCATCCACCTATTCTTATTTGCATTTTCACAAAATTCGCTCAAAAATGTCAATACATTTGGATGGAAACCTGACTATTGTCCTGCCACCTGTACTGACGATGATTGACCCGATTCTTTGAGCCCCTTTCACGTTAAAAAAAAAAGAAAAAAAAGAAAGATTTTGCTGGTTGCACATGCAAAACTTTACTTGCATTGTCTCAAATTTTAAGGGTTAGGGTTAGGCAATCTGGAGCCCTGTAGTGGTGCTATAAATACCAGTATTACTCATTTTACTGCTATTGTTATTACTTTCACTGTGGCTGCGACTTTAAGTACTACTTTAACACTGCTCTGACAGCTACTATTCTCCTACTATCAATGCTACCACCACTACTGATGCTTCTACTTCTACTATCATGTTTATATCGCAAATGCACCATGTCTACCTCTTACTATTTGAACCATTTCATTACTGCAGTTACTGTTGCAACTAAAGCCTTTACTATATCTACACCTGCAATACTATTATTACTACTTCTACCTCATATAAAACAACTACTGCTGCTATTAGTTCTGTCATTATAGCACCATTACAGCTAACTATTACTACACCACCAATGCTTTTATACTACAACCACTGCTGCTGTACTACTACCATAAACTTTACTACCTTTTCTGCTCCTTTTACTTGAACTACCTCTAGTACAACTGTTACTTCTACATGGATCAGAAGTTGAACCCATTTAGTTACATATAAAGTAGTTAGTAGTTGTTAGTTTTAACATAAAAGTTTTTTTTTTAATCCAGTTGAAAGTTTTTTTGCTCGACAGCCGCGGCTTTCCCACAATCTCTGTGATCTTTTGTGGCTTCGGGCACGAAATGGAAACCCCAGAAAAAAAAGAAAAGGAAAAAATAAAAAAAATAGAGACTGAAGCTGCATAAGTGACGAGAGCAAACCCAAAATCTCCGGTTGCTAAGACGCGTGAAGTCTAAGTTAAGACCTCGCCGGTTAATAATTATAGTTTAGTGTTTGACTAGATAAAATCTAGTTATTAGTGTGCAGTGCACGTGAAAACTTCCTTTATTCAGACCCGATGACATCACAGCTGACTGTAGCTGCTTGCATGTGTGTGTGTGTGTGTGTGTGTGTGTGTGTGTGTGTGTGTGTGTGTGTGTGTGTGTGTGTGTGTGTGTGTGTGTGTGTGTGTGTGTGTGTGTGTGTGTTTAGGGGGGATTTCATGTAAAAGCCCTGCGTAAATGTTGGGAAATGGGCCAATTTATGTCTTTTCTCCTACTGTACTTCAAACTACTCTGAAGTGTTTAAGCAGAAGCCACAAGCACAACGCACACACACACACACACACACACACACACACACACACACACACACACACACACACACACACACACACACACACACACACACACACACACACACACACACACACACACACACACACACACACACATAAAACTCCCCACCAGCTGCTCCACACATGCTGCCAGTGGCAAAAAAAAGGAAAAAAAAAGAAAGAGAGAGAGTAAAGAGGAGAAACAAGGGGAAAGAGGAAGAGACTTACACCTTTCTTCAAAAAAAAATAAGAAGCATTGAAAGCGTGAAGGTAAAAAAAAAGAAAGAAAATGGAAGCTTGAAATAGTTAAAGGGATAGTTCAACATTTTTGGCAAATTGGCCCATTGCCATAATCCCTATAGTCATAGCAGTAGGTACGTTACCTTTAATTGTCGGTGCAAGCTGTTTTTAGAACGGCGGAGCAGAGCCGCGAGCTGCTCAGAGCTACGCTGCGGAGGCTAATGGGATTTCTTGGTTTCCCTCATCAAACTCATCAAATACACAATCCAACAACTCCAAAACACTCTGGTGGACAAGTTGTGACCTGCACATTCACCACGCTATGAGATAATAACAGAACGTTACCAGACAGAGTTGTTTTAGAGGTAAATTCAGAGACTGAATGCTGAAAAACTGGCCCCGACAGGAACACGCATCAGTGGTTTTGCATGAATTTACCTCTAAAACAACTCTGTCTGGTAACGTTCTGTTATTATCTCATAGCGTGGTGAATGTGCAGGTCACAACTTCTCCACCAGAGCGTTTTGTGGGAGTTGTTGGATTGTGTATTTGATGAGTTTGATGAGGGAAATCAAGAAATCCCATTAGCCTCCGTAGCGTAGCTCTGAGCAGCTCGCGGCTCTGCTCCGCCGTTCTAAAAACAGCTTGCACCGACAATTAAAGGTAACGAACCTACTGCTGCTATGACTACAGGGATTATGGCAATGGGCCAATTTGCCAAAATGTTGAACTATCCCTTTAAAGACCAAGTAGCTAATCTAATTATCCATTAAACCATCATCATTACTCTAATAATGTGTGCGTGGGTGCGTGTGTGTGCAGGCGAGTGAACCGGTGTGTACTTGTACTGTGTGATAGAGGTGAACAAGTGAGCGAAGGGGAGAGAGAGAGAGAGAGAGAGAGAGAGAGAGAGAGAGAGAGAGAGAGAGAGAGGAGGAAAAAGTGAGCCCCCCCCCCCCCCCCCCTCCCTCTCTGTTCTCTATAGTTAGTGTCACTGACGGCTCCACCCTGAGCCGAGCTCCAACAATGGCTCTATTCCTGGACACACTCCACTCTGTGTGTGTGTGTGTGTGTGTGTGTGTGTGTGTGTGTGTGTGTGTGTGTGTGTGTGTGTGTGTGTGTGTGTGTGTGTGTGTGTGTGTGTGTGTGTGTGTGTGTGTGTGTGTGTGTGTGTGTGTGTGTGTGTGTGGTGTGTGTGTGAGAGAGAGGGAGGGAGGGAGGGAGGGAGGGAGGGAGACACAGTAACAGCAGAGTTCTTGTTCACTGGGCGAGAAGCTTCTGCTACATACTGTATGTACAACCTCAGATAGTAATACTGCAAACTGTGTTCATGGTACTACAGCTACATCGTTACCATGCTACTACTACTGTACTACTACTACTACTACTATTACTACAGCCAATACTACTACTATTACTACTACTAGCCTACTACTCGACATATTGCTACAATTATAACTACTAGCCTACTGCTACTTGATGATTTATTCTGTGTTTTGGTGCTTGATGATTTTAACTGCTGTAAAGTGTCCTTGAGTGGCATGAAAGGCGCTTTCTAAATAAAATATATATTATTATTATTATTATTTTTACTACTAATACTACTACTACTAGTACTAGTACTACTACTACTCGACATATTGCTACAACTATAACTACTAGCCTACTGCTACTACACAACAGCACATACTACTTCAACTCCTACTACACTGTAATACTTCTACTGCTACAACACATACTGCTACAATTACAACGACCAGTACTGCTATTTTTATTCTTATTATTTTGTGTTATTTTGTTGTTTGTCATTTATCTAATTCTGTAAGTTATTGTATTATGTTTTTATTGTCGTATATGAGTGTCTGGACCCCAGGAAGAATAGTCCTTACCAAGGTGAGGACTAATGGGGATCCATAATAAAAACTAAAACTAAAAACAACACATACTGCTGGAGTTACTACTATTACTACTACTACTACTACTGCTGCTACAACACATACTACATCAGCTACTACTACCATTACCACTATGACAACACATACTGATGGAGTTAGTACTACTGCTATAACAATACATACTGCTAAAACTACTTCTACTACTGCTCCAACCATACTGTACATACTGTACTGCTACAACTACTACAGCTATAAAACCATTATCACTGCTTTTCCTTTTACTACTACAGCTACTATTCTGCTAACTGTAAGTACTAATCTTGCTTTTTTACTTGTACTACCTACAGTAATACCTGTGTGACTGTACTGTAGTACTGTGGGTGTCGATGCTACTGAAACTGCAGTAGTACTGAAACTGCAGTAGTACTGCTGCGACTGAAGCACAAACATCAGCTGCAGACACACTGAACCTTTTGTCATCGTGCACTTGTGTTTCATGTGCAGCTGTGTGTGTCGGTGTGTCAGTGTGTCAGTGTGTGTGTGTTACATGTGCTTTTGTGTGTATGACAGGACTGTAATAATCGCGCCCGTCTCGCTCCGACATCAAAGCATGATCAGACCTGTACGCACACGCACACACACACACACACACACACACACACACACACACACACACACACACACACACACACACACACACACACACACACACACACAGTGGGGTGGTTGTTTGATCAGCTATATTGACTTGCTGATTCCACTGCACAGAGTTCAGTCAGCACAAAAGGACACGCACACACACACACACACACACAGGGTGAGCGATGAGAGGATGAATGAAGAGAGAGATATGGAAGAAGAGGAGGAGGAGGAGGAGGAGGAGGAGGAGGAGGAGGAGGAGGAGGAGGAGGAGGAGGAGGAGGAGAAGAAAGAGGAGAGGTGCAGCCAAAGCCCCGACCTGTCAAGTCAGAGTGAATAAAGATACTGTACAGTGTCGTTATGGTAATAATACGGCACAGATTATTATTATTATCATTATTATAATCAGCGGCGTCGGCCTAAAGGTGACTGGACGGTTGCCAGTCCAAACCTCCAGAGGAGAAACACACACAGGGAGTTACACAGTCACCTTGTAAAAGTAAAAATTATACAGGTTAACGGGTTAATACAGCTACTACTGAACTGAACTGAACTGGGAGAAATTTGCATATTTTACTCAGGTCTCCTTAGAAACATGCAAACATGCAAAAATAAAAAAGTCCAGCATGAGCACATGTGAGTGTAGATTGCTTTTTATACCTATTATGGCCTAAAATTCACTTTATATCAGTGCTGATTGTTGTTTTAAAAGATTCAGTTTAGTTTAGTTTAGTTAAAGCAGAAGTAAGCGGAATATTTGGGTTAATATAAGTCTTAAATAGTTATATCTTCCGACGGCAATCACTTATATAGAGTGTTTGGTCTGAAACACGGGTCTGTCAGTCCCTCTGCTCTGCTGTAAGCAGAGGAGAAAACTTTCCGAGGGCGGGGACTGCTAACTCCTTCAGCTGACAAGAAGTTAGCCAAAACGACCAGATCGCTTACTTCTGCTTTAATTCGATTAGCAACAAATGAGATTTACTTTAAATATAAACAAAATACAATGAGGGATGAAGCTAATCGAAAAGGTGTAGGCTGAAGCTCGTGCTTACAATGCCTAGTCTTTTTACAAAAAAAGAAAAGAAAAGAAAAGAGAAAAACATATTCAACGAGGCAATTCTAAAACTACATGTTCTGAGTTAGTTACACCATAAGTTTTCAGAACAAGTTACAGTATTAGTTGATAATAAGCAGCTTAAGACAGACAGCTTCATTTGCCTGTTTTGTCCTGTGACAGTTGAGTTTACGTTTCTGGTTTTAATTCTGTTGTCAATATAATGGTGTAAATAATAATAATTCCCACATAAATCAGCTCTACACATAAAAAAAAGACCAATAACGCAACAGACACTTTAAAGAAACAAGAACAAGAGCCAGCTGAAAAACCTGATGTACTGTATGTCTGGACTGTGTGACCAATGGAAAGTAGAAGTTTAAATATTGAATGTGCTAATTAGCATATTGATGATGTCATTGCATTATATTTGCATTCAGCTCAGTGTCAGCTGGTTTCAGTCCTTTATCTCTTTGCTTCTCTCCCACACTCACAGTATTTTAATTCATTATGATTTCATATTTTAATCTCATTTACATGTCTTAGTTTTTTTGTTTTGTCTCTGTTGTCAGAAAACGGAAAATAAGTGTGAAATATTGATGGAAACGCAGCCCATTGTTACACACACAATGTTTTCCTGTCCTGCTGCTACTTAAAACTTGATGGAGAGCGCTGCTGTTTGACAGAACACGAGACAACAAAAGTGTTGTAATCTGATTTATATTACAGTTAGAGGCCGGTTCATTTGTTTATATCAGCTGCTGTGTGATAGTTGTTGAATGAATGAATGAATGAAAAGGCAAAAAGAGAGGTGTGTGTGTATGTGTGTGTGCGGAGGGAAAGCCCGATCTCGCGGCCGCGGGGCAGCGCTGGCATCGCTCTCTCTCTTCTACAGGAAACAGCTACAGGCACATTAGTCACAAGGTGCTTTATGGGAAAAAAATGTATTTCAAGGGCTCTTAAAAAAGTGAGTAAACCTGGTGACAGACAGGTGGGAAACGCCGTCTGCCTGTAAACGCCACCTGATGATGTAATGGAAGCCGTAAACGGGAATTCATTCTGAAAGAGCAGCAGCCAATAGGGAAACTCCGACACTCAGCCTCACGGGCCGAGCAGGTGAATACTGACTATGTACGTATTGTTTTGACATTTTAAATATCAAAGGTTCATTATTATAATTATATATATGTGAAATGTCTTCATATGTTATATTATTCTCTTCTATTTCCATATTTGACGTCCTGTGTTGAAGTCTGGGGAAATGTTTATAAAACAAACACAGATCCTATAATCAATCTTCAAATAAGAGTAATTAGAATAATAAACAAAGTGTGCTACTGTATTGTGAACCTACAGTACCAACCCACTATTTATAAGATCTTATGCTTTACAATTTTCAGATATCGTGTTCCTAAAGACAATGGAAATCCTTTTTCGAGTAAAGAATAACAGCCTTCCAGTTTGTATTCTTCACAGTTATTTAAATTAAGAAAAGGAAACTATAATTTAAGAGGGTTATATTGATTTTCGCAAATGTGTAAAGTGAGAACTAATATAAAATACAAATGTGTTTCAGTCTTGGGAGTTAAAATGTGGAAGAAGCTCAGTGATGAGTTGAAGTCATGTAGTTCTTTATTGAGTTTTAAGAAAGGCTAAACTGTTCACCCAAAATGGTTGATTTTGATATTGGTGTTGTGTTACCGAAATAAACAATTTCATTCATTCATTCATTCATTCATTCATTCATTCATTCATTCATTCATTCATTCATTCATACAATGTAATGTATGTTAGGATATGATGTAGTTTAACTAACTATTCTTCCCATTTTTCAGTGCAGTATAGTAATAATTGTGGATTATAATGATGCCATGTATGGATGTAACGGTTGTCGGTGCCCAGGGACTATAGCTAAATCTGGCACAATTTATGTATCAAGTGTTGTCCCTGTTAAATAGACTAAATAAACTAAACTACAAGATTGTGTTGAAGATTTTGACTGCAACTCCCAGGTTGCATCAACTGCTCTTGGTAATTCAGCTACGGCAAAGCGTTTTCTATTCACACACCAGCTACAAGTCTCATGGGTATTGTACAGTATTAGTTTTTTTGCAATAAAATAAATAACTTTAATATTATTTAGGCCAAGTTTAATAATCTTATCAAATCTATATCAATAATCTGTCTATGTCTGCTAGAATTTAGACTACTTGTAATCACACAGTAGCAGGCCTACTGTAGGTCTCCAGATTCAGAAATGTATGCACATTTTACACTTGTGCCACAACATCGACCATTTAAAGTTAAGTTCATGCTAATAAGATAAGTCAGGATCTTCCATCTGTACAGTTAAACGGGGCATTCTGCCAAGATATTGCAGGATTTAGAGCTCTCCATTAAAAATTAGAGACAAAAATAAGATTATAAAATCATACATGTATTGATATGAGCCCCATGTTTCTGTAGGAAGTAACACTGATGATATAATCCCATTAAAAACATTAAGAAATGTGTTATTTATTTGTGCTTTAAGGACAAAGTCAAGACAGTTTTGTGGCTTGAAGGCAGATGTCAGATCAGTTGTTCCAGTCAGACTGTTTCCCAGCTGTTAGCAGGTGTGTGTGTGTGTGTGTGTGTGTGTGTGTGTCTGTTGAAGGTGTGTGTTTCAAGAAGCTTGTTTACATTTCCAAAATAAAACTGTTCTTGTCATCTAGTTAATTCATCGTCCCTCCTCCTGATCTACTGTAACAAGAAGTGAGAGACAGAGAGACGTGTGGGTGGAGGCCAACAGTCATCTATGGCTCCTCACTCGCTGCTCTGAAACCGACTGACGGCGGCGGTGGTTCAGGTCGGAGGAGGATCTGATTAAAATTCCTCGGATTCGGTTTGAAATCATCATCTCCATCATCGTTGTAAATCGCTGATCGCTTTAGAAGATTCTGCTTTTGACTTTTCAAGCAAAGAGGGCGATAACGGCGTGGAGGAGCGTGGAAAAACGCGGGGGTTTGGAGTCATGTTGATAAGAGTGAGACTGATGATGACAAGGTTGAAAACGACGATGAGGAAATGAAGCTAACGGCTGCTGCTGCTGCTGCTGGAGAGCGCACGTACATGCATCAGGGGGGATGAATTTCTTTTTTACAGTACAAGGTGTATTAGTGTAACATGAAAGCACCAGCTCTGCAAAAACTCAAAACCTTTCCAAGAATATTTGTCTTATTTCTTGTCAAAATGTCTAATTTCTAGTCAAAACTAATCTCTTTCCACTTAAAACAAGACTCGTGACCTAAAAATTTACTTGTTTTTAGAAAATTTTCACTTGTTTCAAACTAATTTTCACTTGAAATAAGTAGAAAAATCTGCCAGTAAAAGGAAGTTTTTTGTGCTTGTACATAATAAGAAAGAAAAACTTGCTCCACTATCAGATTTTTCTACTTATTTCAAGTGAAAATAGGCTTGAAATAAGTAAAAAATGTCTAAAAACAAGCTACTTTTTTATGTGATGAGTCTTATTTTAGGTATAATGAGATTTGTTTCAACTAGAAATGACATTTTGACTAGAAATAAGACAAATATTCTTGGTAAGATTTTGAGTTTTTGCAGTGAGGAGCTGCTGCGAGGAGGTGAGACCTCACACTCAGGTGTGACACTTAATTACTGGAGCGTGTCCTCGGATATCCATTAATATAGACATTAAAAAAAACTGAGCTGAGTGTGATTGACAGCTGCATGAATGTGAGTTAAAGCGCTCCAGTAAAGCAGCAGCGCATGCACACGTCGTCAGGTAGGAATCAATCATTCATTCAATCAATCAGTCAGTCAGTCACTCACTCCACTGTGGGATTTCACAGCATCAAAAGCACTAGTGATAAATTACAAGAACTCACAGGAAGCAGCTGTTTGCGTTTCCTGCCCGGGCGGCCCACTCTGCGCTTGGCGCGGGGGCTCGCTGGCGTCCCCTCCTCCGGACTGTCCTGGTCCGCTCCATCTTCACTCTGAGAGAGAGAAAGAGACAGAAACAGAGAGAGGCCACATCAAAAACACACACAGAGACGATCAAACGACTGTATATGAAGTTATAATTGATGTCAGCAGCAGCAGCAGCGGCGAGGACCCGCATTAAAGCAAACAGGGATCCAAGGCCATGTGGTTTAGAAGTTCTCCCTGGGGGAGGATGGGGGGGAGGAGAGGGGAGGGGGGGGTGAAGACTGGGAAACACAGAGACTCAAATGAACTAAGAGGGAGCAACGTACTGGTGATAGTTTCCAATTGCAGTTTTGAGAAAAAGCCAAATTTCACAGTTTTTTTTTACGACCTTTTCCACCACAGATGAAGATGAAGTTAAACTTGAGACCAATTAAAAAACAAACTACTTTGAAAAGAAACGCCTGAAAAATCCTTAAACAAAAGCAACTTTCCCAAACTTAGAAATGGGCAAAATATGAAAGAGAGAAATAAAAAAACAGTAAATTATGTGTTTACAGATATGAAATCCAGCTGTGTTTAGTAAAACAGACAGGACACATGTTGTAGCAGCAGCAGCAGCAGCAGCAAACCTGAGCCTGCATCTGCAGAACAAAGAGAAACTAAAAATCTGTTTCACTCATTCAACTTAAATGGATAGTTCAACATTTTGGCAAATTGGCCCATTGCCATAATCCCTATAGTCATAGCAGTAGGTTTGTTACCTTTAATTGTTGGTGCAAGCTATTTCTAGAACGGCGGAGCAGAGCCGTGAGCTGCTCAGAACTAAGGAGGCTAATGGGATTTCTTGGTTTCCTTCATCAAACTCATCAAATACACAATCCAACAACTCCAAAACGCTCTGGTGGACAAGTTGTGACCTGCACATTCACCACGCTATGAGATAATAACACAACGTTACCAGACAGAGTTGTTTTAGAGGCAAATGCAGAGTCTGCTTGCTGAAAAGCTGCCCCCGATGGGAACACGCATCAGCGGTTTTGCATGAATTTACCTCTAAAACAACTCTGTCTCGTATCATTCTGTTATTATCTCATAGCGTGGTGAATGTGCAGGTCACAACTTGTCCACCAGAGCGTTTTGGAGTTGTTGGATTGTGTATTTGATGAGTTTGATGTTGGGAAACCAAGAAATCCCATTAGCCTCCGTAGCGTAGCTCTGAGCAGCTTGCGGCTCTGCTCCGCCGTTCTAAAAATAGCTTGCACCGACAATTAAAGGTAACAAACCTACTGCTAAGACTATAGGGATTATGGCAATGGGCCAATTTGCCAAAAATGTTGAACTATCCCTTTAAATAATTCACCAAGGTTATTTTTATGAAAACCTTGATAACATTATGCTCGTCTGTATGTGAAGCTTTGATCTCAGCAGTTTTTTTTTTTTTTTTTTTTTGTAAAAACAGCTTCCTCTGCTCGTCAGAGACAAAGTGGTGTGGGTGCAGCAGCAGCAGCAGCAGCAGCAGCAGCAGCAGCAGCAGGGGAGTGGAAGAACAGCAGTGGTGTAATTTTACAGCGAGATACGGCACCAAAATAGCTCATAGCTGCACCTGTGTGTGGTCAAGATCAATGTAAAAAAAAAAAAAAGAAAGAAAGAAAAGAAAAAACCCTGAGAGGAATCGACTGCCTGATGAGATTTACAGAACGAGCCGAGATAACATCTGCTGCCAACATTTCTGTCTTCCCTCATTTTTAATTTGTGTTCACAGACTTTACTTTTTTTTTATTCCAGACATGTGAAGTTGATCTCAATCGAAAGAGACTTTTTGACTTCAACTTCAACTTTCTGCCTCGTGACTTGTGGGGGATGATTTGATATCCTCCCTCTGGGCAAAACATTTATAATTATGTCATAAAAAGTCTTTCTTTCATTCATTCATTCATTTCCTCTGTGGCGATCTGACAGCAGCCAGTCATGTTAGGGAAAGTTTGACAGACGAAAAAGATGCTGATACCACATTTTACACAATGTTTCTGGATGTAGAAACTCCTCTGAGATAATAAAAAAAGAGTTAACACCATAATAACATGTTGATGCAAATTCCTTTTTTTAAACACACAGTATCTGATTGCAGCCGCCAGTGGTTTGTTAATCAAAACAATAGTGGAAGATGTACAGTATTTTGAATTTAATGATGTTGTGAAAGAGCGCGGCGGGATCGTGGGAGTTGCTCTCTTCATCATCATCATCATCATCATCACCACCGGCCAATAAAAATCGATCTCACTTGGCTGCAGTAATGTTCAGTAAATGTGTTAAACCACAAACACTGTGGCTACTTCTGCTGCAAAGGGGAAGTGATGCAACTGACAGGCGCCCGAAATGGAGACAGCAGCGCTTTAGTGTAATAAAATAAAGGATTTCTGTAGATTTGAAAGTAATTGCAAAATAAATTGGGATATTGCAATGATTGGTCTCTTAATTTATAGACATTTAAATGTGGAAAAGTTACACATTTTAACTTAAACTGTTGTTTTTTGATGCACAGTCTGTTATATTGACATTTGGCCCATACTGTAGTGTGAAACAGTTTGCTGGAAATGAATCAGCTCAGAGTTGCAACCAGTCAGATGGCGCCGCAATGGAGAATGGACTACAACGTCCTGACAGATTGATGTGTCAACAAAACAAGGTTATTTTTACAAGCTGTCGTTATGAAATGAGCTACCAGTGGAATACGTCCTTACTCCTTATTACACAATTGGGTAACATCCCTTTAAAGTAGGGGTGTCAAACTCATTTTACTGTAGTTCAGGGGCCACAAACAGCACAATTTGATCTTAAGTGGGTCGGACCAGTAAAACAATATAGCCTATAAATAAAAATAACTTTTCACTTATACATTATAAATATGTTTACAGTTAATGAACTATCCTTTTACAAAACATATTATGAACAACCTGAAATTTCTTGATTAAAATATGTGCACAAATTTTCACACTTGACGAATTCATCCTGAGGGCCGGATTGGACCCTCGGCCAGGTTCGCACTTTTGACGCCCCTGCTTTTAAGGTACAGTAGAGTAGGAGAATAGTAAGAAAAGTCCTGTAAAAGTGTTTTAACAGGATTGGTGATGCTTTGGTGAAAAAGCATTTAATAAATTGGTTGCAATGGGAGTGTGAAGAGGATTTTAAGCAATAAAGTAAAAAATAATGCTCCAGAAAAAGATCTAGGCTCAGACCATTTTACAACAAATACAAAATAAGTGATTATTTTGTGATTAATCAGCCATTACTGATAAAGTTGTTCTCAGGGCACTGACTCAGAAATTGGAGATTTTTCTCTGACGATCTTCATTCTGAAACTGATACCAACCAAGATAAATTTCCCATCGTATGATATAAATAGAAACTGTGTTAAAATATGTCACATCCTGAAAATGAGGCCTTTTTTACTTCTGATAATTCACTAAACACAAACTTTTAATCGGCCTAAACCAAAAAAAAAGGGATCAAAACGTATATCATGACCTTTTAGTTTTTACAGGTGTGTGAAACAACGACTCTGTTCCTCCTCTGCCTCTGTGTCTGTTGACGGCGACAGTGTTTTGTAGCTTTAATGACATAAGGATAAATAATTAATGTGAGCAAAAAGAGCCACTACATCAATGAAGAGACAGTGGTTTATAAAGGGGGAAGGAGAGGGTGTGAATCATGTTTGGTGCATGATACAAAAAAATCCACTCATTCACACTCAGATTAAATGTGAGTGGTGTTTTTTTTTTTGTTTTTTTTTATTGTGTGCGTGTATTTCTGTGTGAACACTGCAGTGCTGAACTGGAGTAGAAGGTGACTCCACTTGAGTGGTGTTTTTTTGTTTCTACTCTGAGCTGTAAATCTGCTGCACAGTATTATAGTCATAGCCATAATCTCTGCATTGATACAATCCCCCAGTAATGTGAAGGTCTGATCAAAACCCAGATCAGATCCACACTTTTCTATTTTTACATCGACTCTGAGCGATGTTTAAAGAAAGAAGCCAAAGAAAACGATCGACACCTGCTGCTCCTGAGTGAAGACGTCCAGACTTTAACCTCGTTTAATCGTCAGAGATTCGTCCTGTTGCTTTAAGAGCACCGAAGCCGGCTGCAGTGTTTTTTTTCTTTTTTACTCCAGGCCTTTTTATTCATATTTGAACGCTCTTCATGTGCAAGCGTACAGCCTCGGGGCAGAAAATAAATGAATGTCACTGTTAAAAAAAGGAGAAAACATTAAGACTCTTGTGTTGCGGAAGTGAACCGAGCAGCTTTAAAATCACCAGTCAGAGGGAATATTGTTTTTAATTGCTCGAGACGTTAAGAGCTTTAACAGTGGAAAGTGTTGTACTGTACATATACAGGAAGTCTGATGATTTCTACCAGAGAGGAAACAAAAATTGGAAACGAAGGGGTGTGACAAATTTCCCACAATACACCAGAGGCAATAGCAAAGATGGCTGCACAACCAATGACAGAAACACATAAATGTTGGTATTTCGCCATCAATTAGGATTTTAAAATCACTTTATACTGCTTTCAATCTTGTGTCTGTATATTATATTTTCAGTTTTTTAATTACTTTGTATGACATTTGTTTGTCACTGACGTTACACTGTTGTTGCTGATTTGAAATGATTGTGATAATGTGATTTATTCTTGATAGATGAAGTGTATATCTTCTAAAACCTTCCCAACATATACAATTAAACCACACTTAACCTTTACAAACTGTGTATTCAGGCTTAAACACAAACACATTGAGTGGTATTGAACAATATTGAGGGTTTTTGTTTCAAATTTTCAACCTTGGTCAGTTTAACAGAAACACATGTTCGAGGGGATTTCATGCATAAGAGCGTCCAATATATTACTCAGTCACTAATATTAGGTATGGTTGCCTCTGACACGGATCAATGCGTTAAGACACTGTTGCATACTTTCGTTGCACATTGGAAGACATAGAGGTTTTTAACTTGATATCCACTTTTATCTTTATTTTGTATGTTTGTATATAGCCTTGCCTCTTTTGCACACTCTTTTGGGCCGGTGTTGCCCACTGTTTGGCATTTATTGTCTTGCAAATGTCCGTTTCTGTCTCATGTCTGTGGGTATTTTAGGGAGCATTTGAATTGATTGAATAAAGATTTACAAACAATCAAACAAACAAACCAGCATGGATTCATTTCAGCTGGGTAACTGGGACTCAGTATGTGATTATTGCACCTGGTCAAAGGTCAAACGTGATTACTGATGTGTATGAATAGGAATAAAAAGAGGAATGCAGGGTTCGACAATAACGGTTGCCCGATTGCCCGGGGCAAGTAAAAATTACCGGCGGGCAGGTAGAACCTGCGCGGACTTGCCCGGTCGGGCAAGCACCGACTCAGATTTTATTATTTTTTATTTTCGGACTTTTTATGCATTTATTTTGAAAGGACAGCTGGAGAGAGACGGGGGGAGAGGGGGGGTTGACGCGGAGCAAAGGCACTGTCAGGTGGGATCGAACTGGGTCGCTGCAGCGGGTGCTCTACCAGGTGAGATAGGTACGTCGCTCGCGGCTCGCCGTAATCGGCGATTTCACCGAGCATTTCACTGACGGTGAGCGGCCTGACGCTGCTTCACCGCCGCTGTTTCAGACTCGGGGCAGACGCACCGTTTAGTTACCATACCGACGAGCTAACGTGCCCTTTTTAGGTTATAATCCTGTTGTCAATAAACACACGTGGAGACGGCGCTACAACCAGGGGTGTGAAACATGCGGCCCGCGGGCCAAAACCGGCCCAACAGTGGGTCCAATCCGGCCCTCAGCAAGTGTGAAAATTTTAAATTGCACATATTTTTATCAAGAAATTTCAGGTGGTTCATAATATGTTTTGTAAAAGGATAGTTCATTAACTGTAAACATCTTAATAATGTACTAAAACAGAGGAAAAATAGAAATTTTAAAATATATGTATAGGCTATCATGATATTGTTTTACTGGTTAGGCCTACTTGAGATCAAATTGTGCTGTTTGTTACCCCTGAACTAAATTGAGTTTGACACACATGATTGGCTGTTTGCCTGTCACTGTTGTTTCAATGTCCCACATCCTTGAGTTTTACAGGGGCAACTCAATAAACTAGAGTAACATGGAAAAGTCTAGGCTATTTCAAGTCAAATGGCCCCAACCAAGTATTGAGAGCATATAGATGGACATGAACATTTTCATATTCAAAATTATTTTTTAAATTGGTCTTTTCTAATATATATATATATATATATATATATATATATATATATATATATATATATATATATATATATATATATATATATATATATATATATATATATATTTTAGATACTGCATTAATACTGAAGCTAAATTGTCCACTGCAGCATGTGAATGCAATGAAAAGAATAAAATCTGATTGGAGGAGCCAGCTATCTGTTAAAATGTTGTCCAGGTTAATGTTTTAGCCATTAAAAGGCCCTTCAGTTCAAGATTTCAACTGTGATCGGGCATTAAACAGGTGGCTCACCTGTTCAGATAGGGCATGGAGGGTGTAACTGCTACTGGTCAAATAATGTGAAATAGCAGTTAATTTTACATGTCTGCAATGATTGCCATTTAAATGCAATTATAGATAATAATAAATACTGCTTTCTGAAGAAAGAAGTGTTGTGTAGTGTTGTGTATAGTCAACAGGAAGGATTTTAGTAAGATATAAGTCATGAGCGAAAGTATGCACCACACAACCAGAAAAAAAAAACCTAGGCAGGGCAAGTAAGAATTTAGATGGGGCAAGTAGATTTGAAAAGTACTTGCCCGACAGGGCAAGTACGAAAAAACCTTAACGTCGGACCCTGGAATGTGCCTGAAAACCAAATTATTCCTACTTTATGGACGATAGGTGTATTTTCATGACTGATATGGCAGCACACGATGACGATAATGACGTCCAAATGTATCTACAAGTCCAGCAGCAGTGAAATAGTTGAACTTTTTCAACACTTCAGGCCCGTATGACGGCGCATCACAGTGCAGCGGCGGTGGTGGTGTCTCGTTTCGCTGGGGGACAACTGAAGGGGGTCCGACTGAGGAACGGGATTGGGCAACACGTCACGCTTCATTCTTCCTCTTTCACCATCGCATACTTGAAAATATGAAAATATGAAATATGAAAGCTGCGGCTCTCGCTCCTGTGGTCTCTATATTATGGACCGACACAGGGGTTCATTTCTGTGGTTTTTGGCAGCAGCAGCGTGTGTGGTTTCTGAAACTATGCTGTAACCAACGTACAGTAATGTCAGACTGTCACCGTTGAACTTCGTCTACTCACTTTGCTGACTGTAACGTGCTGTGGTTCTGGTGATCACTGCAAAAACTCAAAATCTTACCAAGAATTTTTGTCTTATTTCTAGTCAAAATGTAATTTCTAGTCAAAACTAATCTCATTATACCTAAAATAAGACTCATCACATTAAAAAAGTAGCTTATTTTTAGACATTAACTTATTTCAAGCCTATTTTCACTTGAAATAAGTAGAAAAAATCTGATAGTGGAGCAAGTTTTGTCTTTCTTATTATGTACAAGCACAAAAAATGTCCTTTTACTGGCAGATTTTTCGGTAACGCTTAAGATCCTTGTAATAAGCGTTAGTTAATAGATAATAAGGCCCTTATAAGTCCTAATAAGATCCTTATTAACATTATTCTGCATTTATAAGATAATATAAGTGTTACTAATGCCAGACTATAAGAGATTAATAAGAACGTATGAGAAACTTGTTAACAGTTTGTAGATGCTTAAGAACATTAGCCTCACATTGACTTAACTAACCCACAATTATGTCTTTGTCACGTCTTTATTAATCATATTTTTTACTTATTTCAAGCCTATTTTCAGTTGAAAAAAGTAGAAAAATCTGATAGTGGAGCAAGTTTTTCTTTCTTATTATGTACAAGCACAAAAAAACTTCCTTTTTTTCTGGCAGATTTTTCTACTTATTTCAAGTGAAAATTTGTTTGAAACAAGTGAATCTATCTAAAAACAAGTTCATTTTTAGGTGATGAGTCTTGTTTTTAGTGGAAAGAGATTAGTTTTGACTAGAAATTAGATATTTTGACAAGAAATAAGACAAATGTAATATTCTTGGAAAGATTTTGAGTTTTTGCAGCGTGATGATTACTGCAGAAGCTACGTTCACTGTGTGTTTTGCTGCCTGTTCGATACTGTACATACTAGTGTGTTTGTGTGTGTGTCTCTAAGTGTGTGTGTGTGTGTGTGTGTCTCTAAGTGTGTGTGTGTGTGTGGCCTCCTCTCCTGCGCTCACACAGACAGTCTAACAGGTTTCACATCACACTGACTGAACCCTCTGAGGTTAATAACGAGACCTGCTCCCTCCTCCTCCTCCTCCTCCTCCTCCTCCTCCGCTGTCACAGCCGTGTTTCCATTAATGTCCTCTGTCCTCCTCCCTCTTGTCGCCGTGACAGTGGAGTGGTTACTAAGGTGCAGAAACTGCTTAGCAACTGTCTCCGACTGGGGGCCGACCGACGCTGTGCTGTGCTGACTAAACATTCTGATGTCACTTCCCTGACGATCAGCATAGCAACCAGCCAGAACGGGGACCAGCTAATGGGGCCTGGTGCTTGGTGGTGGTGTGTCGGCCATATGCCCGAGCAGGGTTTCTGCAGGTACCAGCAAATCTAATTTAATGCTTTTTAATGCCCTTTTTAATGCCATTTCAAACATTTTTAATGCCCGTGACTGCAAATACTATACGTGTGCATACATACACTTACCTATATACACATACACACCCAATTACTTGGTTCTGCATGTTTATCACACCAATAGGGGTGCACCGACTGCAATTTTCTGGCCAATCACCGATTTTTAAATAGCCTGACCTGCCGATTCCGATTAATTTAGAAAATTCTCCATTTCTTCAATCTCACTGTATTAATCAATCAATTTTTTAATGCCTTTGAGAATCGGATTTAATGCCTTTTAATGCCATTTAAGGCCTTAATTTTAGCAAAATATATTTAATGACTTTTCATGCTTTTTAATGACCTGCAGAAACCCTGCCGAGTCACGACGACGCACACACATGTTTTCACGCCGTCAACAACTGGGGCTCGGTCATGTGATCAAAGTGCAACAAAAAGGCGCAGAGGAGAGGAGAGAAGAGGAGAGCGCAGCGTGGCGGTGGCCGTGGCGATGATGATGGCGGCGGTGGCGGTGGCGGTGCTGGAAAACCACTCACATCTTTTCAAGAATATGTCAACACACACACACACACACACACACACAGATGCACAGAGAGAGAGAGACACACACACACACACTGGGGCCAATCTGTCCATATATCTTTGGTCTATTTCTGTCTCCCGGCAGGTTATTTTAGGCTGCTGCAGTTGCTAAGCGACCAGACTGCAAACCAGGCGGGCAGAGGAGGATCCCATCATCAGCAGACGGCTTGTCCCCTTTCTTTCTTTCTTTCCCTCTTTCTTTCTTTCCTTCCTTCGTTCCCCCATCCCCTCGTCCTCCTCCTCTTCCTCTCTGTATCTCTCTCCCTCTCTCCTTTCTTCTGCCTCCCTCGTCTCCGGCTTTTTCTCTGAATTTCACTTTGAATCCACCACTCGTCTGATCACGGCTTTATAAAGCTGTCAACAGAATTTTCTTTTAAAAAAAAAAGCCTCTTTTATCTGCATTCGGCCTCCAAACCGACTTTAAACACATCTGTATTACAGCTACAGATGTCTATGTTAATAATCAGTAATCCTCCTCCCTCTTCACCTTCACACACAGTTATACGAGCTGCTCCACACACACACACACACACACACACGCGCGCTCTCCGACATGACGAGGATGTTCTTCAAACTGTCTCAGGCGTTTACGACATTTACTGTACGCAGCATTAATGTTGGCACTTGACAGCCGCGGCCTCAGAGGGGAAAGATGACCTAAGTCCTCAGAGATGGTGCTTCGCTCTGCTTGGCGGCGGTAGTGCTGCTGGTGGTGGTGGTGGTGGTGGTGCGTTAAAAAGGAAAAGGAGCGGCGCTTAAAATAGGATCAATGTTCGAGTTATTAAAAAATGATAGACATGTATGGGCCTAAATAAAGAGGTCAATAAAGCCCCGAGCCCTGTGGCGTGATGTTTCAAAGCCTGCACACATGGAAATTCATGTTACAAATATGAGTTTAGAGCCAAAGGCAAATTATTTTATTCAAATATTCTTAATTTATCCGTCTTGTCTATTTTAGACTTTGAAATTATTTCTGAGCATTGCTTCTTAAAGGGATAGTTCAACATTTTGGCAAATTGACCCATTGCTATAATCCCTATACAGTAGTTTTAGCAGTATGTTCGTTACCTTTAATTGTCGGTGCAAGCTATTTTTAGAACGTCGGAGCAGAGCCGTGAGCTGCTCAGAGCTACGCTACGGAGGCTAATGAGATTTCTTGGTTTCCCTCATCAAACTCATCAAATACACAATCCAACAACTCCAAAACACTCTGGTGGACAAGTTGTGACCTGCACATTCACCACGCTATGAGATAATAACAGAACGTTACGAGACAGAGTTGTTTTAGAGGTAAATTCATGCAAAACAGCTGATGCGCGTTCCCGTCGGGAGCATTTTTTCTGCAAGCAGACTCTGCATTTGCCTCTAAAACAACTCTGTCTCTTAACGTTCCGTTATTATCTCATAGCGTGGTGAATGTGTGCCAAAATGTTGAACTATCCCTTTAAGCTCACACTCAAACCAAAACTGAATAAACCGAACAACAAACAGGGATTTTTCACTTTTTTCATTCTCCTTTCATTTTGTTTGTTTCGCGGGATTAAGACGTTATTTCGACGAGTGGGTGACACCGGTAAAGTGAGCCCACCTTATACCTTTTTTTTTTTTTTTTTAAAACAGCGGCTTCTGTCATATTTATTATGTCATTATAAGTGAAATAAGTCAAAAACCTCCACCTCCACCTTTTATTCTCCTACAGTAACTTGCCATGTCTTTTTTTCAAACACCGTGACTCACTCTGATTTCTTTCTTTGAGAAAAACACAGAAAGAGAGAGAGAAAGAGAGTTAAAGTCTCAGGAAGTTAAAAAATAAAAAGCACAACAAACTCTATATGAGGGAAACGTTGTGCGCTTTGGCCCGTTGCCACCGTGTGAATGTGGAAGTAAGAGAGTAACACGGCTCTTTATATCGCGGGCGGCGGCGGCGGCGCTGACTATAGAATGAACTTCAAACTTCTCGCAGATTTACGAGGGGCTGCCCTGGGGGGGCGGGGGGCAAATGAAAGGAGGCATTTTTCACCTTGTGTACGTCTGACTGTGTGGTAATGTGTGCATTTGTGTGTCTATATGTATGTGTGTGTGTGTGTGTGTGCACGCATGCTCATTTGTGTAAAGTAGACGAGAAAGAAAAAAAAGAAAAACAGTTTGAGAGTGGAAACCCTGCACTCGTCGTCTCACCTGCATGTGGTCGGATGAGTGCGAGGAATGCAGAGCAGCTTGTAGCGAATGTAAATAAATAACTTTAAGTTTAATTATTACAAACACACACACACACAGACACGGGGGTCCGGGTTGCCAGATCTTCTGTGTGTGTGTGTGTGTGTTTGTGTGTGTTTGTTGGCTAAAAACAGCTCTGGAGTGCACGCGGAGAAGCCAAAAGTAGTAGTGGTAATGATAGCCGTAGTAAAAGAGGCAGTGGTGGTGGTTGTAATAATATCTGTGGCTTCAAAAATAACGGTTGTAGTATTTCAATCTGTTAATAATAGAAGCAGCGATCATCACAGGAACAGCAGAGACAGTAGAAGTTGTAGTAGTAGTTGTAGTCGTTGTAGTACTGTAGTTGTAGTAGTGGTGATGCACTCTGTGGTGATACTGGCACTTAAATGTAGCTATTTCCTTTTTATAGGTATTTTCATTTCTACTTATTAAACTATTTACAGAGGGAAATAATGAATGTTTTATGTGAAAACATTTATGCGATGACTGAACTTCCTGCATAACAACCGAGGCTGCCAAAATAGCAGCTTTTGGTATTTCAATATGTTTAATAACTCAAGCAATAACTAATTAATAGCAGTGATAATACAGTACACTATCACTACCTTTTTATGGTTGTTTAAAGTTTAAATCTGCATTATTTACAGTGCCAGAGGGGAAACGTGTGCATGTACGGTATTTAATGACTCTACATCCTGCAAACAAACATTAGCTCCACACGGTAATGACCTCCATAAAACTAATGTTGAACCGTGATTTACACGACGCTGCAGTTCATTCATTAGTTAGTAAGATCTAGTTACTAAGTGCATGTGATGTACAACACTTAAATAGTGCTTATGCATTAATGCACCAGTAACTTAACACTCAAAAAAAAGGGACCAGTCATCAAAATAAGAGCCTGCTGTTATGAGTTGATCTGTTTGTATGGAGTGTAAAGAGTGACAATATGTTATGCCCCCCTTTCTCTGTATTGAATACACTGATATATTGATGAGTTCATTTGCAAAAGCAGATAAACGCCATTTTATTCTTTGCATAGTGTTGTTTTCAATAAAGCTTCTTTTTTTTTTGAGATACTTCTGTTTTGTTACGTCTCATCTCTTTGGTCAAAGCCACTCAACTTTGGTTTGACTTATATGACCTGGTGTAAATGATAATAAAAAAATCTTTGAAAAATCCCTGAAAATTAAAAAAAAAACGAAGTTATCTGCTTTTGAAAATGAACTATTCTATATTATCTTAAATACACCTATGTACTATATTTAACCTCACTTTATTAGTATGAGTTATTTTAATATTTACTTGTTGGAAATTTATCATATTTGGTTTTCAGCCTCTTTTTAATGTCTTCATTTTATCAATCTCGTTTTTTTTACGTGGGTTTTACGTGGGTGGTTTTGATCAAACTTTTTTTTTTACATCTTTCAAAGACACTTAATTGCATATTTTGTATGAAATGCACGCACCAACTTAGATCAAATACTGTATTTGCTAATAAGTCTTTTAATTTATTGTTTCTATTTTTGAACACTTTCATTTTGACACACAGTGTTGTTGATTGGGCACCTTCCTGACTCCATACATGTATCTTTAATCTTATATAGTATTTCCATAACATTTTGATTGCAGGACTTTTATGTATAATTTTTTGTCTCTTTTTCATTGTAACCCAGGAAAGTCTTCACTTTGAGGACGTTTTTCCACTGCTTGTGATATGTATTATTGATTATAGAGGGAGAGGTGTAACCAACAGAAATCATTTGGGTTTTTGATAATAAAAAAATAAAAAAATAAATGCAGTATTAAAAGTGATAATCTCTTTCTCACCACATCATGGGAGGCGTCGTTCTCTGGCGTCTGGGGCGGCTCGGTGGCGGCGGGACTGTTGGACGGCATGGCAAGGAGCGGCTCGGTGAAACCAAGAGTACAAAGTAAAAAAAAAAAAAAGGAAAAAAGGAACAAATCAAAACATGGGAAAGGTCCTCAGAAGCACCAGGTGCGGCTTCATTCAAGCTGTCTGTCTTCTCTGTCTTGTCTGTCTTCTCTGTCGGTTGGTTGGTTGGTCAAACGCTCACTGGTTCACTCTGTCCTCCCCCTCTCCTGGGAGAAAAAAAACACACACACAAACACACACAAACAGACACACAGAGGGACATGAGTGGATATACAGTGAGAGGAAATTCACCAAAGCTTAAGTAAGAAATCATTCACAGCATGAGGCCGACATCTTCCTATTCCCTCTTCCTCCTCCTTACTCCTCAGTCTATCCACTTTCTGCTCAACCTTTCTCTCACACACACACACACAGAAAGCCCCGGGGTCGTGGCTGTACAACAGGTGTGTGTATGTGTGTGTCTCTATGAAGTACAGTTGATGGATGGGATCGCTACATGCAGAGCAGAAAAATATTCAATTTCTGAGCAGTAACAGGTTAACACACACATTTATGCACACACATGAACACACACATGTGCAGGTGTCCTCAAAGGAATCTGCAGGAATCGGGGTTGCTTTCAACATGGCTGTCACACCATGATTGATGTGGCCCGTGTATGTGTGTGTGTGTGTGCATGTGTGTGCGTGCGTGCCCATTTCATTAGACAAAATGGCTGCAGGTTAAAAAAAAACAAAAAAAAAGGGATTTTCTCCCACGAGCATGACACAGACATGTTCGAATCATCATGGTTTAAAGAGGCAACACAAACGTCGCACAGACAGTGAAGCTGAAAATATCACAAATCTCAAAAAAACATCATTCATTCAAAACAGTCCAAGGCTGCATTGGATAATATTTGCAATATTGATTAATTGGGAAATCCCTTGGCATCCTTTTCTAACAATAGAAGGAAAAAGACACATTTAAAAAAAGAAAAGAAAGAATGACGTGCAAAAAAATGTGTTTTCAGGCTCTCAGCAACCAGGACTATGATTATATATAGTTTGTTTTTAAGCACTTATTCAATGTGACATCTTGTTAAACCTACCGGGATCTGATTTACAATCACTTACAGCAATGGAAAACAACAGGAATTCACATTTAAGAAGCTGTAGGAAGCTGTTTCTTTCCCCCCTCCTGCAGCATTAAATGTAACACTGGTGGTTTAGAGAAGCTTGCGATAGTGTAAAACGTCACTACTTTGGAAAAAAAAACACGAAAAAAAAAACGGACGTCTGTTTTGAAGGGCGTTCAGTGCAGAGCGAGGCAGCCATGTGTGACCTTGTGAGTACTTCATCTTGGCTCCCTATATTTGCCTCATCATCTACGGATCGGCTGTGGAAATGAGTTAGAGCGAGAACAAAAGGAAATTTAAAGTGTAATTGTTCTTCAAGAGGGGATGGGAGGAGGGGGAGGGAGGAGAGGGGTCGCAGGGGTCGGATTTAAAGGCTCAAGAACTAGTTTTGACTGTAAAACCGAGATTTCATAAACATTTTGGTTTGAAATGTGCTCTCTTTCTCACACACACACACACACACACACACATCAGTCGTCTCCATTTGTTTTGGCAGATTTTGGGCACTTGAGCACGTTTAAAGGCCGTTTACCAGCAGTTATTGGCAAACAAACTTGAGCAGAATGTGCCCATATCTGTCTATCGGGCTCGTTTCTGTTCACAGTTTAAGTCTTTTAGACACACGAAGGAGCTGATTGATCGTCACACTGGGAAAAAGACTCAGCTCATGTTGGTGGAGACGTAAAAAAACAGTGTGGTGCTGTTTCACTTCTCTCTGTTAAATCCAATGCAGTTGGCTTTGCTTAAACTTTTCTTTTGGGAAAAAAAAAGGCAATACAAGCAGATTGAAAGACAACCAGCCGAGGAAGCACTACCTTGATGATCAATAAAGCAAACGTGGTGTAGAAGATGTCTACATTTTTTCTGTTTTAGCCTCTTAAACCTGAGTGTTGCTGCTTTTCCTGATCATATATTGTGAAGTATCTGTGACTTTGATGTACTGATTAACATCTAACAACACTTTTTTTTTTACTACTTTAACTTGAACTCAGTTTTAGACAGTATATTTGTATTTCCAGCATTTCTCAAATTCTCACATATTAGTTTTGACATTAAACCTGCAATGACCGATTTTCGACCCCTTGGGGGCAGCATAATCAAATCATAGCCTAATCAAATTGTAAAGACACCATTGACAAATCGTGACCTTTTATGATAAAATGGTGACACAGTAATAGAATCTGGAGCTGTGTTTTATCGACCTGGTGAATCTCCCCTATTGACTCAAGGGATGCACGCTAACTATCGGTATAGATAACTATCGGCCCGATATTGGCTGATAATTATCGGCCAAAATACACAGTTTAGTCCGATAATGACTTATTTTTTGTACCGATTACCAGAGTCAATTATAGATGGCCAACAATGCCTAAATTTTAGCTAATTTTCAGTCCTTTGTTGCTCCCTAAGTTGGTTTGAA
The DNA here is from genome assembly GCF_905171665.1 of Trachurus trachurus. Taxonomy (NCBI): domain Eukaryota; kingdom Metazoa; phylum Chordata; class Actinopteri; order Carangiformes; family Carangidae; genus Trachurus; species Trachurus trachurus. The sequence goes on from NC_139910.1 coordinate 8,347,369, forward strand.
ACAATTACTGTCATAACTGTTGTTGTTATATCATTTGGTTAAGTCAGAGGCAGAGCTATAATGTTAAATTCATCTTTACTCACTACATCTAAGCCTTTCTTAAAGCAGAAGTAAGCGATCCGGTCGTTTTGGCTAATGCTGCGTTCCAGGTAGGCTTTTGAAACCGTAAATTACAGCTTCAAGTCACAACTTACGACTTTGTAGCGTTTCAGGCAACCCACTCGTGTTTTTCCGACCTGTTTTACCGGTGAAAGTCACTATAACGGCCACTCGTAACTTCCGACCCGTGAACTCGTACCAGATCGAACTGGTACCACTTCACAGGTCGGAAAAACACGACTTACGAGTTTCCTTGAACGCACCATAACAGTCCTCGTCCCTACGTCACCACATTCACGGCGTCCCTTGGCTGCACACACAGCCCTGCATGCCGTTCTCTCTCCTCATTGGATAAAAACTGTAGGATACGATAAATGTTTTCTCCTCGGTTCAGAGCAGAGCAGAGGGACTGACAGACCCGTGTTTCAGACCAAACACTCTATGTAAGTGATTGCTGTCGGAAGATATAACTATTTAAGACTTATATTAACACAAAAATATCACTTACTTCTGCTTTAACCACATATTAAAAATGTTAGCGGTTATCGGCATAGGTTATGAGAAGCAGGAAATTATCGGCTATCAGTATCGGTGGAAAAATAGAGTTATCATGCTCCCTAATTGTCTTTTTTTGCTCTATTTTTGGTCTCCACCGTCTCTTCCACTAAACTCCAGAGGTGAACATCTGGCTCTTTACCTGATAAATGCTCCACTGTGTTCACCAGCTAGTTTCTAACTGTCTTTTTGGTGCATATTGTGTATATAACGTTTTTTTTTAGAGCTGCCAGCTGCAAAACTGACTCAACAGGAGCAGTGAGAGTGAAGTTGTGGATAAATAATTAGCTATAAAACTCAAGAGTGAGAAGAAACGCAGGCTCATACATACAATACAATACAATCGTGACTCTGATTGACCTCTTTCAGTCACATTATTTATGTTATTTTAAATTACCGGCTATAAATAGTCAAAACTAATACCACAATTTTTCGAAAACAAGGGTAGTTATTGATGAAACACAAACGAGGTCAACCGAGGTGAAATGCTCTCTCGTTTCTCACAGACTGTTTGGTGGTGAGTGTTATCATCTGGTGATGCAGCATCAAGGCGGAAGCAGTGTGGCTTCGCCGGGCCGATTACGGTTACCCATGAGGCCCTGGGGCAAAAAAAAGTTAGTGTAGCACTGAACACCAGTTCCTCCTCCCACTCTTCCTCCTCTTTGCGTTGTCTACTGTAAGTATCTTGTTACCGCTAAGTACCCATTAGCACAGAACGCACAGCAGCTTCGTTATAGTTTATCGAGAGAGAGCAAGAAACCAAACACGAGCCGGTTTTTCATTCAGGGATTTGCACCGTGCGAGCACCACATCATCATCATCATCTGCAACACTACGTACTACCACCACAGCAACATACAACCTGCCCAAGAGCTCCTTTGGGGGGTTTTAAGCTTGTATTGCCCTTCAGCGGTGCTTTTTTCCCCCCAAACTAATATCCAACCAATCAAATTACATGCAAACTAATTGCCTCACAGTGGTTCTTAGTTCAATACACTTCATAAGCAGATTCAGATCAGTTGTGAAAACTGTTCATCTGCTCTTCATCTTTTAATAACATTGTAATGGATTTTCATTTGTTACCCATATTAAAGATTTTTTTTTGTTTTTTGAGTTTTAGATATGTAAATAAAACCAACTTGATTTATTTTGTGTGTTTGACAGAAGGCTAAACTGCCAGCTAAAGCATACAGTACAGTACACATTGCACAACACACATAATGTTTGTCAAAATAGCCTCCAGTTCATTTATTTACTTCTGCATGAGCACGCCTCTCATAAAGTTTTTGTTCCTTGTATTTTCTTTTTGGTGGAGTGATGTGTTCAGACTGGTGGCAGATACTGATCAACAACAAAATGTAACGTTTGCAAGTTGCACCTAAAACAGAAAAGCTGTGTATCTCATGCAGCAGCAGCAGCAGCAGCAGCAGCAGTGAGAGAGAAGCTGAGGAAGCTGCAGCCAGTGTGTCTGGCTTTGCTCAAGACGTATTGTGTAGCTGCTACAGTACAGTATGTCACTCCTCACGCTGTGGCCTTGCATCACCTACTGTAAAGACAACAGGCAGCCGGCCAGCGTTACCAGCGGAAAAGACAGGGGTGGAAAAAACTTTGCAGAAATGGGTGTACAGTATCCACCAACACCACCACCACCACTACTACCCCCCTAGGGCTCCATGCACGAGCTCCAACCAGGCTTCAGGCCCGGGCTTCAAGTCCTCCAAGTTCTGCATATTTAGGTCACACACACACACACACAGACACAGACACACAGACACACACACACACACCTCACACTCTCAAAGCAAATGTATATACACTGATTTAAATTGTTCCAGTGTTCATGCCAGCAGTGGTTTAAATTAGACCATAGTCAAAGGCCCAAGCAGGGGCCTGCGCTGGTGGGAGGAGAAATGGTTGCGCAGAGAAAAAGCTCCAGAGGTGTGTCAAGGTAGTGAGAGTTGGACAGTGACGAGACAGGGAAGTGGGCGATTTGACTTCACAATAAAAGCATTAAATATATAGATATATATTTTTTTTAATGGTTTCATTGTCTAATTTGATTTATATTATTGGAGTATAGTTGTTCACATGCATTTTGTGCTGCTGTAGCTGTAATGTAAATGGAGTCAGAAGTCTTTTTGTCATAATTTGGACTCGATGATGAGGACTTCATGTTAACGATGGTGCCTGGATAGATAAACGTTTGCATTAATCTAATTCCTAAAGTCTGGATAATTTTATTTTATTAATTTTAGTTATTTTCTAATGGCCTATATTCACAGAAGTGCAAGGTCACCGCTGGATTTTGGAAGCTCTAAGGTCACCTGAGGTCATGGGTCCAAAATCCCTCAACATTTAGGTCGGTAACATATTTTCAGTGTACAGATTTGTCTTGGTTTCGTTACACTATTACTGATTATAAATGGTTTATTTCCCAAGGGCTTGTTTCAAACTGTCTCCACAATGTTGGAGATACTTGGGAGATACTGAATACTTTACTTATTGTTGACTTAAAAATATCTAAATCTTAATAATCTGAGTCTAAATAGATGGGATCAACCAGAAATAGTTGTTTTAAACCAAAATATCAATGGACAAATCACAGTTTCCAGTGACTCTAAAGTCAAAGTTTTTGTGATTTTTACTATTTGTGATTGGGGGTTGGGGTTGCATATTAATAATCATGAATAAATACTCCAAGGAATAATAATGTTTTTTTTTTTTAATTCTAATTAAAGTTTTCATCTCATTAATCATAAAAATAATTGTTGGTTGCAACCTCTCAGGTCTTCAGTGCCGGATTATTACAACCGTTTCCAAATTGTCTCTCTGTGTTAATCACTTCACAGACATAAAATATGAAATAAATAAGAAGAAACGAATGATGTCAATAACAACTAAAGCAATTAAGGCCTCATAACTAGATTTTGAGTTCATCTTGGAGGACAAAGACAGATATTAAACTTCCTTGGTGTGTATTTGTATAATATTTATGACCCAATAAAGCTAATTATGCATAGTCAGATGATGATGATGAGCATTATTTTTGGTCTTTGGGTTTTTCTGGGTGGGGATATTCCAGCCCTGCTCCTTTAATTGCCTCTTTGAAGGCAAATTTAAGGATGTCATTCACAGATTTATCAATAATAATCGACACCCCGACAACATATTCAGTCTACAAGACAAGTTAAATCTTTCTTTAACAGCACATTATTTCAACTCAAGAGATTATGGAGGAAAACTGGAAGATATTTATTAATAACTTCAATACATACATTGCATGAGATCGTGTAATTGTGAGTCGTATAAAGTATTTGATAAGGAAAAAAAGGCCAAAAACAAACGCGAGGAGGCTTTTATTTTTAAAGAGCAGACCGGAAGTGCCCCAGCTGCTCGCACTGACTTGACGGAGAACAGCTTTATGACAATTAATATTGGGAGCGACCTCACGCGGCCTTTACCGGACGGCCTCGTCTCATAAACGGCGTATAATCCCGGTGGGGTGTGTATGTGTGTATGAGTGTGTAGCCTATGTGTGTGTGTGTTTGTGTTGGGGCGGGAGGCCGCGCGGTGAGAGAGAGACACGTGTCCGAGTTGTGTAGCGACGATAAGCTTTACTGGGTCAGGTAAAAAACACACACACACACACACACACACACACACGGAGGAGGAGGAGGGGGGGCGCGTTTCAGACCGAATGCACCCGTTAACCCCGGCGAGGCGAGGCGCGCGCACGTACGCTGCACGGCCGATCGAGGAGGAGGAGGCGCTCGCGCTTTTCGCTTCTCTCTGTTCCGCGCGCTGATGTGTCTGTCTGCATCTGGTGGTTGAAGCGGACGGTGCCGTGCGCTCCGGTTTAACGTTACCTGCTGGTGGTGTCTAGGAGGGGGGGCAGGGGGGGGCAGACTGGGGAGGGGGAGGAGGGGGGGTAAAGGGGGGGTCCGCCGGACAACGTTTAATAACACACAGCCCGTTAAATAATGACGTGCCGCCCGGTTCGCCGTGATTTTCCTCCCACCACCGTTGGAAAAAAAAACAAAAAAAAAACAGAGAAGTCCTCAAGTTCACGTTCACGAACCGCTCCGTCTTCTTCACTTCACGCGCACATCATCTCCTACTAAAACAGAACCAACGGTCTCGGCTGCGGAGCGCGCGAGCCAGCCAGCCAGCCAGCCAGCGCGCGAGCCAGCGCGAGCGATGACTTTAGGAGACAGGAGATGACTGTATAGGACAGTATAGCAGCCGTGCCGCGAGGCCAAAATGTAATGTTTATATATTTACCGTGTCGTCCGTCCCTCAGGCACCCGGACCCTGACGGTCGTCGCTCTCTCTCCTCTCGTTCACTCTCTCACTCTCTCTCTCACTCCCTCTCTCTCTCTCTCTCTCTCCCTCCTCGCTCGCGCTCTACCGGGTCTTCTCTTCTCTCCGCTGCTGGCTCGCGCTCCCCCGCCTGCCCCCCCTCTCTCTCTCTCTCTCTCTCTCTCCTACCGACCTGCTCGCTCTCTCTCTCACGAGCCGCAGCAGAGGCTCTGCCGCACCGGAGAGAAAGTTTCCGCGGGGTCCTAAAGTCTACATCCAAAAAACCCCGTGCGCGCGCATCTACACACACACACAAACACACGCACGGGCCCAAACTAACACTATAACACACACACACACACACACACACACACACACACACACACACTCCAACACAAAAGACAGGTGTAGCGTTAGAAGACATGAACGGATTACCGGCCTGTGGAGCTCCGGCGCCCCGGGGCCTGAGAGAGGGTGGAGGGGCCCCGCAGCAGCAGAGACTGTGTAGCCTAGTGTATAAAGTGACTTCAGATGTGTCACAAAGATGTTAAAAGTTGTTATAAGACACAAAACAGCCTCAAAGACACGTGATAGAAACAACTAAGAGAATCAAATTCACTATAAACAGATGCAAAAACAACTACTATAGAAATGAAAAATGGCAACAAAGATATGAAACAATAGCAAAAAGAGATGGTAAGAAGACACAAAATGATCATTGAAAGACACACAAAAAGACAAAATGACAACAAAAAGAGACCAAATAAGCCACCACAAAGATGCAAACCAACTACGGTAATGAGATTAAAAATGACAACCAAGAAAACCAACGAAAAATTGCCACAAAGAGATGTAAACTTACCAAAGAGACACAAAAAAAGTCACAAAATGACCATGAAAGAGTTGAAAAATTACAACAAAATAATAACGGAGATGCAAAAATATATATAATGTGAAGAAAAATTATGATAAAGATGTAAAAAAGACATGAAAGATTACCATAAAAATTCACAAAATTACCAAAAACACACACAAAATGACCATAAAAACATACAAAATGACCATAAAAAGATGAAAATGTCAACAAAAAGCGACATAATAACCAAATAGTTTGCAAAACAACTACAAAGGGATGAAAAATCACAATCAAGATGTGAAAAAGTACAACAAAGAGATGGAACTGTACCATTTAAAGACACAAACTGACCATAAAAAGACAGAAAATGACCATAAGGAGATGCAGAGTGTCAAAAAAAGGTGACAAAATTATTATTACTATACTGTATTGATTGAACACACCAGCCGAATTGATCAGGATGACTCTGAGATCTTAACGAACCATAGTTGGTGAGTTTTCAGTGACTAGTTTTGAAAAACCTCTGTGACTGGGCTTGTTTAAACCACGATCATCCAGCAAGTGACTGACTATCTTGCAAGCAAAAGAAAACGCCCCGGGCTCATTGTTAACGTTGGCTTGTGGTTTCTGTTGTGTAACTTAGTTGTGATTATAGAGGCCGATCCTGAGGAGGGATTTAAAAACATAAATACATCATTATCAGAGTTAGACCGACCCATATATTGAACAATATTACGTACGTAAATCACCACCATCTGCTGATATATGATTACAACATTTTTTAAAACTCTTATAGTATTGTGTTGTATGAGGCTGTGATCAATAATTCTGACTTTAATGTGAACCTGGGGTCAATGTAATATTAGCGTGTCGGTGTCACAGCTGCTGGTTAATGTGCGGTCATAATAATCATATAATAACTGCAGCGGTGTAAGAGGAGCTTCCTGTAACAATATACAGTATGTTTGATGTCGCCATGTTACAACCTGAGGGGGAAAAATGTCATGTTTGTAAAGGCTTAAAATGAAATAATTAAATATTGACTTGATCCATTTTGGCATTAATGGTATTTAAGCAAACTGGGACGTTCTTCTCAGTTTGTGTTATTTGCACACATGGCGGCGTAGCTGATGTTTTACTGCTGACCCTTTCAATTGAACCATGTCACGACTTGCAAATGTTTAAAACGTGTCTTGTGTTTCTTTTTTCTTCTCTTTGGGGGCGGGGGGGGTTGCACATCCCCAGGTTGGACACCGCTGTGTTAAACAGGTTTTATCTCCAAAATAAAAGCGTGATACCGTTGATGTAGGAAGTGTTTTAGTCACAGTTTATTTGGCTATCTCCTCCCTCTCTACTTTTACCATGTGTGCTCATTTGGCGTGTTAGTTTTTATTCTGGCCTGACTCTTCTTTCTCCCTAACGTTTTTCAAACAGGTGAAGCCGAGGCCTCTCGCAAAACAAGTCGGGACCTGCTGCAGATGTGGTATTCTAAGAAACATGTGGAAGAAAAGCAGAAAATACACTGAAAGCAAACAAGACACAAGGGGTGTTTTCCTTTGGCTCATACTCAGTGGAGGAAGAACTGAGTAAATACCAACATGAGGAGAAAGAAAAGGGGGATGAGAGAAGCACTGTCATGTTAAAGCAGCTTCAGTTTGTCTCTAGTTATTAAAATCTCATAACTCAATCAACTTAATAAACATTATACATTGATTTACGGCTCTGGATTTTATCTCTTATTATTTGTAGCCCACATGTTTATAGTCTGAGAGGACACCTGCAGACAAAACTCAGGGCTGAATGGTGTATGGCCAAAGATAATAATCATTAAAAAAAAATGGAAATACTTAGACATAGAAAGTCATAAACTTGTGAGAGGAAAAAAACACAATGTTGCAGGGAAAAACAGGGAAAAAAGTTGTGTGGAGAAAAAATAAATAAATAAATAGGGCTAGGGTTAGGGGTGAGACAAAAGTTTTTGTTTTTTTTAAAGTCACATTTGCAAGAAAAAATTGAAAATTTCTATGACAAAATTGGAAAATTTTACAAGAATTCACAGATTCTTGAGGAAGAAACTCTACTTTGCATGGGTGGAAAAAAAAGAAAGTGAGACAAAAGTTGAAAATTTACGAATAAAAGAAGAGAAAAATATAAAATTTGCAAGATCATCAATGACAATCTATAACCTTAAGTTGGGACGGTCCTTTCAGAACCATATTTGACATGCAACTTCATTTGAATTGAACATGGGACATTATTATAATGACACAAAGTAGGTTAGGAAAAGAGGATTCTGGAGAACACATGTTATGATTTGTAGATGCAAGATTATATTCGACTATATGTATTTATATAACATATAATGTTATTGGAAATATGTTTTATATGTATTTTTTGTTTTTTTGGCTGAGGGGCCTTTACAACATAACACCCCCCACCCCTGTTTACATATAATAAACCTACTCCCAGGTTGTGATGTCATTGTTATCACAGCTGAAACTAATTATTATTTTTCATCAACTTAGTATTAATCACAGAGTCCATTAAATGTCCTGAAGCTTCTTTTGTCCAAAAATATCCAGGTTACAATGACATAAAGCAGCAAATCCTCACATTTAATTCCAAATATGTGTAGTTTTTCCATCAATATATGACTTAAAAGATTATTGAAACCATCATCTGAGTTAAGCGTTACTTCAACTGTCAGATCAAACAGACTCTCACTGCACGATGACCAGTGGATTTTTTTTTTCTACCTCTAAGGGAGATGGTTAAACTTAGTTTGACCTCAGGGAGGAAGAAAAAAGTGAACTGATCTTTACTACAAAGGGTCATAACTGCTCTGGGGTGGTGTGTGTGTGAGTGTGTGTGTGTGTGTGTGTGAGTGTAGTGTTTATAGCAGTCAGTGAGGTCACCAACACACAGACAACCTCAAAGAGCTTTATTCACGTCTATAGTTCACACCCCCACGACGACGCAGACAACACACACACAGAGTCGTGACCTCCGGGAGGAAGCTCATGGGAAAAGTGAGAACTGCTCATCCATACTAATGAGGCCACTAAATCAGGGACAAAGTTAAAAAGTCCCAAGATGAATGAAGGGGGTAAAAAAAAAAAAAAAATTGGTGTATTTTTAGTGTATGTCCGTGCTGGGTGGGACGGTGGTGGTGGTGGTGGGTATTTATAGAAACTGGGTTAGACAGGAAGATGTGGAAAAAACAAGTGAAGTCACCAGATTTTTGTGACAGTTTTGGATTAAGATGTGATTAAAAACCAAAAAAAAATAAAATACCAGGCTGTTAGTTAGTATTATTATCCTACTCTTGTATTCCCAACATTCCTGGCATGGTTGAAATTTGTAGGCTAGTCATTTAGCAGGCCTAAAAATAGGAGGTGCTTTGTTAAGATGAGGCTGTTTTCCATTACTTAGTACAGCAAGAAGAAGAAGAAGATGGTGGTGGTGGTGGAGGGTGGAGGAAGAATCCAGATGATTAACATGAGAAAGAGAAGCTAAAACAAAACAAACTGTCCTTTCTTTTTACTTCACATTTAGTCATTTAGGAGACTATTTAGAGATTTAGACAAAGTGGCTGCAGCTTCAGTGCAGTAGGAGGCCTTGGTGTGAGTATAAGTAGCTACTAAATCTGGCCGACAAGGCCAAGTGCCAGAAGATCAGGCAAAGACGTGAACCCAAGGTGCAAAGTGAGGTGAAAGGTGAAGAAGGGAGAGTCATTTCAGGAGAGACTTGGAAGATACAGAGGGACGTACAGTACAGTACCTGCTCCGATTGGACCCGATAACGTCAACCTTCAGGGAACCATCGACAAGAACACAAACAAAAGTAGAACAGCAAAAACAAAAAACACAAGGTCTGACCAACATTGAAGCAACAAGAGCTTCACCAGGTCTTTAAAGCAGAAGTAAGCGTTATATTTGTGTTAATATAAGTCTTAAATAGTTATATCTTCCGACGGCAATCACTTCTATAGAGTGTTTGGTCTGAAACACGGGTCTCTCAGTCCCTCTGCTCTGCTGTAAGCCGAGGAGAAAACTTTCCTTGTATCCTACAACCTTTATCCAATGAGGAGAGAGAACAGCATAAAGGGGCGGTCCTCTCTGTGTGTGCAGCCAAGGGATGCGCGTGAGTGTGGTGACGTAGGGACGAGGGCGGGGACTGCTAACTCCATCGGCTGACAAGAAGTTAGCCAAAACCACCGGATCGCTTACTTCTGCTTTAATTGACTTCTCAAAACGATTAATGAAGCCACGACTGAAGAGACTCGATCACTTTTAGTTTTGACAGAAGGCCTTGGTCGGTCGACTGTAGAAATCTCATTGAGGGCAGGGGACGCAAAAAACGCAGAAATATAAAGAGGAACCAGTTTTTTTTAGTGTTTTATACGTAATAAAAAGAAATATAAAAGGTGCCTGGACTGGCTAATATTGGTGCGATGTTTGACCTTTTATTTGGGGAGTCTTGGGTCAACACTGTAGATCAAACATCATGCGTTACCACATTATGGACAAGTCATAAAGAAGTCAAAAAAATACTGTACAACTGTGATTTTACTCACTACAAGAGACGAAATTGATTAAACATTTTCAGTGCACTTCCTGTTTTAACGTCTTAGTCGCATTTGAAGTGATGGCAGCTACGAATGTGGAGGGATGGACGTTTAGATGGTGCAACAGAAACAGACATAAGGACATTGAAAGGAGTGTGGGTTTTCATTATTGGACTTTCTGTTTTTTTTTTCTAATTTCTTTTTGGTTGGACAGATGGAAAAACAACAAATAAACCTAAAAGTGCAGAGTATCAAGGTTTTTGGGACAGATCAAGTTGTTGTTTTTTACTTATTGTTGGTAAATGTCTGTTAAAGGGATAGTTCAACATTTTGGCAAATTGGTCCATTGCTCTGGTGGACAAGTTGTGACCTGCACATTCACCACGCTATGAGATAATAACGTAACGATACGAGACAAGAGTTGTTTTCAAGGTAAATTCATGCAAAACCACTGTTGTCAGGGGCAGTTTTTCAGCAAGCAGTCTCTGCATTTGCTTCGAAAACTCTGTTTACTATCCCTTTAAATGTACTTGTGTATGTGCATACTCCTATATTGCAAGCTGTTGTAAATGATTTATTAAAGACAGTACAACCGCAACTGATTGATCGATTCGGTCCAACCAAACAAACTTAAAAGATCAATAAGCAGTTGGAGGATATGCGGTGAAAAGTAAATATCTTGGAACAGCCGTTGCAGAAAACGAGTCAACAATGAAACATGAAACTCCATGAAACTCTTAAGGATTGTAAGTTTACTGTACTTTGCTTCATTCCACCACCGGTACAGTTGTGGCCTATAGTCGTTGCCATGTAGATTGTTGCATGTATCTCATATTTCTTGTTTATTTTAGCATTCCCAGTTGAGTTCCCAAGTTGAGTGTTGGGAGTTGTTGCGATATCATGGGATTTTAGGAGGTAGAAGCTGTGCGCCAGATGAGGGAAGTCAAGGAATTTTACAAATGGGTCACTTTCCAGGAGTACAGCAGAGTGTGGTTTCCAGCTTGTTTCACAGATTTATCACATTAGATTTTTGAGTTTTGCCAAACTGTAGCGCAGCAGAGCCTGTCGAACGAAAACCAAGAGGGAATTAAATACTGAGCTCATAACGGAGGTATGACATAGCGTAGTGTAGTGTTGTTGTAGTAGTGGTGGTGGAGGTCATGGAAAAATGATTGAATTATACATTACATACCCTTGTTTTTACGTTGCTCCATCCTCAGGTCAACTGTGTTTGTGTCCTGAGGATGGAGATACAAGTCGCAGAGACACACACATACACACACATACACACACTCCAGGGTTTGATGTTAAATATCATTTATTGCAGATTTATTATCCACACACGTTTTCACTCACACCGGCAGCTCCAGCACGTTCAGAGCTGCACGTGTTTACAGTTTCATGTCAGGACGCGTCTGCCCTGTCAGTCTTGATCTCTCTCGCACTCACACACACACACATTTACACACTCACACACACTTACACACACACCGAAACATGAGCTCATTCATTTATTAAATCACTCGTACGACCAGTCAATCATCCAGCAGACTGAAAATGTGATAATCCCAGTCACAGAAAGCGGAAGGTTCGTTAAAGAAGAACAGGAAACGACAGCAACAGCAACAACGACAAACTCTCCAGCTGAAAACTGAAATGTACACGACAGCTTCCTATGAGCACAAAGCTAAAAAAAAAACTGTTGAAAACGATATTGTTGATTAAAAAATACATGAAAATAAAAACTGAACCGACTTGAAACAAGCTCAGTAAGTCACTTTGGGTCATGCTCGATTTGCATAAAGAGTTTTGTTCAACATCTACAATGAAATGCGTTTTACAGAAAGCTTGAAAAAGCAGCAAAGAGCAACAAAGTGGGAGATGATGGGCAGTTTGAGCATTTTCAAGACATTCACGGACAAAACTTTGACTTTGCTTGTTGAATCAAGCGAGTTCAAGATATGAGACACTGCAGAGACCTCAGAGAAGAAGTCAAAGATACAAGTTTCTGTCCATAAAAACAAGAGAAAAGTAAAACTACAACTCCCATGGAGCATTGCTTCAAGGATCCTCCAGTAACAGATCTTTAAAATCCGTCCATGAAGAACAAAACACAACGTTTTCATTAAAGGATCAGTTCACCTCAAACTCCACTCATCTCCACTGTGTTAGAGAAGAAACCTGCATCTTTTAATCAATGACAAATTCACCTCACACCGTCCTTTTTCTCATCTTTTAATAATGAAACACTTGAGTTTGTAAATCCCAGGTTATGATTTCAACTCGAACTGAGCGTCATGGGAAGTCTCCCTCACCTTTGGATTGTAAATAAAAGTTATGTGTGAATTTAAGTCGACTCAAATTAAATATACAGAACAGTATTTTATAAGTAATTCACAATTTTAAATGTATTCCTTTTTTCTTTAGCCACTTCTTGTTTTTTCTGGTCTGGCTGCACAGTGTACTGTAGGTGATGATGACACTCAACCCCCCTCTCTCTTTCTTTTGGCTTTCACCCTGTTTGGTTTTGTTCATCTTCCCGCCTTTTTTCAGCCTTGAGCCAGGTTGTGACATGAAGTGTTGCCGCCTCGTAACAGCTGAGTTGATTATTTTTGTTTCTATCTGGTAAAAAAAAAACGAGTTGTGAGCAAATTCTCAACCAACTATTGTCTCATTTTTTTTCATTGACATTTTTAAAATCCTGTATGAGAAAAATCAGTGAAAAATAAACACAATAACTCTTTTTTCCTTTCTATTCCTTCAATAATCTCATGGTTTTCCTTGAGCTGCACCAGAAACTGAGTGAGGAGTATAAAAAAAAGTGTAATTTTGTGTGAACTGAACCTTTAAAAGAAACGTTTGTAAAATGGGGATAAAAATTAATGAAGCCCACTTCTACACCCACTTTGTTACTCTATTGCTACATCGACCTTGTTAAAGCCAGTGGAGTAAAATTGACTCTCTCTCTCTCTCTCTCTCTCTCTCCTTCACACACACACATACACATACACAAACTCACACACACACACACACAGACACACACACACACACACTTACACACACTCGCAGAGTAATCAGATATCTCCTCTTTAACTGTAGTCCCACTGCAGTACCGGGAATCCACAGAGAGGCATGGACAACCTGAGCTGCTATCATACCAGCATCCATGGCACTAATCTCATCCAGGACTCAGACTCCTGGACCGAGACCAGGACTTCGGCTCTCCACCCTGCATCGCCTCGGCCAGAGCCCAGGGAGGGGTCGGAGGGGGTCGGGGGGTGGGTTTAAAGGGACATTGCGTAACTTCTCCTGTTATCTATTCACGAAAATCGATTATTTTGTTCAAATTAATCAGTAATCCCCCCCATCAACAAACTGAAGTGTTCCTTTCAGCTCTGAATTTGCCGTTCGTATCATTCATATCTCCATGGAGCGGGTAAGCTCGGTGCTGGCTGCCATGTGGTGTCGCCATGTTTTTACGTTCATTGGCAGCGTGACGGTAGGAAACCACGGAAACTCAACCGGAGACACCGGAGCTGTCGGCTCAGGTCGAGGTGGCGTCTGTGAAAAGTCACCGCGGTAACGCAGTGAGGAGGAATGGAGCGTTAAGCCTGAGTTGTGCTTCTGCATTGCATTCGAAGTTCTGCGTCGAGGGAACGTGTTACTTCCGGTCACAGTAAACAATGGCAACTGAAAAACAAACGCTTTTATTGCAAATGTTGAAGCGCAGGCGACGAAGAAGACGTTTGCGGAGGTGGTCTGACCGACCAGTCGAGGCTTCGGGTGAATTAACACACTGACGTTCTGAGCGGACCAATCACAGTCCTTGTGGTTCGCGTCGCAATGCGTCGCAATGCGTCGCAATGCGTCAACACGACGCATAGTCAGGATTTTTTGGAGGTGCACGTCAGGCTACGACGTAGGGTCAGCGTAGGGGTCGGCGTCAACGGCGTAGCTACGCCATCGCCGCGACGCAGAAGCATAAACCATAAACCAGGCTTTACACTGATGCTGCATTCACCTGCAGTCGGGCAGACGGCCGTCGCTAACAAACCAGATGTCATTTTAGTCACAGAATGAGAGAGAAAGCCGGTAAAACTAAGTCAGGTAAACAATATGACATCGCCATGACAACATATTGTCACGTGTATTGTTTTGCCTCGTGCTGACGGACCACTTGTTTACATAGAGGCTTGTTTATGCCGTTACGTGCAGCGGCTGTTGTCCGTCTGCCCAATTTCACGTGAATGCAGCATGAAAAATACGATTGAGTTGCTTGCCATATACAACCGCAATGCTAGATGGGAGTAATTCCTACACAATGTACCTTTAAGGAGTGGGGGGTGGGACTGGGGGTGGGGGGGGTCTGGCCGGGCTCGATGGGAGCAGGAAACGTCCCATTAAAGCTTATAGTCTCAGCAGGGACTGACCTCACTCACGTACACAGAAACACACAAACCTAATGAATAAACGGCACAAAAAAAAAAAAAAATCAAATCAAAGCAATAAATACTAAGCACACAGTGCTGAAACTTAAAACTCTACATCTCACTTCTCCTCTTTTTGACCTTCCTCTGCTTTTATCTTTCTTTCTGTCTTTCTTTCTATTCCCCCTCTGGTTACAGTACGTCCTCAACTCCATCCTGATCCTCAAACTTTCCTCCTGCTTCATTTCATCCTTCACTGATTTCCCTAAAAACACACTTTTCTGTCTCTTTGCGGCGTCTTACTCGACCTTCTTGCGACTCATAAACACAGCGCATACACACACAGACACACACGCACACACACACACACACAACACACACACACATGCTACAGTACAAATCAGTAGGTTTCAGATTCCTCCTTTAGCTAAATCACAACAAAAGTAAAACCACAGTGACAAGACACACACAGAATCACAGCTATACATCAGTAGGGACCCTGAAGGGGGAGGGGAGGGGAGAGGGGAGAGGGGGGAAGGGGAGGGTAGAGGAGGGGGGGGCGGGGTCATTTGGTGTCCAGCATCGTGATTGGTTGATTGGCAGTGGAGTTTTCTAATCCCCCATTGGCTAACGATGAATATAAGATGATACACTTGAATCCCTGTCGGTCTTCTTTGGCCGTGATGAAGCATCACTCTGCCTGAGGAGAGAGAGCAGTGACATTACTTTTATATTCTGTTATATGGGATTAAAGGAATATTTCAACATTTTGGGAATATGTTAATTGACTTAATTGTTGGGAAAACTGATATTAACATTATGTCTGTGCAGTAATAATGAAGCTGGTGGGACACAAAGACTGGAAACAAGAGGAAGCAGCTGATCGGCTTTATCTGAACACAATAAGATCAATGACTGCCTGACAACCTCACGTCCAAGAAATACTCATATAACCTTCATAAAAGCCAAATGTTTGGTTTAAAGGGATAGTTCAACATTTTGGCAAATGTTCTAAAATCTAAAATCGATCTAAAAATATCTTGCACTGACAATTAAAGGTAACGAACCTACTGCTATGACTATAGGGATTATGGCAATGGGCTAATTTGCCAAAATGTTGAACTATCCCTTTAAACTTTGGCTTCATGTGCGGATTAAACAAACAGAATACAACATGTTGTATAATATGTGAGCTTTAGAGTTGGAGTGGGGTCCAATAAATATATATCTTATTAGATAAAACAGATGTTGACCAGTATTTCTTTGCTTTCATTTGGATTTGCACAAAAAGGTAATAAATCATAATGTATCTCAGTATGTTATTGCAATACTCAGGTGTGTAAATAGCGATAATATCATAACATGAATCAAGTTTCATAATAATATCATAATTTGGAAGCCAAACTGGATGTTTCCGGTCTTTATGCCCGGCTAAGCTAAGCTAAGCTAAGATAAGCTAACTGCCAGCTGGGTATAGCTTCATATTTATTGTACAGACAAAACAGTTGCATCAATCTTTTTTTATCATCAAACTCCCGGCAACACTGTGAAATAATTCATTCATGATTCATTTGATTTCAAATAATGTGTAAATATTCCTTAAACACATTCATTTTCACTTGTCTCACCACTTTGAAACTATTTGTGACAGTTATGACACAAAATGCCCTGTGTGTAATAAAGAAATTTAAGCTTTTAGTTCTCAAAACTGTTCAAATATTTAACAAAATAAGTCATTTTGAGTCGTAACTTTGAAATTCTCAGTGATTTTGACTCATTCACTCACTGTTCAGTTGATTTTGATACAAAATAATAAAGTAAATGAAGCTTTTAGTTGTGTTCATGAAGTCATTTTCTGACCCTAACTTTGAAATTCTCATTTCCAGGAAGCTCCAGGAGACTCTGAGTGTCTCTGGTTGATGCTGCTGCAACATTTAGTCTCCTCCTCGCTCTTAAAGCTGACCAGGAGGAAACAAACAGCGAGGCCGTTACAGGAGGCCTGTGCAAACAGGTTCAAACACAAGCTGCTGCTTTGAGTCATCACAGAGTCATCACATCACCACACACACAGACGTTTTGTTCCCAAGCACAAATCACTTTCACTGAATCATACATAATGAGTGGGGAAAAATGTGGAGCAGCGGTTTGATTTAACGCTCAGAAATGAATCTGGGCTGCTGCTTTTGTTGCAACTACGCAAGAAATAATGCTTTTATCATCATAATAAAACAAAAAAAAGGGATTCAACTGAGATAACTTACTGCTTTTCCTTCTCCTCTGGTCATTTTAACCTGCTAAAGAGAGACAGAGTTTGTTAGATGGTGGAGTGTGAAGCTGAAACAAGTGCTACAGGTTTCTGCCAGAAACCGTAATAAGAACCAGACCAGTTCTTTGCATAGAAACATAAAACAAGACTGTACTTGGCAGGTGCTGCAGTGCACAAATTGACTAACTGATGAGGACAAACTGTTGGAGACAGTCTGACACAGTTTATATACGTATGTTCTTCACATATTCAGACTTAACTGTGTTGGACATGCAGGTCGAGCCCTGGCCTCCTGTCTGTCTGGCGGGGGTCGCGGGGGGTCGGAGGGTTAATACAGCAGGTTAGTTTTCTAACGAGAGTTTTTAGTCTGAAGCCGGGGAGCAGACCAGGAAGTAGTTTCATCCACCTCGGCTCTGCAGGCGGTCCTCTCGTAAAGAGGAGGGGCTCCATAAAGCGCGGCTAATGAGATGGCACGTTAATGAAGCTTGCTACAGTAACGACGAGGGAGAGAGAGAGGGAGAGAGGGAGAGAGGGAGAGAGGGAGAGAGGGAGAGCACCTGGAGAACGAGCCGAGTCGAATACAGAGAGAAAGAGAGCACGAGTTTCGGACACGGACACAGAGAGATGTGCAGGAAAGTGTTCAAAGTGTCAAAATGTTAGTAACAAGCAACACGAGGGAAACTAAAAGTCCAGCTGCATCGTCTCCAAAAACCAAACAGATGAGGTCACAAATATTACATGAACTAATATATTCCACCTTCCACTGAAGTTTCTCTGCACCACTCTTCACTATTATTTGACTTTATTGCATATGTTCAATGAAACCTGCAACACCCTTTAGTATGTGGAACAGTGGCAGAAAAGTACATTTAATCAAGTACTGTACTTATATGTAATAATATTGTACAGGAACAATTTACTGACTTTGAGTTTATATGCAAAACAAGTGATTATCTAAAAAAAAAAAAAGATTATTGGTTAACTGCACATTAAAGCTGCAGCATATGAGCCACATTGCAATGATATTATTAGATGATAAAATGTTGCCATGTTGGGATTGGGATTTAAGGGTGAATGGTCACTTTTACTTGTCATTTTTACAAATATTAAATTTGATTATATGACTTTGGTAAAACCTGTTCAGGTCTGAGTGCAAAGTTATTTACGCTCAGGGACTTACTATAAAGGTCCTGATGATAATAAAACCAATGTGCATTTAATATTATCTTTTGCCCTGAACACATCTTTACATCAAGTAAAACATCACAATACTTCCTCCATCGCTGTTGCCTTGAGTTCAAAAAGCAACATCGACTAGTAGGAAACTCAACATTTTACAGTTGTTAGGGGTTTATGTTATTAAAAGGCAAGAAAATCACCTTGACTATATTAATTTTGGCTTCAGGTAATGACATGGTGCATTTTCATTGAGCAATCAATTGATTGTTAAAGGTGATTAAAATGATTATTGTGTGACACTGCCGGAGGTTTTCTGTTGGTTAATTATTTGACAAACACACAAATATCAAAGCGGTTTTATGAAGTACAACAAACAACAAGTCAAGCTGCTTAATGCAGCTGTTGATGTGTGGTCAAACTCAAACCCAAATTTCACTTTTGTAATTATTCAGTGCTCTCTGGTTTTATTGATTCTCCATCAATAATAGTTGCACACGATCATGCAAAACAGATTCAAATCTGATTTTAGTTCTTTAAAAACTCACCAGTTCTCAACACCTGTAATGTGAAAAGTTTCAGAAAAACCCTAAAATAAAAAGGAAGCACGGAGTCAATGAGGTTTTTCCTGCTCGTTTTCATTTTGTTATTTTCATTTATTCCTTTTTTTTTATAGTTTGATGTTGATTTGGCCTGATAAAGATGAATTTGCAAGACTTATTAACATCTGGCTGTAGACGGGTTAATTCAACAATATGGAACCTCAAGAAAGTGAAGTTAGTGAATCATGTGGTTTTATATTGATTATTGTTGTTTCTGCTTCTTCAGGTTGCAAAGAGAGTTAGGAAAGCAAGTAAGAAAGAAAGAGAAAGAGAGAGAGAGAGAAAGCATGAAAGAAAATCAATGCAGCAAGAAAAGGTTGTGAGACGCTTGTATAAGATATTAATGTACCTCTGTCCTTCCCGTTCAGCAACCTCTCCTCTTCCTCCCGACCGTCATCTAGAGAGGAGAGAGAGCAGAAAGTCAGTTTCTGAGTCTGCATCAAATCTAAACACTGCTACTTTCTACAAAGCATCCATTGTTTTTATGAACTTTCTTGCCCAACTAACAGAAACAGGAAGATATTTATGTAACAGTTGATCATTTGGAGGCTAAAAAAACTATTCATGTGTATCAGAGAGTAAGGCCTTTTACTCTCTAGAGCCTCCTTAGCTTCATCCAACATGTTTGCTTTTCTTTTGAGATCCCCGAGATCATCAAGTAAAGGCCTACTCGCTATCCCAAGAATACATTTAAAATCAGCTCATGGTGCTTTCCGTCATTATGGTCCTACTCTTTGGAATTCCCTACCACACGAACTCAGGTCTGCTGCAACAGTATCTTCTTTTAAAAGACTAAAAGACTAAAAACATTTATTTTCTCACAAGCTTTTAGTTTTTAATTGTTTCTGATTTGCAACATTTCCCTCTTTTTGTCTTTTATATGTATTATACTTGTATTCCTTATGTAATGTGTGCTTTGTTTTGTTTTGTGCTTGTTGCATGAAATGTGCTATATAAATAAAATTGTTGTTGTTGAAACTATGTTTGATCTCACGAGTTTCTGTGACATCTCATGTCTGGAGAATCTCCAGTGGGAAATTGTTACTACAAATAGCAGGTGTGTGTGTGTGTGAGTGTGTGTGGTCTCGTGGTCGGGCCAAATCATCTAATTGTGTGTGTTCAGAAGATTATGAAGTTGAAAACTGGTTGAAACTGTCCTTAAAGGGATAGTTCAACATTTTGGCAAATTGGCCCATTGCCATAATCCCTATAGTTTTAGGAGTAGGTTTGTTAACTTTAATTGTCAGTGCAAGCTATTTTTAGAACGGCGGAGCAGAGCCGTGAGCTGCTCAGAGCTACGCTACGGAGGCTAATGGGATTTCTTGGTTTCCCTCATCAAACTCATCAAATACACAATCCAACAACTCCACAACGCTCTGGTGGACAAGTTGTGACCTGCACATTCACCACGCTATGAGATAATAACACAACGTTACCAGACTGAGTTGTTTTAGAGGGAAATTCATGCAAAACTGCTGATGCCTGTTGCCTTCAGGGACAGTTTTTCAGCAAGCAGTCTCTGTATTTACCAAACCAAGAAATCCCATTAGCCTCCGTAGCGTAGCTCTGAGCAGCTCACGGCTCTGCTCCGCCGTTCTAAAAATAGCTTGCACCGACAATTAAAGGTAACGAACCTACTGCTAAAACTATAGGGATTATCGCAATGGGCTGATTCACCAAAATGTTGAACTATCCCTTTAGGTCTGTTGTCTCCACAATTTTCCAAAATTGTCTACTGTGTAGCGTGTGTGTGTCTGTGTCTGTGTGTGTGTGTACCAGAGTGCAGCTCTTTGACCAGCGAGGACACAGTGTTGGTGATGGAGTCGGCCGCCACCAGGAGGTCGTTCCTCAGGTTCCTTCTCGGGCCTGAAGAGAAGAGATGTTTAAAAAAAAAAAGTTAACATTATCATTATCAAGACAAACTTTACATCTACACTCATTTAATTACATTTCAACACTAGTTCTTTGACAACGACCACAGAGCTCTGGTTAAATAAAAGCTTTTATTATGAGAGTAAAGTATTTTTGTAACACTGTTGCAGCTCTCGTGCAGCGGTTTGTGTTACAGTTCAACATGAGCTGTTAATAAGTGGAACTAATGTGAAACACTGTGATGGATGGAAACTACTGTATGTTTGTGTTTGTTGTCTCTGAGTACAGATTCAACAAATACATGTGGTTAACACACACGAGCATTAACATTACAGTGCTTTTTTAAAAATAAATATTACATCATTACGTTACACGGAGCTGTTTTCAGTCACGTCGCCCACTTTCATTAGAATTAAACGTCACATGTCTGTTAATCAAAAAAACATTTCCAACTCATGTGATGTCCTTTTCGTCTTCTACGTCTGTGTATACACAAAAAGATAAAAGTCTTCACAAGGAAATCGTTGAGCTGGTCAGGAAATGTAGAAGAACCATATGTAAACCACATGTTTGGCCAGAACTGAAGAAGTCCTGTGAGGAAAAAAAATATCCTGTTTCCTGTGTGTTGAAGTGGTGAAAAGGTCTGAATGTAGGTGAGAATTAATCATGCAAAAAAACACACTTGGTGCCAAGACATTGAATCTGTTATAAAGCTTTTTTAACACAATGAAACAGAGATATACAGCGGGGAAAATAAGTATTGAACGCATCAATAGACTTGCACGGTGAGCTTGCATAGAGGCCATGGTGGTAAAATGCATTACTCATTGTTTGTTTTTTTTTACAACTGAACCAGCTAATTGCAGGTCTGTCTACAGCTCTGTCAGTGATCCTCGGCTCTTGGGCAACTCTTAGTTTTCTTTTGACTCTGTCAGAAATCTTGCAAGGCCAGTTTATGGTGAAATGTTGTTCTTTTTAGTTCCATATCAACGGCACTAACGGATAACACAGTGCATTCAGACACGCCTGTAACCGATGCATCAGTATCAGTTTCTGAAGGTCTGGAGAAGCTCTTTGCTTTTCCCTGTCATGAGTCGCCTCTTGTGTGACACCTTGGTGATGAGAAACCTTTTTATAGGCGTCGACTGGACTAAACCAGCTGATATTACTTTGCACTGATAGAGGACAGGAAGACTTTTTAAATACTGACAGACTCCAGCTGCTTTCTTTGGTTTCCATTCCTTTTTGCACCTCTTCCTTTTCATCATGTGTTCATACTTATTTCACTGTCACTTTATGACACATTACTTAATTTATGGACATAAATGTTTGGATTTCTTTGTATGTGTGCATTACTTGGGTTGTTGCCGACATCTGGTGAACATTTCATGTCAATAGCTCTATTAGAAATATATTTTCTGATCCCTCTGGACTGAGCTTCAATATCCCTCACTGAGTGACATAACATATAGTAGATGACTCTGGTGGTATATTTATGTGTTTATGTATGTATGTTTGTAAGCTGTGTTACTTGTTGAGTAGCTCATGCTACAGGAAAAATGCATGGTTCTGTGGAAATTATATGTAAAAGGATAATATGTGGTCTGCTTGAACCTTAATAAAAAGAGAGAAAAAAAAAGAAATATATTTTCTGAGATGTTGACGCGTTCGATACTTATTTTCCCCACTTTCTACACACACTCACACACACATACTGTACAATCAGAGATCTGACCTTTACCTTGAGCGAAGGCCTCCTGTACGTCGCCGCCCACGCCTGCGAGCGAGTCCTGAGGCGGGTACATGTGAGCCTGCGGGGACACGGCGCCTACGGAGCGGACGGTGGATGGACTCGGCCGAGAAGGGGAAGTGTGTGAAGAACCAGCTGCCTGCGCCTGAGAGATGGAGACGAGACAGTCGTTTACACATCATTTATATTCATTATATACTTGATTTTTCACTCTTAATAACAGCTGAGCGAAGAAAAAGTTCTGCTTATGTCTTTATAAATACATGAATAATCTAAATCCCACATTGAGAGCAGTGTGAGTTGTAACTTACTGCCTGTCGCTGCTCCTCATCCTACAGTGGAGGTTGAGTTGGAAACAAAGAGGGAAGGAAAAGGACGGAAAGAAGAGGTCAGACACAGTCGGGGCTGGAAGGAGAGGTGAACTTATAAAAGAAGGAAGTGGCAGAGAGGAAAAGTGAAGCTTGTTATTACTGGAACAGAAAAAGAGGAGGAGAAAAAAAAAAGTGGGGAGGAACTTTGCCCTCTACTGGTAACAACACAACACGCTGGAAACAATGGTGAGTCGCTTTTCATACACAAGTGTGATTAGGGCGGAAACGTTGCACCTTTATTCCACCTCACTGGGTTGTATAAAAAAAATACAAAACACAGAATTAACTTATTTATTTGAAGATTTGATTTCAATTCTTTTTAGTTTGTAAATAATAGATGTGTAGTTGTATGTTTAAAGTTGTGTACAAGGGTGTTAATGACCAGGGAAACTATTTACAACCGATGATTTTTGAAGAAGGAGTGGGATTAAATACATTTTCAAACATGTAAAACAAGTTTATGCGTCTCATTGTCTGTAATTATCATTATTATTATTGGCTGTCTGTCCGCTATGGTCTTCGTTTTTGCTGTTTTCATTAAACTATAATTTCTTGTTCATTATAAATTCAAAATCAACGTAAACTGCAATAAGTAAGTAGAGGAGGGAAACACAGAGTTGGATTTGGTGTCTGTATGTTAAAGACAGAACTGGCAGTTAGAGACAGACGACGGACAAACATCACTCATCCTTTTTTGTGATCCATCACTAAATTGAATCTGACAGCAGGAACAAAACATCTGCAAAATGTCGAGTCAGGAGTGCTAGTATATCAAGAGCCCTACTCCATCTATCTATCTATCTATCTATCTATCAATCTACAAGCATGTAAATAGGAAAAGAAATGGAAATTTTGAGTGGCAATTTCGACGCCATTTTAGGTGCAAATACAATCTGGTCTCGGTGCTGGAGACCCATTCGGAGAAACTGCAAGCTCAGATCCATAAAAAGAGTGAAATTTCGGAGGATATTGAGATGGATGACGTGCGTAGCTGCATGCGGTAAGAACATTGTTCTATCTTTCATAACAGGCCTAATACAAATGCTTTTTGGTTTTTTATTCTGTATTCCTGTATTTTAATGTTATACTGTCATGAATTTTAAATTGCGCTAACCATTTTATTGTTAAGCATCTTGTAACTTTGTTCTGAAAGGTGCTCTATAAGTAAAATTATTATTATTATATCCGGGCCTTAATGTCAGTAAAAAAAACTTCACTTATCCCGTGCGAATACACCGCAAGAAACACAGACATGGGGGGTAATTTACAAATTACCAGACGTCCCAGGGTGATACTAATCCCGTGCGAATAGGGCATAAGACAATAAATTACAATTAGTGCTAATGGTTGTAAAATATTAAAGCGAGAAAACATCAAAAAAGTAAAAAAGAATAAGTTGCTTTAAAGCAGATATCAGCTTCACGGCCGTTTCGGCTAATGCTGCGTTCAAGGCAGGCTTTTGAAACCGTAAGTTACAGCTTCAAGTCACAACTACGACTTGGTAGCGTTCCAGGTAACCCGTAGCTCGTGTTTTTACCATCCTGTTGTCTGTGAAAGTTCCCTATAACGGCCACTCGTAACTTCCGACCCGTGAACTCGTACCAGATCGAACTGGTATGACTTCACAGGAAGGAAAAACACAAAGTACGAGTTTCTTTGAACGCACCATGAGTTAGCAGCCCCCGCCCTTGTCAGGCATCAATTGGTCCTCGTGCTACGTCACCACATTCACGCGCATCCCTTGGCTGCACACACAGCCCTTCATGCCGTTCTCTCTCCTCATTGGATAACACTTGTATCCCACAAGGAAAATTTTCTCCTCGGGTTACAGCAGAGCAGAGTGACGGAGAGACTCGTGTTTAGGCTGAAATACTTCATGTAAGTGATTGCTGACGGAAAATAGGACTATTTAGGACTTATATTAACAAAAACATTCCACTGATATCTGCTTTAAGTAGTAGATTGTTCCACACAACTTAACTATAAAATCTCTACATGTGTCCATAAGTCTGTTTATATGAGCAGATAAACATGAGCACCTGAGCTTCTGTATGTGAAGCCTGGATGTTGTGGAAAAGAATCAGACACTGGACCAGTTTAGTGTCAGCTTTGTTTGGTCCAGGTGTGTGTGTGTGTGTCTGTGTGTGTGTGTATGTGGGTTTGTGGGTTTGTGTGTGTCACCTTGAGCAGCTTCATCAGTCCCTCCAGCTGCACCATCAGTTCCCTCCTGCTCTCTTGCAGAGACGACATCCTCTGCTCCAGCTCATCTTTCCTCTGTCTGCAAAACACACACACACACACACACACACACACACACACAAGCTTATCTTCCGACACTGTCACATTACAGAGAGTCAGGGGGGAGACAGGAATAAAATGACCCAAACACAGAAGGTAGAAGCTGCAGCAGCGAGACTGAAACAACCTGCAGATAAAAGGGATGCAGCAAAACAAAAAGGATCTCTCAGGCCTTTAGAGCTGATTCAATATAGAACAAATATAATATATATATATATATATAGAATAATACAGGACACATCTCTCTAAACCCTAAAACTCCTCTTAGTGGAATAAGAGAGTACGTTTTTAAAAACACACTCTCATCGTTGAAATCCTCTGAGGAGAGGAGATGGAGCAGCGGAGGCTTCGGTAGGAGCTTAGCCAGAGGAAAATGAAATCACAGAGCGATTAGACGAAGTCACGGTTTGCTGGAGACTAAAGGACGAGGGAACATCAAGGTTAGAAATCCATAACGTACTCCTGAGCGAGTGAGTGAGTGAGTGTTTGTGTCTGGGGAACTTCATAAAACCTCAAAGACCTTGAGATGTTGGGAGGAGGAGAAAAAAGTAAAGTAATTAAGAATCTTACATGAAACTTTAACATCCAAATGATATAAAGTCGCACTTTTCCCCCCAATCGGCTGGCAGCAGCAGAGACGAGACCGGAGAATCATGAGCATCTGTGGCCAAGATCATACCAGAGCTACAAACACACAGAGGTGTTTACACTCCTTTTTTTCCTCCAATTTCAAACACTGTGTGATCTTCTTGGGACTTAAAAACCAGGAGCATAACTCATCTCTTTCCTGCTTGGCTTAGCTTCACATGGTAGGATAAAAAGAGTAAATAAACAAACTAAAATAAGAGGTCTGAGTCACACAGTCGGTCTAGATTTGACTCATTATGAAGCTGAGGAGAAGCCTCAGCAGGGGAACCGACAGAAAATATTGTTTTATTCGTAATATTTAAGGCTTTTTACACAGGATTTCCATCAGTTATGGTGTTTTCTGCTTATATTAGATGTGTCCGCTCACTTAACTGTGTTTAACTTACAGATATAAGATGGTAATTTTATATTCACATCGTGTGGGATGGAAGGAAGTGATGATGATCATGATTAAAAAATAAAGCCTCCAGATCACTGATAATGACTGTAATTCACACATTAGATGAGTTGGCCAGACGGAGAGCTGAGAGTCGGTCATTTCAGGGCAGAAATTATTCTGCATTTAACGAGGAACCATCAAAGGATGAATCCTTCACCTCATAAGAGACGAGAGCTCTTCAGAAACACAAGAGGGACTCGAGCTGACGACGTCCTGAGAGTCCAATCAGAGGACGGACCCATGATCCACAGCGACATGGATGTGCATTTTTATAAACTGATTAAACTTGATATTGCATATGCAGAAGATTGGCTGAACACTTGTTGAATTATACGCAGGACTAAAAGGGCAGAAGTTGTTTTTTTGTCCATCTTAATGTTGATACGTTGTTACAGAAAAATACTCTTAAATGTGTCTGGAAGTTTAATTAACTGCTGTGGAAACCGTCTCACTGAGCATTTCTCACTCCGTTACTTTCAGTTTTCACTACACCTGAATATAATTTAGTTTGAGATGAGCAAAACTTTAATCTTTCAAAGTAATATAAAACTCTCAGTGTACTCTAAATATTTAATTCAAATCATTTACCACTAAAAAACTATGGTTCAAATTGTTATTTGCAGAATTTAAAGGGGAACTACGCAAGTGTGGTCACTTTTCCGCTGTTTTGCTAACCCTCCTCTCGGCCATGTGCATTTTTTACAGCAGCACTGGCGAGAAATCAATAAATAGAGCGGTAGATAACATAATATATCATATATGATGTTACGATGTGTAAATTTGTGTAGTTTAATCTATCATAAACAAGAGATTACGCGTTACGGGCTTGTTTGTGTCGGCGCCACTGATCTTGCAAAGCTGTTTATCAGCAAATAGACGCTACGCTGAAGGCAGAGAGCCTCCATTCTCCCTGTAACGAGTTACAAGTCATTAATTTAACCATTAGAATTACTCCAAAGCTGTTTAAATAAGGTAAAAATGTAGCATAGTTAAGCTAAAGATCCTGCATAGTTCCTCTTTAAAGCAACGATGTGTCCCATTTGAGAATGTGCAAATCTGGCGCCCCCGAGTGGTAGCACCTGAAAACACGCTGTCAAAACATCATATAAACAATAAAACTAACATCCATAATGAAAAACAACAATTTAAAACATGTTAGGGTTAAATAAAATAGAGATATAGTGGATGTAAAAGTGCTTGGTGTTGCATTTTTAAACACTGGTGTCCCTACATGACTGGAGGATAAACCTGGAGCAGCAGCTCTATATTAATCCCACACAAACACAGTCACTTCCAACTCCGCCTCCCTGGAGTTTTTGTTTTTACCCAAAAAAAGCATAAACAAGTTGGGCGGGGGGGTGACTTTTACATTAGCTTTTAACAAAATCTGCCATCTGTCACTGCCATCTGCCATAAAGCACTCTCCCTCCCTACGTGCCGCAAAGCAACACAGCAGATTTCCCGCCAAATCTGACGCTGCGGTTTGCAATGCAGTTTAAAAAAAGAATAAATAAATAAAATAAAAGTGGCAGTGTCAGGCCGGCCTGAGAGGCTTTTGAAAAGATGAAGTCCAGGCATCATTTCTGCACTAGCCACCATGACTCACAAAAGTTCAAGTCGAAACAAATCATCTTCATCGTGTGTCACAGTCAGAGTTCGGTGCATCTGAAGTGGCGGCGTGTGTTTACCTGAGCAGGCGAAGCTCGGCCAGCAGAGTCGGGTTGGTGCTGCCCTTCTCCGGGCTGGGCTGGCAGGCTGCGTCATGCTCTGTACGGAGATGTTTGATCTCTGCCAAGATCTCTCTGGGAAATGAAAAACATACTGTTCAGTCAGTCAGTCAGTCAGAGCGTTACATGACCGAACAGACCGTGAGAAGACGGAGGCGAGAGGTACAGTAGTAGGCAGACACATACAGACTTTAATGCAGGAATGAATAAAAAAAGTTAGGTGGATTTACAGAGTATGAACATGACAGGAAGAAGACACAAACTGAGGACAAAAGCCTCCAAATGTTCCTCTCCCAACGCCTGACAAGTACTTCCCCCTTCGGTACACCTCTTTACTTGATCTCCAACACAAATTAAATAGATGTCGTACAGTCTTCTGCTGCGCTGAAACCTCAGTGATGACTCTCAGTTGTAAATTACTTTGGATAAAAAGTGTCTGTCAAATGAGAAAATGCAAAAGTAGAGGCCTGGTAGATGAAGTAACTCGTCTTCTCTTGCAGAAATTGATTCAAAAATTAATTGGACTCCCAAGTCCTGCTGTCTATTGAGTTAACTTGGATCTCCACTTCTGATCACAATGAAGGTAGATATGAAAAAAGACAAGAAACCTTATTAAAAACAGACGTGAATGTCAATGCTTGTGCAGAAACAAGGGAAAATACAAAATAAGATCCTAAATTTAAAGCTCAGCTTGGGCCGAAATCATGAAAATAATCCAAATTCATTCATTTTTATTCTAACATTGTCAACACTGTCCATCGCTCCTATTTCTACTACTAGATCGCAATATAATACATCTTTATTATGCACATTGGAGGCTTTTATTGTGAAGGGAAAATCTTCAAGCAGAGAGAACAAAAACATGACATGTTCAAGTGCTTAATTGCAAATGAACAAGATGAGACAACACAGGAAGTGTCAATGAATAAGAGATTACAAGTTACTGATTCCTCTGCCAATCATCTTCTCAATTAATTGATTATTTGTTTGCTTTTGGAAGATGAAAATGCATCTTAACACACTTCAGGAGCTGCATGAATCAAATAATTAACATTCGTGTCTAAGATTAATCAACTGCTGATATCGTTGATGATTCATTCATTTCACTTTCTGTTGCTCAAGTACAGTATCAGTTACTCTGGTCACGTTTGTTCCTGCTTGTCAGTCGTTTTGCGAAGCACTTTGAAATACATTAGCCTGTATGAGTGGGGCTCCACAAATAAGAGTTGGATTAATGGACTCATTAGCTGCAGCTTTAGAGCAGGGCAGTAGAAATTTAGACGCTTCCCGAATGATTAATTAAAAAAAAAAAATGTTAACGTTTAATCGTCGTGTCTGTATAGTTTTATAAACACGACAAGTTACGGATTTTCTCCATGAGACCTGATCCTGGTGCAGTGACGACTCTCACTGCATGTCGACAAACAGACATGATGAGTGAAACTAAACAAGGGAATCTAATGAGAATTAAAATTTTAGTTTTGTTTACCTGTTCTTGCTCTCCAGCTGAGCGATCAGCTCCCTCTTCTGTTTGTTCACGTCAAAGTTGATGCTCCGGTTTGGTATCACCTGTAAAACACACACACACACACACAAAACAAAGTTACAGATAGAACAAAAGTAGGTAGGTTTAACTCTTTACTGTATATAATCTAAATGTGACTGAGGATGAACTTGGTTTCTTGTTTCACTGTCCATTATATGACGAAGCCAGGCAGTTTTTATTTCAGATAAAGTGTGAAAATTAGTTGTTTTGGACTGACGATGAGGTTTAGTTTGAATGGTTCTTCAGCTAAGAGGTCTTTGCTATAGCTACTTTCATAAAAAGTGCTTGGAAATTAAGAAAGAATGAATTATTTGTGTGAATTCTACTTGAAATGTACAATCTACATGGTTTGGTTTGTACTCTGGTGTATGACACAAATTCAATACAGATGGTGTTGTACTGATTGTGGAACGACCATTTATCATTTAACAACTCAAAGAGGAGCTCTAAGAAAGCAGCTTTACTAAACCTATATTGTAGTGGCATTAACAAAAAGTACAGTGTATTTAAATGCCCCTAAACTCGGGAGAAGTCGTAGGTGGGCCACGTTTTGTGCTTGAAAATGAGGAGGGAAATAAATCTGTTTGGCCACGAGTAAAAAATCTGTTAGTAGAAAATGGGAAAAGCTCAGTTCCACCTTCATTGGAAAGATTGGCAAAGAAAAATCCTGGAAATATTCAGGATGGAAAAGTTGACTTTATTCCCTGAGAAGCGAAAATACCGTTCTGTCAAATTTGGAGTGAATCAAATCAAATTTATAATCCCAAACAACTCCAATGTTTAATGTCCTTTTCCTGTTTGTGATTGAAATGATTGAAATGTGGGTTCAAATGTTTACTTTACTTCTTTAAAAGCATATATAGAGACTAAAGTAGGACTGAGCTATGGTGAATAAGCACTGTGATTTTTACACACTGTTTTGCATAATAAAAAATGTCTTTCCAAATGAATACAAACATATTAAAAAAAACAAAAACCAAACATAAGATCTGCTTAAACACACCACCTGTCATCACTTCAGGTGTTACAGTATTTAACAGTTGATTATGTTGAGGAAAGGACAAAAAAAAAGAGGAATTATTGACTCACTCCGGTGCCGTCCGTCTCGGCGAGGCGGGAGGTGTAGCGGGCGATCAGTTTGTGCTCCTCGTCCTGTCGACTGGGACTGTCCACGCTGCTGACACAGGAGAGACAGACAGAGCAGGACAACCATCAATACAGACTGATGGTCACTATGACGACCGGAAATCAACATGAGACTGAGAAGTTTTCTTCCTCCTGCTCTTTTCCATGCAGGGAAATATGAATAATAATCTATTGTCATTTTGTCAGTAATGTATGAATTATATAACAAATAGAAATGAAAATGTTAGTTTAACCCTCCTGTTGTCAATCTATTCCCTTCCTCCATCCTTCCTTATTTCCTTCTTCTTCCTTCCTTGAACGAACCTGTTCCCTCCCTCCATCTTTCCTTCCTTTTTCCATTCTTTCTTTCCACAATCCTTTTTCCCTTCCTTCCTTCCTTGAACAAATCTGTTCCCTTCCTTCCTTCCTTCCTTCCTTCCTTCCTTCCTTCCTTCCTTCCTTCCTTCCTTCCTTCCTTCCTTCCTTCACTCAATTGACCCAATCTGTTCCCTCCCTCCCTCCATCTTTCCTTCCTTTTTCCCTTCCTTTTTTCCACAATCCTTTTTCCCTTTCTTTCTTCCTTCCTTCCTTCCTTCCTTCGTTGAACAAATCTGTTCCCTCCCTTCCTTCTTACTTCTTCCTTCCTTTTTGACCCAATTGGCCCAATCTGTTCCCTCCCTCCATCTATCTTTCATTCCTTTTTCCCTTCCTTCTTTCCTCCCATCTTTCCCTTTGTCCTTCCTTCCTTCCTTCTTTCTTCTTCCTTCCTTGAACGAATCTGTTCCCTCCCTCCCTCCATCTTTCTTTCCTTCCTTTTTCCCTTCCTTCCTTCCTTGAACAAATCTGTTCCCTCCCTCCCTTCCTTCCTCCCCTTCGTCCTTACTTCTTCCTTCCTTTTTGACCCAATATGTTCCCTCCCTCCATCTATCTTTCATTCCTTTTTCCCTTCCTTCTTTCCTCCCATCTTTCCCTTCATCCTTCCTTCCTTCCTTGACCCAGGAGGACAACAGGAGGCTTAAAAAAGAAAACACAGTTCATGGACTATCAAAGTCGAGTGACAGCTGGTCACAGTAATTATTTAAGGTGGTATTAACCTCCTGATAAACTTTAATCTCTGGACAAATGTTTGTTTTTTCATTTCTGCGCTCTGTTCGTCATCCTAATTAAGGTTGAGTTTGACTCCCACTGACTCCGTCGAGGCCTGACTGTGCCGTGCCGCTGCTGCACCTCGTCCTCCTCTCTGCTCCCTCCCCATGTTCCCTTATGTAACCGACCCCCCGCTGTGTCCCCACTCCTCTCTCTCTCTCTCTCTGTCTCTCTCTCTGTCTCTCTCACCGCGGGCTGCTCTGGAGTCGGTTCACATACGCAGCGATCAGAGCGTGCTCCTCGTTCATACGCTGAGCCGCCGCCAAGCTGCATGACAGGAAGAAAAAAAAAACAGACAGACAGGAAATAAACAGATTATGATCCCATGTCAGCAGTGACAACGGCTTTATTTCACTCACTTGCCTCATAGACCTGCTGTTATCTTTCTAAGATTATCATATATTTTAATGGTAACACTTTAGATTAGGGAACATATTCACCATTAACTAGGTGCTTATTAATATGCATATAAGTAGCTTACTAGCTCCTTATTAGTAATCATTAAGCATGTATTGACACCTTATTCTACATAGTCTTATTCTACCTCTATTGCACCATGAATTAAGATTTTTCCTGATATTAACTCCTAATTATCGCTTATTCATTGTAAATTAATGCATTAATGCTATACTAATTCAGAGTGCTACTGCCCCTGTACAAGGCCCCAAAAACCCACTGGTTATTCACATCATTATTCAGAACCAACAATGCATTAATTTACAATGAATAAGCCATAATTAGGAGTTAATGGAAAAATCTTAATTCATGGTGTAATAGAGGTAGAATAAGGCTATGTAGAATAAGGTGTTAATACGTGCTTAATAATTACTAATAAGGAGCTAGTAAGCTACTTATATGCATATTGATAAGCACCTAGTTAATGGCGAATATGTGTTCCCTAATTTAAAGTGTTACCATTTTAATATCTATACATCTAATATTTTAACATATTTTATTTTCTTACACACATTACATCATCGTTTTGCATGTCACAGCACATTGCATAGTTGTTATTTTGTGCAGTCGACGTAACGTCTCAGGAATGTTTGCAGTAAAATGCAGATTTATTTTCTGTCAATCGACTAATCAGTTTCTGCAGAGCTCAGGATAAATCCGCAAAAACTGTAAAGGCGTCAAACACAATGCAGTTTATTACCTGCCTCTCTGTCACTGATCCATATGGCCCATGATTAGTGACCGAGTGTATGAACTTATGGAGATTTATATCACATTTTGTTGCCAGCTGCATAATTTACTGTGATTACATGAGGACTTTCAGGATTTATTCTGACATGTAAAAGCTTTGTGACTGTATCTTGTGTAGATGTGATGTTATTGTGTAATATCTCTACTATGGGTATCCAGCAGAAAATGAGCAAATGAACAGAGATATGGATTAACTGCCTAAAAATATCAAATTAATTCAAGGTGCATTTTGTATTTTACATTAAATCTGACATGTGAAACAGAAATCCAGTGGATTTTCCAGCCTGATTGAATAAAACATTTCATAATTCATTTTTAAAGAAGGTGAAATCAGGAATTTATGACCTACATAACTCGGGATTGGCAGTTCAATTAGAAATCAGCTTCAAAAATTAATTCTTCTGGGTTCACCTGAACACACCTGAGCGACGACTTAGACATGAACACAGATTTTTAAAGGGAAACTATGCAAGTCCAGTCGCCTTTCCACTGTTTTGCCAACCCTCCTCCCACCCATGTGCATTTGTTTCAACGGACCGCGCTACATTTACTCTGTCACATTTACTTGAGTAACTTTTTGGATACACTGTACTTTTAAGAGTAGTTTTAATGCAGCATACTTTTTACTTTTACTGGAGTATATTTGTGAAGAAGAAGCGGTACTTTTACTCTGTTACATTGAGCTACTCATAGACCTCTGTATGCAAGTATATGTAAGTTATTGTGGCTGAATTTGCCTTAATTTATTTCACTTTGTAAAGATTTCATTTATTGTTTTAGTTGTTAAGTGTTGTTCTTTGGTAATATCTGATTTTTTTTGTGTGTTTGATTACATTCATGCGCTGATTATTAAACAAATAAATCAGAGGTTAATTTTTTTTCATCAAGTACTTTCTTGCTCTTACTCAAGTAAATATTTGGATGGCTACTTTTTACTTTTACTTGAGTAATATTATTCTAAAGTAACAATACTCTTACTTGAGGAAATGTTTTGGCTACTCTACCCGCCTCTGTATATCATATGAATGAATAATGGTTTCTGTAATACACTTTGGGTATCGGGTATTGATTAAAAAAGCGCTATATATAATTTTTCTTTAAGATGTTTGATGACGTGTATATTTGTGAAGTCTCATCTGTCATAAACAAGAGATTACAGGTTACGCGGCGCGTTTGTGTCGCGGTGCCGCCGAGACGAGAGCTGGGTCACCGGGTCGGAGGCTCTGATCTTAAAAGGTTGGATTTCAGACACTAGGAGGAAGGCAGAGAGCCTCCATCTTCCCTGTAACAAGTCATTTAACCATCGTAATTAATCAGAAGCTGTTTAATTGATAAATAATTTAAATTTAATAAAAGGTCAATAAAATCTTGCACAGTTCCTCCTAACACCATCCATCCTCATGTGTTAATATGAAGATATGAGCGGACGTGTCCGGGCCTATTAGCCTGTTACAGATTTTTGTTTGGTAAAAAAAAAAGAAAAAACATGAAGCCCCGACTGCAGTCTGATTACAGCGAGTCCAGGCGTGTCACCGACTGATCATTTCAGTGTTTTACACCAGTCTGGTGTGGAGATGTGAGCTCTTGATCCTGGTGGCTCTGATTTAAGTTTTGTTCTTTCTTACATTCTTCAAAATCAACATGATAGTCATGTAGTAACTTTTTGCCTTTTTTCCGGATTTATTAACTTAAAGTGTAATATTTGACATTTTATTTCCATCAAGTCTAATCAGAGAAACGAAACTGGCCATTGGTGTTACTGTAGGTTTGAACTTGACCGGTCCCAGAGGAAATAGTCGTTAACAAAGTAATGAAGCGAGCTATAAAATAAAAATAAAGAAAACCCATTTATGACTCAATCAGAGACAATTGCAAACTTTGAAAATCACAGGACTGATCAGTCTTTACCTCCTGGACGACTCCGGTGCCGTTTGGGACATTAACATGGCCTCGCTGGTGTTGTTGTCCACAGGTCGAGTGGGGCTGCAAACACACACACACACACACAGATGTTGTCAGAGCGCCATATCATCAACAGTACAAACACAAAACAGCGTTAAATCATTCACAAACACAAAAGAACTCACTCACTATCAAAAAACACACATTCTTCTCACTCTCACACTCACACAGTCACACACACACACACTCACTCTCACGTGCTTTCGGGTGCACTCATGCAACAGTGGATTGTACTAGTCTGAACAAACACAGACAGGCCAAAGATCACCAGAGGGAGAGAAGGAAAGAAAGAAAGAAAAAAGAAAGAGAGCGAATCCCACAGATCCAGGAGAAATTAGTTTAAAACATAAAAGTTAAAAAACGAGGAGTAAATCTGGTGCAGCACTGTTGTTGTTGCTGCTGTTGTTGTTGAAAGCATACTCACATCTGCGCTAAGTGCAGCCTGGCCTCAATACAAGTCTAGTCAGTGCTTTCAGGTTAGTAATGACCCAGTCTGCCAGTGTTTGGAGAATCAGAGCGAGCGTGTGGGTCCACCAGGGGAGAGGAGGGTAGGGAGGGGGGCGGAGCCACCACAGAGTCTGGGGAGGTGGGACTTTCAGTTTGCTCATGCTATCTGAAGTTTCTCCGCTCATGTGACTCCATAAAGTCCTTAGTAAGCCGGCAGTAAATGTTTGATGGCGTGTAACATTTCATCTTCTGTCATGAAAACTAACCTGTGTCAGTGTCGTCGTCGTCGCAGCAGCTACTACTAAGTCCTTCAACACAACAGACCTGTGTGCTGTTTCTGTGTCGCGTATTCACTTTCAAGACTTGATGATAACTCAGTATTTAGGGCGTATTCATACCAGGCTTGTTTAGTTCACTTGTTCACCTTTTGGGGAGGTGTGAATACAAACCACCGAACTCTGGTGCAGATCAAACAAGTGAACCGAGACCACCTCTTCAGCTGGGACTCGGTTCACTTGTTTGATCCGCAACTGATGCAGGTGCATTGGCTGGAGTAGGAGTAGGTTCGTTACCTTTAATTGTCGGTGCAAGCTATTTTTAGAACGGCGGAGCAGAGCCGTGAGCTGCTCAGAGCTACGCTACGGAGGCTCATGGGATTTCTTGGTTTCCCTCATCAAACTCATCAAATACACAATCCAACAACTCCACAACGCTCTGGTGGACAAGTTGTGACCTGCACATTCACCACGCTATGAGATAATAATACAACGTTACCAGACAGAGTTGTTTTAGAGGTAAATACATGCAAAACAGCTGAGACGTGTTCCCTACGGCAGCAGTTTTTCTGCAAGCAGTCTCTGCATTTGCCTTGAAAACAACTCTGTCTTGTAACGTTCTGTTATTATCTCATAGCGTGGTGAATGTGCAGGTCACAACTTGTCCACCAGAGCGTTTTGGAGTTGTTGGATTGTGTATTTGATGAGGGAAACCAAGAAATCCCATGAGCCTCCGTAGCGTAGCTCTGAGCAGCTTGCAGCTCTGCTCCGCCGTTCTAAAAATAGCTTGCACCGACAATTAAAGGTAATGAACCTACTCCTAAAACTATAGGGATTATGGCAATGGGACAATTTGCCAAAATGTTGAACTATCCCTTTAAGCAAACTTTTAAGAAAATATGACGTCTCTTTTGTGTTTCTTTTTTATGTTTATCTGCTATGATGCAACAGTTAAACGCAGCTGATTCCAAGGAAGTATCATCACAAACATCTTCTCTATAAAGATTTGCTTTATTATATCATCAAAAACACTGTTGACTTGTTTGTTTTCCTTTGTACAAACTACTGTACAGTGATACTGAACTAATCAACTAGACAAACATCACATTTTCTACATTACCCACAATTCTCCTGTCCTGCCTTATCAACATCATCATCATTACATAAACCAATTACGGGACCAGGAGCAGTAAACTGTGACTGTTTCAGATCTGGAGCAGATGTTGAAACGACTGTTGAACCAACTGAGTCACATCAGTTTATGATATTAGACAAGACATTATAAAGTGTTATGTCACGATCATCAGGTCATTGTGTCAGTCCGCTCCCATTCACTGTGTGTGTGTGTGTGTGTGTGTGTGTGTGTGTGTGTGTGTGTGTGTGTGTGTGTGTGTGTGTGTGTGTGTGTGTGTGTGTGTGTGTGTGTGTGTGTGTGTGTGTGTGTGTGTGTGTGTTGTTGTGTCAGTGCAGTGAGCTCTTACACGATGTTGCTCAGGTTGAGCGTCCTCTCCGGTTCCTCTGAGTAAATGGGGTGGGGGGGCTCTCTGGACGACACGCAGCCCAGAGTCCTGCTCAGGGCTCGGCCCAGCTTCGTCGCCGGCGACTTCTGCAGAAACACACACACACACACACACACACACACACACTTAGTCATAGTAGTAGTAGTTGTAGTTTATTCGATCTTGTGCACAAATTGTTACAGTCAGGCATCAATCAACAATCAATAATGCATCCCTTAATTCAAACTTAATTCATAATGTTACATAGATCGAAAAGGTGCAGGCGGAAGCGATTCAGTTTATAAGTGCCTAACCTTTTCATTCTTCATTTCAGTTAAAGGGATAGTTCAACATTTTGGCAAATTGGCCCATTGCCATAATCCCTATAGTTTTAGGAGTAGGTTCACTACCTTTAATTGTCGGTGCAAGTTATTTTTAGAACGGCGGAGCAGAGCCGTGAGCTGCTCAGAGCTACGCTACGGAGGCTAATGGGATTTCTTGGTTTCGCTCATCAAACTCATCAAATACACAATCCAACAACTCCAAAACGCTCTGGTGGACAAGTTGTGACCTGCACATTCACCACGCTATGAGATAATAACAGAACGTTACCAGACAGAGTTGTTTTAGAGGCAAATTGATGCAAAACCGCTGATGTGTGTTCCTGTCGAGGGCCGTTTTTCAGCAAGCAGACTCTGCATTTGCCTCAAAAACAACTTCGCTTCGTAACGTTCTGTTATTATCTCATAGCGTGGTGAATGTGCAGGTCACAACTTGTCCACCAGAGCGTTTTGGAGTTGTTGGATTGTGTATTAGATGAGTTTGATGAGGGAAATCAAGAAATCCCATGAGCCTCCGTAGCGTAGCTCTGAGCAGCTCACGGCTCTGCTCCGCCGTTCTAAAAACAGCTTGCACCGACAATTAAAGGTAACTAACCTACTGCTATGAATATAGGGATTATGGCAATGGGCCAATCAGTTGAACTATCCCTTTAAACCTTTGGCGCTCTTGATGGTTTCAGTATAACAGACATTTTATAATCAACAGATGGAGCCACAATAAATAAAACAGCATTTAAGTTGCAGTCAAATCCCAAATGATCGATCCTGTTTATAGCTTTCTATCACACTATGTTTTAATTTCTTTTTAAACTGTGTCGTTATGATTTTTGCTTTGTTTGAGAATGAGATCCTCTGGCAGGATAATCCACAGCTTCACCCCAGAGACATCATGCTTTTTATGTAGTACATTTATACTTGGTTGTTTTAAGTTAAGTTCCCCTCTTAGCTCATACTGTATCTCCCCTCGTAGACATTTACGATGATATCCACTGCCAGGACTCGACTCTGTGCACGAAGAGGCTGATAGGAATCTGTAAACTCTTAGTCAAGTGTTATTATTGTGTTGTTTATCTCAGCTGCTCCACACAGATCACAGCATCTGTTGCACACTGGAGGGGAATTCCACTTTAGCTCGGCCAACTCCAGGATACTCCCCTCTCAATTCTTATTTATTCTTCTTTTCTTTTCTTTTTTTTCCTCTACCTCGTTGTCTCTCAAACTTTGGTGGTTTAAAAATATTCAAATGGTTTTCTGAAAAGTTTGATTTTACTCTTATTAATTTCCTTTGTATGTCAAAATACGGCTTTGGAGAAAAACTTTGGGGGTGTTGTGGTTTAATCTCGGTGAGGTTTTCTAGGTTCAATGAGCTTCTAATGTCTATGCAGCAGCTACAACAAATCTTTAAAATAATATTTCACTGGTTAAACATGAGTCTGACCTCGGTACAGTATCTTCTCTTGTGATTGTGATACTGTACAAAGTGGTGCATCTCAAAATAAATTAGAATATCATGGAAAAGTTTATTTATGTCAGTAATTCAATTCAAAAAGTGAAACTAATACATTATATAGATCCATTACAAACAGAATGAAAAATGTCATGTCTTTATTTATTCAATTTCTTACATTTATCTAATGAAGGCCTAAAATTCATTATCTCAAAAAAATGAATATTAAAAAAGTCCAAAAAAGCATTTTTAATATGGAAATCATGGCCTTCTGAAAAGTTTGTCCATCTTTTATGCACTCAATACTTTTCCATGATATTCTAATTTACTGAGATGCACCTGTACATCCAAATATAAAGAGTTGGTTTTGTGGTTAAAATGAATCAATATCATAATGTCTTCGTCGCTTCTGGCTGCAGCTTCAGCTCATTAAAACACACAGGAGAGGTCGATTTAACAGTGTCACTTCAAACTGATGTGGTACGACACTGAGGCGAGGCAGGTAAACCGAGCGCTGCTGGAAAATGAGATGCAAAGTCTGCGGAGGATTATCAGGACCAGTTTTTTTTGCCTGTGATGAAGAGATTTCATTGGACAGGCAGGAGCTGCACAAGTGAAGAGCTTCATTCCTGAAGCCGAAACATTAGCAAGACAAATTATACAAAGCCTCCCTGATGAATAATTCAACAACTGTGTTTCCATCTATTAATATGTAATTTCTACATTGAAAAGCATTTTTTTCCCTTCAGGCTACAGCGGCCTTTCTTTTTTTTTTTTTTTGTAGAAGAACTGTGTCATTTCTATTAAGATTTTTAAATTTTTTACAACACAATTAACAACAGTAGAACGAAGAACATTTTCCTCTGGTGCAAAACTGCATATAAATGTGCAATATATACTAAGACTAAACTAACTCAACTCAACTTTATTTATATAGCACAACCACAGCTGAAAACAAAGTGCTGTACATAACAGACAAAACAACAGAGACGTAAACCAGTTAAAAGCATTAAAATTGATAAAACAGGAATACACAGTAGAATAGTTGTTTCATTGTTTCTAAATATACCAAGTTATGTATACTATGATCTCATTTCTACATAGAAACATATGAAATCATGTCAAGGAGGATACAATTAATTGAGGATTTAAATCCCCTTTACTAAAATAGTAAGAATTGGTCCTGTACAATAGGAAATCATATATAAATAACATATAAAAAGCTCCTATATAAATATTTAACTCTTAGCTAATATTGTTTTTAAATTCCCTCCCACACCAATTGTTGTCAATATTGTTTGTTTAGTTATGGAGGTACATTTGTGTCTTTATTATTCAATCAAATAAAGGTTGATTTAAACAAAAAATCAATAAAATAAAACTTTTCAATCCAAAAAAAAAAGTCTTTGAAAAAGTTTGTTTTGATTGAAAATATCTTTTTTGTTTAAATCAACTTTTCTTTTGATTGAAAAATAAAGACACAAATGTATCTCCATATATAGGTGGCTACAGTTTAAATTGGAAAAGGGCTCTACTTTTGTTTTCTTATTTTGGTTTATTGAATGATTTGATCTTGAATTCTAGTTTAAGTTGTAAAATAAATAAAAAAATAAACTTCTCTTTGGAGGTCAAACACACACACACACACA